>NC_138551.1:74874152-75426652 GCF_964273705.1 Natrix helvetica | reverse complement strand
TTTTTTTTTGTATAGAAAGAGATTATATACTCTTTATATAGAGCATCTTATCTTATTTATATGTGGCACTATGCTGAAATATCAATATTGGTTGAGAACTTTTATGAGTATCAAGGAATTAAGAGACACTTAAAGTATCTCATATTATAATTCCCAACTTTTGTGTAGAATTCTAGATGTTTACACTCAGTGATTTCTATAGTAAAATGAAACTTTTTCTCCAGCTTCATACCTTGAGAGATATCCTCTTCTTTTAATGACCCCATAATCCCTAGTGGGTGGAGTCCAGGCAACTGAAATGAGCTAAGTGTTTATTGGCCGGATGCCTTTCCTGCTGCCAATGCGGAGTTTTGTTCAGCAGATATATTCTCATTGAGCACACACACACACACACACACACACACACACACACACAGAAATATCTGCCTCGATCTAGGATTGAACTAACAGCCTCCTGATTCTGAGATGAGAGCTCCACCACTAGACCACTGCACCACTCACCCTGAGAGATATAACAGGACCTTTTTAGTTGTGTTCTTGGAATTGGAAGATATACAGACTGGTTCATACATTCTTCTGTGATTAAATCTTATATCTGTTTTGTATGCGAGAGAATGCGTTATCATTTTTGGCACATGGCATCCCACTCCTGCGCACTGGTTACTAGTACTTAGCAATATCATATTGCCCCACATTAGAAGACAACAAGCTCTCATTCGACTACAGTCAAGAATGCTGAAAAACAAGGTTCTCCCTATTCACCAGGACAATGGGCAGCTCTTTGTAAGATTGAAATTCTGTAGGCCGGCATGGTAAACTGCTATTCATTTAACATCTACCCAGTTTAAGAATGCCCGGAGAGAGGAATAGTCCAAGGTGCTTTCCTGTGGCCTGACCATTAGACATCCCTCTACCACATGGTTTTAACATGCCCTTGCTTTGTCTGGAGTGAAATTGAACAGAATTACATGTGATACCGGAATAAGTGCTTCTTCCCTGTATCAGTGGGAATGGAAACTTTCCGCTTCTTGTAATTGTGGTGCTGATATGCAAACTCTTAAACATATTGTGCAAGATTGCCTCAAAAGTGCAAGGTCAGCTTTTGGGAGCCTGTGTGTTCTATTCCTGCATTAGGCACAAAGCCAGCTCTGTGTCCTTAGAACAGGGGACCCCAACCCCCCAGTCCATGGATTGGCATTGGGCTGTGGCATGCCAGCAACTGGTCCACGCAAGTAAGTAAAGCCTCATCCACACCCCCTCGAGTCTGTGGGAAAACCTTTCTTCACGGAATAGTTCACTGGTGCCCAAAAGGTTTGGGGGGTCACCACTTTAGAAGATCTGCTTGAAGCAATATCCTAGGCCCATGATGGCGAACCTATGGCACACGTGCCACAGGTGGCACGCAGAGCCATATCTAAGGGTACGCGAGGCATTGCCCCATGTCAGCTCCAGCACGCATGCCCATGCTGGCCAGCTGATTTTTGGCCTTCTGGAGGGCTGGGGAAGGCCGTTTTCTCCCTCTCCAGGCTTCAGGAAAGCTTGGAGATTGAGCTCGTATGCGCGGGAGGAGGGCAGGGCATTATGGATGTGGGCATGCATGTGTATGCTATCACGCGTATGTGTGCCCTTTTGGCACCCGAGCAAAAAAAGGTTCACCTTCACTGTCCTAGGCAATTGCTGAATTGGACATCCAGTTATGAGACTGCTGCCATAGTTTTATATAATTATGTGGATTGCATACACACACACACACACACGTTGCATTTGTGCTGATAAATAAATAAATAAAATGCAACACAAATGCAACAAAGGCAACATTAAAAAAATGGCTTTCTGTCTGGATGGCTCTTAGGGTGAGCCGAAAGACAGAAAAAGGGAAGCAGTATGCTCCCTCCCATATTTGGGTATACCGGGGATTGTGACACAATACATACATACATACATACATACATACATACATGCATGCATGTATGTAGGTATGTAGGTTTACTTCTCTTTTGTTATGTTCTCATCATCTGCTAAATAAATAACATCTGTTTCTACAAACAACTGGCCTCATGTTTAATGACCAAATGTCAGCAACATTCAAATTTATGATGACACTGAATGAGCAATAGTTATAATGGTCTTTGAACTTACGGCCTTCGCTGCATCCCTTGGTCACACAAGTGTTACCTGTGAACTTCCAACAAGCAAAGTCAATGGGAAAGCCAGCAAGAAGTCACAAGTCACAGTCACTTTAGGACTTTGTTTACAAATGGCAACCAGAACTGTCAGAACTGCCATTCTTAAATGGTGTGGTCACACAGTTTTCCGACTTATGACCATGTCGCTTAACAATGCAGTTTCTAGTCCCAGTTAGCGCAGTTAAGTTAGAAATAGCTGTATTATAATAGCTAGGTTAACATAGAACCAGATTGGTGTAGCGTTAGAAGCACTAGGCTAGAAACCTGGAGCATGTGATTTCTAGTCCTGCGTTAGGCACAAAGCCAGCTGGGTGACCTTAGGCCAGTCACACACATTTAGCCCTGGGAAGCAGGCAAAGGCAAACCACTTCTGAAAAACCTTGCCAAGAAAACTGCAGACCCAAAGATGTGTGCACGAGACACGCACAGACACAAACACACACACACAAACTTCACACATGTTCAGCCACAAACAAGCAAATCTCATTCTGATATAACAAATTGCAACCTCGGCTTTAGAAAACATGGATATTTCCCTCTGCTTTTAGTTCCATAAAAAGTTAGTTAATGCAAGAAGAAAAAGATGCAACCCCTTTTTTACTTTGTCAAATAATGGGAGTATGCCTATACACTGTTACTGTTGTCCTCATCAGATTTGCTTGCCACCATCTGCATTAAAAGGCACATTAATATGTGGTGGGTAAACAAATAAATAAAACAAGCACTCCCAACTTTAAAGAGCTATTTGTTGTATCATGCATATGCAAACACGCAATTAGGACCTTCGGGGAAGCATGTTTGAAGAGGAGAAGGCAGAACTGACCTTAGAAATGATCTGTTTTGAAGCCAGCAGTCCTACACAGTTGACAAAAGGGAAATTTCAGGCAGCGAATGATGATGGAATAATTTGGCAACCACTTAGTCTTGCCCCATACCAAATGCAGCTGATACATGGTTTATAGTCATGATCTACAGCCTTTGTGCTTATTATTCCAATGTATTTAGTCCTGGAGATTGTTCCAAGGCTAATAATATCCATTTCCACAAAACCTTATATATGGTGCCTTGAATCTCTGAAATTGACTCCCAGAACATCTCTAAGTATGGCTACCAAATTGTCATTTTTAATGGGATAGAAAGAGAAAATGATTAAAGCAGTTGGCACCACTCATATAAAATGCAATTAATTCAACATCATTGTTTTTGAAAGGGATGATTTTCTTAACTCCCAATTTTCTTCTTTAATCTTGACCCATCTATATTTTGAAGTGCTTTTCCTGCAGGGTAAAAACCAATGTGCCTCAGAGCCTAAAGTTGGATATTTTGGATCCATGTAGTCAGGGGTAGGCTTCAAAAATTTGGTACACCCGTTTTTTGCCCAAGCCTCTGTGCATGCCCTGCACTTACCTGCATCCAAAACAGCCTGTGTAGGGACTCCTGGGAGGGGTGGGGTAGGTGGGGCCAGCTAGGAGTGGGATTTGGGGGTTCTCCGAACTGCATAGAATCTTAGCTAGAGGTTCTCCTGAACCCCTGAGAACCCCCAGCAGCCCACCCCTGCATATAGTACAGGGGTGTCAAACTAATGGCCCCCAGTCTGGATGCGTCACATGCACACCACGCCCACCCTAGCGCTGCAAAGGGAAAAAAGTCATAACATGCTACGTGACGGCAATTTGACGCGGTGAGTTTGACACCCGTGATATAGTACCTTCAATATATAGACAACACACAGTTGGTCTCAGTTTAGAAACAAGAATAGGCAGTGGAACAACTCAGTGGGAGAAAGGGAGAAAACCCCCAAAGCTGAAGGGGGATTTGTATAACCCAGTCTAAGATGCTATCCCCAACTGGACAGTCTTTTGTCCTTATGTGCTATCAAACCTCTTTTTTTAAAAGAAAGAAACAAATGCACCCCTTTGAAAGTAAAGAAGATTCAGTGGAAACCTTACCATTCCAAAATAAAGCCGCAGCAATTCTGTGAAACATTTTGACAAAGGTCAGCTTGTTGGGTCTGGGAACCCTGAGTCATTGTGACACAACGAATGTAAAATTTTCCATAAAGATTGAAGAGTGAGGATATTCCATGCCACATCCTGCTTCTCTTCTTCCTGTGTAACTCCCCCCCCCCCGTTGCTAATTTATTTTTAAGAACTAAAATTGAATGGAATTACATCGAAGTCTGCTTTTTATCTACCAGTTTGCAGTTTCTGTATTCAAAGTGAGCGAGGCAGGCCAAATACTGAAACCAAGTATTTTAAACACTTTTCCCACTTACAGGAAGTAAATTCCTTATTATTGTTTACATGGCTTGGTTACTTTGGTCATTAAAGCAATCTTACTGTATCCATTAAAGCAGCACTTAATTGGAAATTGTACTGCTTCTTGCTCAATTGTAGCTGAGTTGCTTCCGTGGCTATTTCACATATCAAATATACAGCAGCCTTTAAAATCAATATTGACATTACGCTAGTGGCCACTATGAGGAACACCCTGTTTTTATATTCCTACAGCCAACATACATGTATTTCATTAAAGTATTCCAAAGCAAAACAATCACATAAGGATGCGCAGTATTAAAGAGCAATTCACCACATCCAAACACAAATAGTTTTGATCCCGTTTTCAAATGCTTTAACCCAGTGGTGGGATTCAATTTTTTTTACTAAAGGTTCTGTGGGCATGGCTTGGTGGGCGTGGCAGGGGAAGGATACTGCAAAATCCCCATTTCCTCCTGATCAGCTGTGGGCGGGGCCAGTCAGAGGTGGTATTTACCAGTTCTCCAAACTACTCAAATTTTCCGGTTCTCCAGAACTGATCAGAACCTGCTGAATACCACCTCTGCTTTAACCCCATGGAATTTGCTATCATGGTTATTCTTCTGAAAGCTATGCCTTGTATATATATTTAGAGAATGATTGGTGGGTAAACTATGCCATGCAGCAAAAGGAAGGAGGAAGAAAAGGAGGAAGAAAAGGAGGAGGAGGAGGAGGAGGAGGAGGAGGAGGAGATTGGAGAAGTGAGAAAATGTCTTATAATCATCAATGTATTCAGATTGTACAGAATTCTCTGCCAAACCCCCTGAAAGAGTTGTTAACTATTTTCTTTGTGCCTCAGTAGAGCTAAACATTCTGTTTTAAACTCCAATTTCCCATTCTGTAATGATCATTAATTAGGGAAATTTACTTAACTTTATTTATTATTGCACACTTCATTTTGACCTGCAGAAATAAGCACTTGGTTTTATTGGGAATGAAAGGGAACATTAACAGCAGATGAAGAAATAAAATAGGACTACAGTAAAATATTATATTTATACAAAAACCTGTTATTACTTTCCAATACAGGATGGGCAAAACCTGGCTTGTTACATATTGATTTCCAATTTCCTTGCTGCCCTAGCCACTTTTTGGGAACACCGCAGTCCTTTCTCGCTTTGGACTCAGAAAAACATTGGATGGACAGTATATAGTGATGAATGGCAAGGCTACACGACAATCACAGGGCCACTTGAAGAGCTTAAAGGTAAAGGTTTCTCTCGCATATATGTGCTAGATGTTTCCGGTTCTAGGGGGCGGTGCTCATCTCCGTTTCCAAGCTGAAGAGCCAGCGCTGTCCGAAGACATCTCCATGGTCATGTGGCTGGCATGACTAAACGCCGAAGGCGCATGGAACGCTGTTACCTTCCAAGCAAAGGTAATCCCTATTTTTCTACTTGCTTTCGAACTGCTAGGTTGGCAGAAACTGGGACAAGTAACGGGAGCTCACTCCGGTATTCAGCGCTAGGAATTCGAACTGCTGAACTGCCAATCTTTCTGATCGACAAGCTCAGCATCCTAGCCACTGAGCCACCCTACGTAAGAGATTACAGCACTGTAATTTTGCCAAGTCTGCTGGTGATGATTCTGTAAATGTGGTTGCTTGACAATGTGAACGAGGTAAAAGATGATATTGACTGATACCCACTGGAGATGGTAGAGAGTCCCAAGAAGGATGTGCTTATATCAGTAATATTTTGGTGAAGCTGGTGGACTTTGCACAGGATGTCAATTGAAGGGATGTACCACCTTTCTGTGTTTAAGATTTCAACCTCCCCATCTGGATATTAGAAAAGGTAAAGCTTATGTTATTGTAAAAATAAAGGCTGGCTGCAGTCATTTTTAATACGATTGTGATTCAACCAGTTGCCTAAGAATCTTAAACATATTCATCCTGTGTTTCATTGCAGCTTATTGAAACCTGAAACTGTGTCACCTCTTCACCCTGCACCTGACACCTCTCCTCTGCCCACTCTAATCAAAGGAGAGCAGCATTTTGAAATGAAAGAGATTCTGGATTCCAGGAAACATTGACAGAAGGTCCAATACAGTGGTGGGTAGCTACCAGTTCGGACCGGTTTGGCGGCCTGGGTCGCTGGAACCGGCAGTGACCCAGGCCTACCACGCCCCCAAACTGGTTCTCCAACAATTTTTATTGCACTGCGCATGTGCGTGCACAAGAGCGAACTGGCAGTAGTGCCTGCCGGACCCCATTACCTCATTGCCCATTACAATGGTCCATTACCATTGTGGTCCATTACCTCATTGCCTGGAAACATTTTCTCCTTGCACAGTCCAAATGGGTGGATGCTAAACATGGAGGACCATGTGGCAGCCGTGGCAAGGGGGGCGTTCCACCAGGTTCGCCTGGTGCGCCAATTGCGCCCCCTACTGGACCGGAGTGCCCTGCGCACGGTCACTCATGCGCTGGTGACGTCTCGCCTGGACTACTGCAATGCTCTCTACATGGGGCTTCCCTTGGGACGCGTCCGGAGACTGCAGCTAGTTCAGAACGCAGCCGCGCGGGTTATTATGGGAAGTACACGTTACTCCCACGTAACACCTCTCCTGCGCGAGCTGCACTGGCTACCTGTGGCCTTTCGGGTGCGTTTCAAGGTATTGATCACCATCTTTAAAGCGCTCCATGGCAGTGGACCTAGTTACCTGCAGGATCGCATCCTACCACACACGTCCCTGCGACCTATCCGCTCACACAGAGAGGGGCTCCTCCTGGTGCCGTCTGCTAGTCAATGCCAGCGGGCGACACCTAGGAGTAGATCCTTCTCTGTGATGGGCCCAACCCTCTGGAATGACCTCCCCCCTGACATTCGAACTACCACCGACCTCCGTTCCTTCCGGCAAAAGTTAAAGACTCACCTATTTCAATCAGCTGGCCTGGCACTTTCTTAGTTCTACCTCCCGGGGATTTATTCATTTTAATTGGGTTTGGGGTTTTAAAAAGTTTTTAATACACTATATACTATATTTAATATTTATTATTCTATGTACAGTCTTGCAACCTCCTCCACCTACGTATTTAATTATTTAACTGTTTTGTATGTATTTTATAACGTATTTTAGTGACTGTACACCGCCCCGAGTCCCTTTCGGGAGAGGGGGCGGTCTATAAATATGAATAATAAATAAAATAAATGCCTGGGCACCTAAACTCCTCCAGATTTTTCATAGAAAATACCCCAACAAGCCCTCAATGAATTCCTGTCCTTGTTGAGATGTGTTGTTTGTTTTACTTGTATACATTTTATCTGAATGGCTAAAGCCTCTGTTATAGGGAGCCAAATGTCAGCTAGCCTTCTGCTTGCTGTCATGGAAAAGCGGGGAGGGGTCAGTGGAAAATTTTTCATGGCAGCTTTGCAATTATGGTCTCCAACTTGGCTTATCTCTCCAAGGTCATTTCTTCTAACTTTGGTATGCTGCAGCCCTCTGCTTGCCTATCTACAAGGGGGTTGGGCTCTACAGTTTATTTCAATTTGCTGCTTTTGCGCTTTTACGACAGATCTTGCCTGAATCTTGTTGCATTCGGTTCATTCATAGTAAAAGTACCTTTTCTCTGAATCAAGGGAGCCAAGGGTTTTTCTTTCCTAGGAAATGGGCAGAGGCATTCCTGACAGATGAAATCCTCTCTTGTAAGTTGGAGCTAGATGTTTGGTTTATTACCATCTTCATTCATGGTTAAAGCTCTGTGTGCAATGGAGCCAGGTTACTTAAGGGACTGCCTATTCCCCATGGTTTCTACTAGATCTGGGAGAGTGGGTATGTTAGGAGTTCTCTTGGTCAAACAATGATGCTTGATGGGGTCTTGGAACCATACCTCCTCTTTTATGGCATTTGTATTATGGAACAACTTCCCTTTTGAGATTTGGATAGCCCTGATTCTGTTGGCTTCAGGAAAGCAGTGGAGATCTAGTTTTACCCCCATGTAATGGGACCAGAATGTTGATAGAATTTGCACAAAGTGATTGATAGATGGTGAGTTTTGTCAGAGCCTCAATGTTGTTTATTGTTTTAAATTGTCCTGTTTATCATATTGTCTTTTTACTTTGTTCAATGCCCAGTGTCTCTTTTGGTAGTTGGGTGGCTGCCTGATTTAGCACGAGCAGCTGATTGGCAGTTGGATCTGCCTTCTAGAATACCACCTATCAGCTGTTCCTGGCTGTGGGGATCCCCAACGCCCATCGCTGCCATCACCGTCCATTGCCAGCAATCGTTACCTCTACGCACCCCATTTTTGGCCTCCACATGCCCCATTTTTGGCCTCCACGTGCCCCATTTTTGGCCTCCACGTGCCCCATTTTTGGCCTCCACGTGCCCCATTTTTGGCCTCCACGTGCCCCATTTTTGGCCTCCACGTGCCCCATTTTTGGCCTCCACGTGCCCCATTTTTGGCCTCCACGTGCCCCATTTTTGGCCCATTCCAAGTGGAATGGGCCAAAAATGGAATGCGTGGAGGCCAAAAATGGGGCATGTGGAGGGTAACAAGTGGTGGCAATGATGGGCCACGATGTTAAACATTGTTAAACAAGGATTACCTATAAGATGAAGCCAACATGCCATAAATCCAAGCTTCATTTCACTCTCATATGCAGTATGGTGTCATCACATACACCCTGCCCTTATATCCTTCTATTTGAACTCCAACACAAGTACCTGATTTGCAGCATTTGTATAACAACTGTATCACCTATCTTTATCTTACTCCCATTGTGGCTGCCTAACTTTATCCTGCTCATCCTGCTTGTTTTTCATGTTTCCTCTTCCTTTTCTCTTTGCATCCTTTGGGCCCTATTGATTGCATGATAGGATCTGCCTTTCCACTGTGCAAGCCTCTGCAGATCTACTCAGAATTAAGCCCCGCATAAACTCTCCATAGATTGGGGCCTTAAAAGCTTAACTAGGATGACCGAAAAATAAAAATAAAACCCAAGGAGAATACTCACCAGGCTCTTATTATCCACCTGTATCAAGCATTCTTTTTCATCTCTCATAACGACTGACGATGAAATGCTCGGTTGCCATTCCTTTTGTGCACACTTCACTGTGCTTTTCAGTTTAATTGGGCAATTTCTTTGAATTATGTTTGTTCTTTGGCTGGCAAGCCAATTTTCAGCAATATTGAACTGCTGTTGTGTCTTGGGCTTTTGAGTTCCTGTGTGTACCTGCAGCTTATGGCAATTTCTGATATCAAATCCCCTTTCAAAGCACACATGCAAAATCACTGATAAAAGAAGGAGAAAAGATACACGGAAAGAGCAGGGCCATGCTAAACGTCTTCAGGTGGATATTCTTGAAAAGTGAACATCATGATTTCGAGGCTGTTTTTAAAAAACAGATCCTTGATGTGATTTGCAGCCATTTCTCCTTATCTCCCTTGCCTGGATCTCGGCCAGTTAGAACCACATAGAAGGACCAGAAGACAGAGATCTACTTTCTCTAATTTTATGCTTTCAAAGAGTCTCGCTATACACCAGATTCATTCTGTTTATACAAGTGGTCCTTGTTTAACAACCATTTGCTCAGAGATAGTGTAACATAGGATGGTGCCCAATGAGTAGTAGTCATAATTGGGACTCATACTTATGGCCATTGTGGTGTTCCCACATTCATGTTATTGTGATTTGAGACCTTTCCTGCTGGCTTCCCATAAACAAGGTCATTTGGGAAGCTGGCAGGAAATCGGAAATTGTGGTCAGATGAGTTCCTCACTTAGACTTATAAGTGCTTTACAGCCCTCTCTAAGTGGTTTACAGAGTCAGCATACTGCCTCCAACAATCTGGTTTCTCATTTTACTGACCTTGGAAGGATGGAAAGCTGAGTTAAGATCCTCAGTTAACAACTTCACTTAACACAATTAAACACTTGTCTGGCAGTTTGGGACTGCCAGAACTGTGGCTGTTAAATGGCACAGTCCCATTTCAAACTTACAACCATGGGCCTCAACTGTAGAGTTTCCAGTCCCAATTAGCATAGTTAAACAAGGACTATCTGCAACATGAAGCCAACTTGCCATAAACCCAAGCTTCATTTCATTCTGATCGCTCACATCTTCAAGGGCATTGCACTGTTGAGGGAAAGGCAAGCAAGAATGAAGACAGACCTCTAAAAATAAAGAAAAACTTCTCATTTGTTTTTCTCATTGCTTTATGGGGGGGGGGGTCGTCTGATGTGCTCAAGCTATTTCTTTGCAGCTAACCTGTTTTCCAAATGCAGGAGCGGAAATAGAAATTAGAGACCAAAAAAAAAAAAAAAAAAAAAGGAACACAAAAGCTGTTTCTCCAGCCGTGACCGAGAGCAGTGATTTTTGGTTTTTTAAAGGAAACCGCCTATTCTTTTCAGGTGACATTATCTCAGCATTGGAAGAGTTTATCTCTTAGTTCAGAGTGTTGCATCACAATAACAGAGTTGGAAGGGACTTTGATGGTCTTCTGGTCCAACCCCCCCCCCCCGGCTCAAGCAAGAGATTTCCCCTAATACTATTCCAGAAAAAGTACCTGTCCAGTCTCTTCTTAAAAACCTCCAGTGATGAAGAACCCACAACTTCTGAAGGCAAGCTGGTTAACTGGCATCACCACCAGATGGATTCGTAACTGGCTGACCAACCACACTCAACGTGTAGTCCTCAATGGAACTGCATCTTCATGGAGGGAAGTATGCAGTGGAGTACCCCAAGGCTCTGTTTTAGGCCCTGTACTCTTCAACATCTTCATCAATGATTTGGATGAGGAAATAAATGGGGAACTCATCAAATTTGCAGATGACACCAAGCTGGCAGGAATAGCCAACACTCCAGAAGATAGGCTTAAGATACAGAAGGATCTTGACAAACTTGAACATTGGGCACTATCTAATAAAATGAAATTCAATGGTGAAAAGAGTAAGGTTCTACATTTAGGCAACAAAAATGGAATGCACAGGTACAGTATAGGTGGTTCCTTGCTCAGTAGTAGTAACTGTGAAAGGGATCTTGGAGTCCTAGTGGACAACCATTTAAATATGAGCCAGCAGTGTGCAGCAGCTGCCAAAAAAGCCAACGCAGTCCTAGGCTGCATCAACAGAGGGATAGAATCAAGATCACGTGAAGTGTTGATGCCACTTTATAATGCCTTGGTAAGGCCACACTTGGAATACTGCATTCAGTTCTGGTCGCCACGATGTAAAAAAGATGTGGAGACTCTAGAAAGAGTGCAGAGAAGAGCAACAAAGATAATTAGGGGACTGGAGACTAAAACATATGAAGAACGGTTGCAGGAACTGGGTATGTTTAGCTTAAGAGAAAGAAGGACTAGGGGAGACATGATAGCATTATTCCAATATCTCAGAGGTTGCCACAAAGAAGAGGGAGTCAAACTATTCTCCAAAGCACCTGAGGGTAGAACAAGAAGCAATGGGTGGAAACTAATCAAGGAGAGAAGCAACTTAGAACTGAGGAGAAATTTCCTGACAGTTAGAACAATTCATCAGTGGAACAGTTTGCCTCCAGAAGCTGTGAATGCCCCAACACTGGAAGTCTTTAAGAAGATGTTGGATAGCCATTTGCCTGAAACGGTATAGGGTTTCCTGCCTAGGCAGGGGGTTGGACTAGAAGGCCTCCAAGGTCCCTTCCAACTCTACTATTGTATTGTATTGTATTGTATTGTATTGTATTGTATTGTATCGTATCGTATCGTATCGTATCGTATTGTATTGTATTGTATTAACTGTTCTCACTGTTAGAAAATTTCTTCTTAGTTCTGGGTTGCTTCTCTCCTTGATTAGTTTCCATCCATTGTTTCTTGTCCTGCCTTTTGGTGCTTTGCCGAATAGGTTGACCCCCTCTTCTTTGTGGCAGCCCCTCAAATATTGGGACACCACTATCATGTCCCCCCTAGTCCTTCTTTGGCCATACCCAAATCCTGCAATTGTTCTTCAGTTCTTCGCGCTCGAAGACTGCAGCTAGTCCAGAACGCAGCCGAGCGGGCTATTATGGGGAGCACTAGGTACTCCCACGTAACACCGCTCCTGCGCGAGCTGCACTGGCTGCCTGTGGTCTTTTGGGTGCGTTTCAAGGTGTTAATTACCATCTTTAAAGCGCTCTATGGCTCAGGACCTAGGTACTTGCGGGATCGCATCCTACCACACACTTCCCTGCGACCGATTCGCTCTCACAGGGAGGGACTCCTCCGGGTGCCGTCCACTAAGCAATGCCAACGGGCGGCGCCTAGGAGTAGAGCCTTCTCTGTGATGGGCCCAACCCTCTGGAATGACCTCCCCCCCGATATCAGAACCACCACTGACTTCTGCTCCTTCCGACAAAAACTGAAGACTCACCTGTTCCATTTAGCCGGCTTGGCCCATTCATAGTCTTATTCTACCTCCTGGCAGATATTTTAATTGGGTATTTTTAGGGGTTATTTAAATATTGTTTTTAGCTGCTTTGCTTTATGTACAGTTTCTTATTGCCTCCTCTTTTAGGTACTGAGTATGTAATTATGTTTGTACTTTCTATTTATTTATGTGTTTTTTCTGACTGTACACCGCCCCGAGTCCCTTTGGGGAGAGGGGGCGGTATAAAAGTCCAAATAAAGTAAAGTAAGTAAAGTTCATATGTTTTAGTCTCCAGGCCCCTGATCATCGCTGTTGCTCTTTTCTGCACTCTTAAGAGTCTAAAGAGTTAAAGAGTTCCAATGGTCTTAGGCGACCCCTGTGAAAAGGTCATTTGATGCACAAAGGGGTGGCGACCCATAGGTTGAGAACCGCTGCTTTACAGAATCTCAACATCTTTATTTATAACATGGTGACCAAAACTGGATGCAATATTCTAAGCGTGCAGACAACTACTACCCTGGGCAACGTTGGAGAAGCTGTCTAGAGTTTGAAGTGGTGTCAGGAGGATGTCATGGTTGGGATAGTTGAAATGACATATCATGGGATATGCAGGTAGTCCTCAACTAATGACCACAATTGGGATTGGAATTTGGGTCAGAACTCATTGCAGTTATAAGTCAAGGCACTATGTGACTGGACTTGATCTTACAACTGTTTTTATAATGGTCATTGAGTTGTCATGGCTGTTAAGTAAAGCAGATGGTCATGAAATAAATGACTTATGCAATGGGTGTTTCTTGCCCATTTCTTTTCCTGCAATTGCTTGTAAATGTGTCAGTTGCCAAACCCCTGAAATGTCACGTCATCACAGCCATGGTAGAATAGAATAAGAGTTGGATGGGACCTTGGAGGTCTTCTAGTCCAACCCCCTGTCAGGTAGGAAACCCTACACCACTTCAGACAAATGGTTATCCAATTTCTTCTTAAAAACTTTCAGTGTTGGAGCATTCACAACTTCTGGAGGCAAATTGTTCTAACTGTCAGGAAATTTCTCTTAGTTCTAGGTTGCTTCTCTCCTTGATTAGTTTCCACCCATTGCTTCTTGTTCTACCCTCGGGTGCCTTGGAGAATAGTTTTACTCCCTCTTCTTTGTGGCAGCCCCTGAGATATTGGTACACTGCTATCATGTCTCCCCTAGTCCTTCTTTTCATTAAACTAGACATACCCGATTCCAGCAACCGTTCTTTATATGTTTTAGCCTCCAGTCCCCTAATCATCTTTGTTGCAGTGATAGTTTTGAAGGCAGGTTGTAAGTAATTGTTGTAAGTGATCCATTGCAAGTTTGAGTGGTCATTAAGTGACCAGTCATAAATTGAGGAGTACTTGTATCTTAGAACAATCTCAAGGTGCTTTTTGCTAATTCTTTGCCAATCTTACTCCAGCACTGCTATTAAATGATATATGGCTTAGTTGCTAAACTAAGATTTTAAAACCAGGGAATTGGAATTAACTCAGCTCTGGGTGCTGAGTAGGTGCTCCGTGTGCTTTCCCATGCTTTAGCAACTCATTTTCTGAAAGCCGAGTTTAGAGTAAGTTGGAAATAATACTTTAATCCTTACCAAGCTTTTTATAAGTGGTAGAAGTTTCATATGACTTACTCCCTTATACTGATCAATAGTTCCAAGGATTTGCTGCTATATTTCCTCACCAACAAACCCATTTTTTATATTAGGTTGTGTTTTATATAACAATTCATAACCTTGCTAATAAGCAAATAACTGCCTAGAGAATTTTGGAAAGAATCAATATAGAGGGATTTTCTTTGTTTTATGCAGCCCAATAGTGTGGAAGTGAAAATTCAATATTTATTTATTTTGATCTCTTAAAGTTGTTGTTCATGATATTAATGGCTTTGAGGAATTTTCATTTTAGAACAATTGCATCTTACTGTACTTAATTATTAACCTTACCATAATCTCAGTATAGAAAGAAGAGAAAACTTTTCACCCATCTGTTCCTCCTTTTCCCTTTAAAATATAGGGTTTTTGCCAGATAGGATCTCATTAACAGTAGGTTTTCCCAGCAAGGGTCAAATATATGCTTTGTTTGCTTGTGGCTTGAACTGTTGTCAGCTTTATAAAATATAATTTATATTTTATTGCATTGTATGATGTCAGATACAATAGTTATATATGCAGCAAGTCATAGTTGAGCAAACCATAGCTTGATGTGATATTTGAACCCCTTGAATGTCAGTTTTTGGTCTGGGCAAAACTTTCATAGCTACGCTTATCTGTACCAATGTCAAGCTCAAGGGAAATAAGAAGATTCAGGCAATTCAGATTAGAATAATGATTTATTGCAAGCTTAAGTTCTGTACAAGAATCCGAACTACTAGCGGCCAAGAAAAATTAGTGGGAGTTAAAAAGGAATTCAAGGCGGGCAGGACTTAGATGTCTTGTGGGCGCACGGGGACTCATGACTGATGATGCATTTGACCCCCCCTTGGGTTCAGCCTAATCATTTCCTACAACAGGGGTGTCAAATTCGATTTCATTTAGGGCTGCATCAGGGTTGTGTTTGACCTCGGGTGTGTGTGTGTGTGGGGACATGGCCAGCTTGACATCTGTTTTTGCGATGGCTTCCTGCGGCCTTCTGCCATCTAAATGGAACTTGGGGTGGGGGGGTGGGGATGGTGCAGCCGCCTGAGCTCTGTTCTCAACTGCGATGGCCTCCTGCAGCCCTCTGCCAGTGAAAATGGAGGTGGAGGAGGTGCTTGCAGCCCTCTTGAGCTCCATTTTCACTGGCAGAGGCACCGTGGACTGGTCCATCGCTGTTTCCAGGGTGGCCCCATGGGCCAGATCAAAGCACCCCGTGGGCCAGATCCAGCCTGCAGGCCTTGAGTTTGAAACCCCTATCCTACAACTAGCCTGATTTGTGGATAAACTAGACGTCTCAATTACCAAAGCTTAAATTCCTCATTTTTTGTTAGGATAATCTTGTAGGGGAAAATGATGCCGATCATCCTAATTCAAATCCTGAAGTTAAAGCCCTAGAGTGCGTCTGTATTAGAACCAAGCCATCAAGAGTCTCAGGTGTCAAATGTGTATGGTCCAAAAGGATGCGTACGTTAATTAACATTATAGCAAAGGAGTAGATTTTACCCAACTGATTGCCTCGCTCATGGATGCTGTGTAAATTGCTTTTCTTTTTTCCATATGTTAAGGTGTATCCAGCTTCATTTTTCCTGTGTAGAAACCTGCCCTCTATTAGCCATGCTGGCGGTATAATTGGATACTTAGGGAAGGCTAAACTGGTTCTTGAAGAAGATGTAGAAAACTGCTTGGTCTGTCTAATCAACAACGAAGTGATAATGGGAGCCTGAATTACCAGTGTACCTGAATAACTGCAATTATTGCTTCAGATATGTTTTTGACAACTTGGTCCTGCGGCAAGATCATTTAATTACCGTGATATTTTTGAGTAGGTAATGGTGCCATTCAGTGAGATTAGAATAGTGAAGCAATACATCCCAGTGACTTGTTTATTCCATTCCTTTAATTTTGTTTGGAATTTGGAAAGAATGGATGGAATTAGACTTTTCCAACTGGCTAATTGTGGAATTGCACTCTGGGTCTATTCAATCAAGTGGTTACTAATCTCCATATGTGACAAAACCGAGACTATCGTATTTCTGAGGCACGCAAGCTTTTAATGTAAAAATCCCGCCTTTCTTTCCCTTCCTATCTTTTTCTATTCATCGTTAAAAATAATTTTCTAGTTTTTTTGATTATTATTCATTTACAGTTTAGACAGAAATGGGGTGGAAAATTATTGTTAGCTTAATTTGATCATCATTTTCTAAGAAAAAGGATTAGGCCTCAGATAACATCCTTACCAATTTCAAAGCAGCTGATGCACAAAGCAGAATTTGCTGACAGAGATATTAATACATTGGTGCGTCTATGAAGAATATAATAATGTGTTAGATTTATCACTGCACCCAATTGACTATTTACAGCTTCCTTTAAAAGAATGTTTATCTGTAAAATATGATATTTTAATCACGGTAATAACATTTTGTGGGTGGGGGGATGAGTAGGTACTGTTGTGCAGAGCAATCTAGTACTGGACTAGAAAAGTGAGATAACAGAGGGGAAATAGTTGCTGACCCCTAGAAAAGTAGAAGTGTGAGAAAGGGACCCAGAGCCAATCCTGTCTCGACCTTGTTGTCCTTAAAAAGGAACGGTGAAGGTTTAGGACAAGATTTCAAGATTTTGGTAAAGTGTCACATGACCACTGGGGATGCTGCAATGGTCATAAGTGTGAAAAACGGTCATACATCTTTTTTTCAGTGCGGTTGTTAATTTCAAATGGACACTAAATGAACTAGGATTATCTGTAGTCTTTCCTTAGAGGTCATTTTGGTTTGCTTTCTTTTGTGCCTTCCTTAGCTCTGCGATGACTTTAAAAAAAATTACAGAGAGCAGGACACTCTGTTTGGCCTCATCATAGGTTGCATAAGATCATGATTATTTTAGCAGTTCTATTTTCAATTCATTTCCCCAAAGATCCTGACTTCACAGCAGCTGTATTTTGGGAAGACATTTTCCCTGAGCTATTCACCATCGCTTTGAGGTCCTGCTTCGACACTGCCTGATCAGACTCTATCTAGGTATGAATGAACCTTTTTGTATGTGCCAACATACACAACCTGGGTCCCTTTACATTTATTTACAGTGAACAGCATGTGCCATTTGGATCCCGCTCACCCAAAGGTCATTTTGGAACCCCCTTTTCATGTTACCGCATTGCACAGTTTGGTGTCATCAGCAAACATGGCCCTTCATTCAACAATTCTAACTGAACATTTATATACAAGCTGTAAAGTTCAAGAGCCGTTCCCTGGGAGATTAGACTTTGCATATCTTTGCCAGTGTGAGAATTGCTTATTTACTTCTCTTACTGGTTTCCTGCTTTTTAACCATTTGTCAGTCCGTGATAGAACATATCCTCTGTTTCGTTGGAGATGACTTTGTTCTGTAGCTGTTGTTGAAAAAAATGTTGGAGGCTTTTAGATCTTCCAAGAATTCAATACCTGTTTGGGTGACCATGATCTTCCTGTTTATTGGCCACCTCAAAAAGCAATTTAGGAGGACAATAGAGATTTCCTAATTTGCTTTTAAGCTATACAAAGAAGTGAACAAACCATGCTCTTTCAGAACTAATTCCTACTGAGTTCAACAGGCCTTTGTTCTGGGTAGTTCTGCTCAGACTTGTTGAAATCAATGAGATAAGGAAGTGACTCAGATTCTCTGAATGCGGATAAATTGTTATATAGGTTTTAAAAAAGTATTCTTGCTATCTAACAGCATCATTCCCCAGTCTCTTAAATTTCATCATTCCATCAAGCCTCTTTTTTCTTACCTCCCATTAATGTAACTCCATACGCTTCTATAGCATGGCCCAATCTAATTCTTGCACTTGTTTAAGCAGCTTCAGCTTATATTTACATTTTATTATTTGGTTGGGAGATTGTCTTGTATTCTTATGTACAACGGCAGTCATTTTACTTTTTGCTCTATTTTTGTTTCATTTCTTTTTATGTCCCATCTCCTGGATCCATTCCTGAAGAGAAGTACCGAGTAATGGTCTGGCCCACATTCAGAATCTCTCATCAAGTTTGTTTCCTTCAATGATTATTTCAGTATTTCATTATAAACAGTGAAGAGCAGTGGTGGTGCAGTGGTTAGAATGTAGCATTGCAGGCTAATTCTGCCAAGTGCATCAGTTTGATTCTGACGGCCTCAACGTTGATTCGACTCACTAGATGCAAGAAATCTTTTAGTTCTTCCATACAGGTAGTCCTCAGCTTATTTCCACAATTAGGATTAAAATTAAAATGAGGACCCAGATTGTTGGGGAAAATATGCTGACTCTGTAAACTGCCTAGAGGGGGCTGTAAAGCACTGTGACGTGGTGTATAGGTCTAAGTGCTAAGTGCTATAAACAATAAAATCCATCATGAGTTTAAATTCTTTCCTTTTTTTATGAATGTATACAAATAGACTTTAATATTAACCACCTATTTGAAAGACATTTCGCTTCTCATCCGTGAAGCTCTGACTGGATGGTGGGGAACGGAAGGATTTATATTCCTTGTAGACAGCCGTTAGGAATGTAAGCTAACAGTTGAGTTAGCAATATATAAACCAGGATGGTAGTACTGCTGTAATGTGATTGGTTGCTGTTACCTCAAGCAGCCATAAGAGGGAGCCAGAATGACTGTTAGTTCTCTGTTTGTTAGATGCTGATCAGTGTGTCAGCGTTCCAAATATCATGCAGAAATAAATCAGAGTCCAAGGCAGAGTTATCCTTAAAGCTCCAATTTAATAAAACAGACATGTTGGCACATCTGTGAAATTCCAACTCTGAAGTCACTTCCTGGAATTCCACCCAGTTGAAAGTTCAAAATCTTATGCCCACTCCCATAAATCCATCACATGGTCCAAACTTCTTTTTTGACCCCAACAACTCCACCCCGCTGGTTCCGGTAAGGTGTCAAAGTGCAGAGACAAAAGATGACCTTGGCTTCTATAAAGGAATGACAACAACACATTCCACAATTCTACTCCTTTCTATTCTCCCCCTCCCAATTACTACAATAATGAAACAATATAGTGAAATGAAAGAAAGTGTGGCAGGCCAAAGATTCTTAAAGGAACCACTGCAGGCCTGACAGGGTGGATGTATCATGAGTTACTGTGTTTTTGCTACTGTTAGCTGCTTTGTGTGCTAAACTGATTATTAGATACTGGACTGTGTTCGAAGGATCATTCCTTAACTGAGAACATTGATAACTGACTGACTGAACCGTGTATGACTTGGACTGTAAACTGAACTCTGAATACCTCTATATTTCCATATAGTAAACTACTATATTTATACTATTCGGTGTCCCTGTATGCTGGTTTGTGCGTGTTCTTCCATACCACTCTCATTACGCTTCTCTGCACACTCGCTCTCCTAACGGGGAGCTTACTTACTTAACACTGGTCATTTGCATCCTTTTAGAGAGTCATTGGAGGTGTAGCTGTGTCCTCAGGGTCACTGAGTGGTACAAATGGATGTGGAGCCTTCTTGGCTACAGGATATTTTCTGTCCTGTGTCCCTTCCCTGTTGAAGACAGGCCCAGGCTGTTAAGGATGAGTCTGTGTTGTCTGCATCTCATCAGACTTATGTAAACAAAACACATCTTTTGTAAAACATTCATTCATTCATTCATTCATTCATTCATTCATTCATTCATTCATTCATTCATTCATTCATTCATTCACTCACTCACTCACTCAAGCACTCAGTCCAGTCTAGTCCAAGTCACAATCTCCATATGGCAAGATCATTACTATATATGCGCATATATAGCGATTTTCTGCACCCAACATAGCTTGGATCAGTCAAAGTTTTTATGTAATGGTTTATAGTAACAGAGAAAAAAAATCAAATAAAGGTTACCAGCCTTTTGACATTCCCTATTAATACGAAAGAAAATGGCAGTTTTGGCATATATTGTTCCTTATGCCACAGATGATTAAAAAAGCCCAGATGTATCTCAAGTGTGCTAATGCTTTTATCAACAAGATACAACCTCTTGCCCAATATGATGTACATACAGTGTCCTGACAAAAAAACAAAGGGTGTTTTCTTCCTTTCACACACACACACACACACACACACACACACACACACACACACACTTAAAAGCTCTAAAACCCTGTGCCTGTTTCCCTTAGGTGGACAAGTATCCTCAGAAGTATCTACTGAGATTTACCTGCAAAAGTGAACCTTCTCCATTAAAACTAAGAACATTTCAATCTTTTGTTATTTTCACATATTAGTAAATAAATCTTGCTTCGAATTCAGCCCCCAGATTGTAATTAATCCCTGGTTCAACTTGAATCTTACCCTTTTCACTAGATTCAAGAAATATTGTAGTTCTTCCACACAGGTCGTCTTCAACTTATTTCCACAATTAGGATTAACATTTCCATTGCTAAGCAAAGCGGTGGTTAAGGGAATTGTGTCTGATTTTGTTGTTAAGCAAATTACTGTAATTGTTGAGTGAATCATGTGATCATTAAGAGAATCTGGCTTCCCCCATTGACTCTCCTTGTTGTAAGCCAGCTGGGAAGATGTCAAATGGTGATCCCTTGAACTCAGGACGCTCCAACCTTTGTAAATACCTACCGGTTGCCAAGCACCCGAATTTTGATCACATGACCTTAGGGATGCTTTGATGGTCATAAGTGTAAGATTGGTTGTAACTCACATTTCTTCAGTGCTGTTGTAACTTTGAACGGTCATTAACAAATGGTTGTAAGTCAAGGATTACCTGCATTTGTACATAAACTATATGGTTAATTATGTTCCTTAACAACCCATGTTAGTAAACTGTATGGGATTACCAAGCAGTGCTGTAGACAATTTGTTGGGTTACCGCTTAGTAATGTGTTGGTTTTGAATATTTTTTGAATATCAAGATTGACTCAGCCATAAATCCTTCCGAGGTAGGTAAAATGAGGATCCAGCTTTTGGGGGGCAATATGCTGACTTTGTAAACCGCTTAGAGCACTGTAAAGCACTGTGAAGCGATATATAAGCAGTGGTGGGATTCAGCCAATTCACACAACTTTGGGAGAACCGGTTGTTAACTTTCTGAGCAATTTGGTTGTTGGAAGAAATCATTAGGACAGAGAACTGGTTGTTAATGTATTTGAATCCCGCCACTATATATATATAAATCTAAGTGATGTTGCTATTGCTATTTTCAGCAAGTAAATCTTTTAATCATTCATGGTTCTCCATTGTCTACGCACTGCATGATGAAGGCCACTTCTGCATGTTTTCAACCAATACAGTCCTGAGCTTTTAATATCTTTTAATATGCGTAATATTAAAAAAAAAATGAAAAGTCTCACTTTTCATAACTGCTGCACATTGCATCTCAATTTTTTAACGTGAGTTTTCATCATTTGCCGAAGAGGTGTTGAATGGTTCGTAAAGTTTGACAAGTCTCTAATATCTGCTGATTTTTAGAAATCTCCGGGATCTTCACAAACATTCAAAAACAAGATCCAGATACCAAAATGCAGTTGAATCAGTAGGGGGAGCTCACATGCTTATGCTCATCTGAGGAAAAGCAATAATCTCCTTTTAATGACACACTCGGCTCTTTATTGTATTTTCCTCTACATTAGCCATAATGTTTTTTTTATACATGCACGCAACCTATTATATTTGGCCGGTTTAAATAATGTTTACTACTCCAGTTAATTTATTATTTCTAGAGTTTAAAACATGCCTAAAATGATATGTTAAAACAGGATCTGATGCTATATATTTGATTGTGTTAAGCGTCTCCCAGATTCCAAATTAGATATCTTTTCACAACAGAGCCTGAAAATATCAACATTTCTGAAGACGATTTCTTGTTTCAAAACAAAGTAAAATATTCATAGTAGTGGCATAGAGGGAAACAATCTCATATAATAGGCTAAGAATTATATCTGCTAGTAGATACAGTATAAGCTAGCTGACCACGACAATTGTGTATGTGAGCAGTCACAGAAGAAGTGTATCTACTTTTACTTCCATTCAATCAAAGGCCAGCAGGAGGTGCTGCCCACCCGCCTGATGCTTCTGCGCATGTGAGCACACCCGAACCGGTAGTGAAAAAATTGGCAACCTACCACTGTCTTGTACTTCTTAAGTTGTGGTCATAAGGGTATTTATTTAAGACTAGAAATAAAGCTGACATGGTATCGTAATAGTCCTAGGAGACAACAAGCCCAATTAATATACAGCAAACTCAACAGCCAACTCTATAATTTCTATAGAATACTCTGGAGTTCATAAAGGTCATAGCTAAAACATCATCAGGCAAAGTCCAGGAAGATCAATGAGTATTACTTTGGGTGGTGAGAACATATATCTTCTAGCCAATAATGTTTCTAAAGAGATGAAAATGATTTGTTAGAAACCAATTGCTCTTTGGGATGCTGTACCACTGCAAATGGCCTTTAAGTCTTCTGTTATCCTCCCATGTTAACAATAAGAAAAGAGCTTGGATAGGATTTTGTCCTGATATCTAGGACTGTTAGTTTTACATCTCTGTATTCTTGGTTTTTGGGGCATTTTTTTGCCTGGCTGTCAAACGAATCTGCAGTAAGATTTTGCTGAGATTTTGGTAGGCTGATACTACAATTAAACCCCTCCCCCACATTTTAATGATCCCGTAATCCCTTGTGAGGTGAAGTCGGGGCAACTGAATGGAGCTGGCCAGATGCCTTTTCTATTGCCAATGCAGAGTTTGCAGCTGATATTTACTCATTGTGCCCAGAGAAAGAAATATCTGCCTCTACCTAGGATTGAACTCACAGACTCCTGATTGTGAGGTGAGAGCTCCACCTCTAGGCCAATGCACCACCACAATACCCACGTTTATACCAACATCTGTTCTTTTCCATGTTTCTCCTTGGTGGCAAATAATAAACGAATGTGTGAAATCCACAAAGTACTTAAGAGCGCAGTGATTTTCTCTTAGAATTTTGTGAAAGTGTGTTTTATGTTATTAGTACGTATATTTATCTATAGTTGTAAGTCTCCATGTGTGTCTGATCAGAAGGAACATATCCAGGTTCTTGTCATAGAGATAAATGCATACAACAGTAGCATGCATAGCATTAGGGGGAAAATCTACAATTATGTGTACAAATATACCAGTATAAATTTCTGCCATGTTCACAAATGGACTGTTGCAACAGAAGCTGCGATTGTCAGAAGGAGGATTTCAGCAAAATTGAGAGAATCTTCCATTTCTATCTGGTAATAGCTTTTAATATTCCCACCGTAAAACAGATCATGGGGTAGAGTGGATAGGATGAAAATCAATGGTGTTATGCAGTATTGCCAATCAATTCCCCAATTTGACCATCTCACTTTTCTATGTGAATGGAAGAATTATGTGCCAATTGTACAGATCTCAGGAAACAATTGTTTCCAAGCTGTGACATGAACTTGTATTTTATTAAAGCCAAGGAAAATTATAGTCAAACCAGGCAAGACATGTAGAAGATTGTGAATGGGATACCCTAAGACAGACTTATTTACTTTCTTTCTTTCTTTCTTTCTTTCTTTCTTTCTTTCTTTCTTTCTTTCTTTCTTTCTTTCTTTCTTTCTTTCTTTCTTTCTCTCTCTCTCTCTCTCTCTCCCTCCCTTCCTTCCTTCCTTCCTTCCTTCCTTCCTTCCTTCCTCCCTTCCTCCCTACCCCCCCTCTCTTTTCCCAGGCAGATTTTGTTAAACCAAGGGGAAAAATAATAATGTGTTACCAGGAGATTTCAGAAATAGCAAAGGAACATGGGGACAAATAGCTAATGTAAGATGATATTTGTTAGATCTGGGCAACGAGAGAACAGACTGCGGACACGGAGTGACTTAACAGCTATTTATTAGTAGTAATAGTGATCCTGCTTGCTCTGGGGTCGGAGGGTTCCCCTTTTATAGGGATCGGGTACGCCCCTCGACCAATCAGAACGATACCTGTTTCCCGCTGTAGCAGCGGACCAGAGAGGAGACTTGCCTCGATATATGCTAATATCTAACACCCCTCCCCTCCTAGATGGAACGTTGCGGTAGGTAACATAGTCTTTTAGGTATGTTGGGGGTTGCCTTACTCGGGAGGAGCGTCGTAGTTCTGGTTGGTCAAAAGTGGTTGCAGGATCGGATGCTTTTCCTGTTCCACGTTCTGAAGGTTTCGTGCCCTCGTAGCTGGGGCGTTCCGGAGTCTGCTCGGTTGCGTTGTCTGGGGGTTGCTCTGCTTCGTGCTTGCTTTCTTGTTCCGAGCTCGGTTCGCAGGTGTCGTAGTTTTCTATGATGGGGCTCTCGCGTGGCTGACTTTCTGTAGGCAGGAAAATCTCGTCTTCGTTTCGAAGGTCTGAGTGTGCTAGGCGACCCCGAAGTTGATCGATGTGCCTTTTCCAGTTCCACCCATCTTCCAGCTCCAGCAGATATGATCGTGGACCCGTGATGCCAATGATCTTTGCGGGCATCCACAATGTTCCCCCTGCATAGTTGTGGGCATATACGGAATCCCCTATGCTAAAAGACCGAATTTTGCTTGTGGAGTCTGGGGGAGCTGTGGCAGAGTAATTTGGGTGAAGACGGTCCAGGTGAGACCGTAAACGGCGGCCCATGAGTAGTTCAGCGGGGCTCCTACCCGTCATTGTGCTAGGGGTAATATGCTGAATTAAGAGGTAATGGTCAATGCGTGTTTGCCAATCACCTGGACCCATCCTAGCGAGGGCCTCTTTTGCGAATCGCACCATTGTCTCCGCCTGTCCATTTGATGCCGGATGGAATGGCGCGACGAGGGCGTGCCGAATTCCCTGACCTGCTAGATATGTCTCAAATTGCATGGCCGTGAACTGGGGCCCGTTATCGGAGACCAGGAGGTCGGGCAGGCCATGGGTGGCGAAAAGTCGCCGTAGAACCTTAATGACTGCCTCTGCCGTGGTTGAAGTCATTAGGACTACTTCTAGCCATTTTGAGTATGCATCCACAACTATAAGGAAAGTCTGACCTTGGAATGGCCCTGCGAAGTCGATGTGTATTCGCGACCAGGGTGCTTTAGGTTTCTCCCATTCTGTGGCGGGCACTTCCGGGGGTGCTGGTCTCGATTCCTGGCATGGGTCGCAAGTGGCCACCCACTCCTCTATTTCTTTGTCCATGTTTGGCCACCAAACGTAACTTCTTGCTAACGCCTTCATCCTAACAATCCCCGGATGACCCACATGTAAAGCATCTAATACATTCCTACGTAAAGCATACGGAATAACAACTCGATCCCCCCACAATAAGCAACCTTGTAACACTGAGAGTTCATCCCGTTTTGACCAAAACACTTTGAATTCCGGGCCCACGTTTCCCTTCGGCCACCCCCTCCAAACCCAAGTTTGAACTTGCTTTATTAAATTGTCTTTAGAGGAGAACCTTGCAACGTCGTGTGAAGAAACCGGTCCAGAGTCCAAACAGTCAATGAGCAATACCGGTACTTCTGGAGTGGGGTCTGGCAGAATGTCAGGTAATGGGCAACGGCTGAGTGCGTCTGCGTGTCCGAGAGTGGAGCCCGGTCGATGAATCAATTTGTATGAGTACGCAGCCAGGAAAACAGTCCACCTGGTCATGCGGGGAGAAAGGGAGACCGGAGTGGGACGGTTTCCCGCCAAAAGTCCCAACAGCGGTTTGTGATCCGTAATCAGTTCAAAATCACGGCCGTAGAGGTATTCGTGGAAACGTTTTACTCCAGCTACAGCAGCCAGCGCTTCCCTGTCCATTTGGCTGTAATTCCTTTCGGCCGATGAAAGAGTCCTGGAGTAGAACGCGATGGGTGCTTCTTTTCCATCGGGCATCCTGTGGCTGAGGACTGCTCCAACTCCGAAGGGTGATGCGTCGCAGGTCAATACCAGCGGTAGGGTCTGGCTGTATTGGACAAGCAGTGAGTCAGTGGTGAGCAGGCGCTTTACTCCGGCGAAAGCTGCAGCTTCGGATCGTCCCCATTTCCATGGTGCATTCCTCTGGAGTAGACGGTGTAGTGGCTCAGCAACGGTCGCCTTCTGCCTCAGAAAAACGCTGTAGAAGTTAAGTAGTCCGAGGAAGGCCTGCAACTCGGTCTGATTCCGTGGTGTGGGGGCGTCCTGGATCGCCTTAATTTTCTTTGAAGTGGGGTGTATTCCCTGACCATCGATTCTATAACCCAGGAATTCTACGCTAGGCACGTTAATTTGGCATTTTTCCTTTTTGAGGCGGAGACCCTTTTCTCTGATTCTGGCCAAAACAGTTCTGACTCTTTTATTTAATTGCTCCTCGTTTGCAGCGGACACCAAGATGTCGTCAAAATAGGGGACGACTCCCGGTATCCCTTGCAAAAGTCGTTCCATGACGCTCTGGAACAATCCTGGGGCAACACTCACACCGAATTGTAGCCGGTTGCATTTGAATGCTCCTCTATGCGTCACTATAGTTTGGGCCTCCGCTGTGGCGCTATCAACTGGCAGTTGCTGGTAAGCTTGTGCCATGTCTAATTTAGCAAATACCTTTCCTGGCCCCAACGAGTGCAATAAGTGCTGTACTACAGGCACAGGATATGCGCTCTGTTGTAGCGCGACATTAATTGTGCATTTATAGTCCGCGCAGATGCGGACTGACCCGTCTGGTTTGACTGGGGTCACGATGGGTGTTTCCCAGCGCGCGTGATCCACCGGCTCAAGGATTCCTTGCTCCACTAACTTATCTATTTCCTTATCTATTTTTGGGCGGAGTGCAAAAGGCACTCGTCTCGGTTTAAGTCGGATTGGCGCCACTTTGGGGTCTAAATTGAATGATATCGGTTTACCCACATACTTGCCAAGACCGGGGCTGAACACATCCTCGAACTCCTTAAAAATCTGTTCAGCGCTGCTGTTTTCCACGGCGTTGATTCTGGTGACTTCTAACCCCAGGGCTTCAAACCAATCAAGCCCCAGAAGGTTCTGTAATGGCGCGCTGGCGATGGTCACGGGCAGCTGGGCTACGATGTCCTTGAAACGGATCTGGAATGTGCCTTGGCCCACGATGGGGACTTGGTTCCCCTGGTAGTCTCGTAGCAGGACGTCTGGAGCGCGTAGTTGGCTCTTTCTGAGGCTAGGGATAGCCTGTTTCATGGATGCCCATGAAATGATCGTCAGGGTTGATCCTGTGTCAACTTCTAGCTCGCAAGGTGAGCCCTCCAAGTGGACTGTGACTCTCAGCCTTTTGGGCCGCTTGGGGCGGACCTGATTTATCGTGGTGAGATACGTTCACAACTCCTCTCTCTGGGTCAACTCTATCTCACCATCTATATCCTGAAAATACTCTTGTTGAGCGTCTTGATAGAATGCTCTCTCAGCTCTTTGCGTGTAGTCTCTCTGGGGATACGCTCGCTCAGCTCCTTGTGAGTAATCTCTCTGGGGATACGCTCGCTCAGCTCTTTGGGAACTTTCTCTCTGGGTAAACACTTGTGGATTTCTCTCTGGGCGCCCTTTTTGATTCCGCCAAGCCCCTGGGTTGGGCTTCTGTTGGCGGTACATGGGTGGCTGCCGTGAGGCAGGGACTCCGCTCCGGCACACTCGTGCGATGTGCCCAAGTTTGTTGCAGTGCGAACAAACAACATTCCTGAACCTACAAGTAGACCTGGGGTGATTCCCTCCGCAGCTTGCGCAGGGCGGCAAATGGGATCCGGGTCTCCCCCCAGGCCTCAAGTGACTGCTCTGCATCAGGTGACTGTCCTCGAACTCGGGATCCTCGTAGTCAGGGCTTGTGTCCTCGTAGTGCACTCTGGTCTGCCTTGGTGCTGGCTGGTTTATGCTGAAACCTCGTTGTATGGTTACCGATGATTTCTCTGCTGACTCTGACGCTCTTGCTTCGTTTAGCGCTATCTGTAGGGTTAAATTCGGGTTTGCCAACAGCTTCTTTTGTAGTGAAATGTCTCTTAACCCACAGATGAGCTGCGCTAAGATGTGCTCGTCCAGATCCCTGAACTCACAGTGAGTTGCTGCTTTACGCAGGGCTGCAACATATTGATTGATGGATTCTCCCGCCTTCTGGTTCCGCGTGTTGAATTCCTTGCGGCAAACATGGCGGGAAGGTTTTGGCGCGTAATGAGTTTGTAGAGCCTGTTGCAACGCCGTCCACGATACTGCCTGTATTGGAGTAGGCGCGGTGAGGTCTCTGGCCGTGTTGAAGACTTCTTTTCCGCAGTAGCCGAGGAAGATGTTTTTCTTCCGGGCGTCGGTGATCCCCGTGTATTCGTTCGCTTCGAGAAAACACTCAAAACGAATCATGAAGGCTTCCCATTCGTCGTTCGCTGGGTCGAATGGAGCGGGGGGAGTGTGCATCGCCATCTTTTCTCGTTTGAATTTGCCGCGCTGCGGTGACCTGAGATGGCTGCCGGAATTTCTGCTGAATTCCTAGGCTGGATCAAATCCGGAGATTCTGGAGGTAGCGTTCTTCGTCCTATCTGTCTCTCGATCCCACCTTCGTCGCCAATGTTAGATCTGGGCAACGAGAGAACAGACTGCGGACACGGAGTGACTTAATAGCTCTTTATTAGTAGTAATAGTGATCCTGCTTGCTCTGGGGTCGGAGGGTTCCCCTTTTATAGGGATCGGGTACGCCCCTCGACCAGTCAGAACGATACCTGTTTCCCGCTGTAGCAGCGGACCAGAGAGGAGACTTGCCTCGATATATGCTAATATCTAACAATATTAGAAAGAGCCAAAGGATTCAAGGAGTTCACTTCACTGGAATATTCTCCGAGGAATCTTTACAAGATTCAAGACGCTACTGCAAGAACTAAATCTGGAGAAACAGATGGAAGGGAGTGAGACAAGGATGTATAATATCCTTGTGCATGTTTAATACATACGATGAATTTATAGTAAGAATGTCAAGACTGGTACAAGGGACAATTAGAATAAATATTGGATTGATTAACTATTTGAAATACGCAGATGACATTACTTCATTAGGCAAAAATGACTTAGACAAGCTCTTTATGAACATAAACATGATCACTAAACTATCTCAGTTAATATTTAATGAAATTAATATTGGTCTGCGCATTTAGCTAATGTACACTGATGGCAAAGAAGTGAAAGTGATAAATAATTTTGTTTTCTTGGGCTCAAGAATAAACAAAGATGAATGGTATACTGGAGAGATAAAGGGAGGATTAATCCTACAGAAACAGCAATGAGAAATTTCCACAAGATAAGGGAATCAGAAGAGTGAAAGCGATGGTTTTTCCTGTTGTAATATATGTTGGATGAAAGTGAAAGTTGGATGCTGCAGGGGAAAAAAAAGGCAAATGCCTTTGACTTGTGGATTTGGAGACCACAAATAAGAATCAATTGATTGATCTTGGATCAAAGGATGGCTGACTCTTCTTTGGGCCATGTGTAGCTGATGATGGGTGAGGAAAAAATGATTAAGCTTGGCAAGGTTGAGAGAAAGAGAAGAAAGGGAAGAGAATGGATAAAGTAGATACATAGGATGAAAGGGATTTATTGATATATATTTAGGAGAGCTGTGAACTAGTAAAGGTTTCTCTAGTTGAATTTGAGTGGGTGACATCTCACTGGCATAACCATTAATGGAATTTATAAATAATGTAGAGGTTAATATTTAATTTATGCAGGATTTAATGGGTGCTATTCATTGCTCAGTGGTTAAAGATACTGACTGTGTCAGCTGGAGAGCAGACTGCCTTGGTTTCATACAATGGGGTGAGCTCCTGTTATTCACCCCAGCTTCTGCCCATCTAGCAGTTCAAAAGCATGCAAATGAAAGTAGATTAATAGGTACCACTCAGTGGTGGTATTCAGGCAGTTCTGACAGGTTCTGGGGAACTGGTAGCAGAAATTTTGATAGTTCGGACAACCAGCAAATAGGCTGGCCCCACCCCCTCTGCCTCCCAGCCCCCCAGCTGATCTTCTTTTGTTGCCCCGAACAGGGGAACAGAGCTGGAAAGCAGGTTAGTGGGGTGGGGAGGGAATGGGGATTTTGCAGTAACCTTCCCCAGGAGTGAGGAGGGAATGGGGATTTTGCAGTTTCCTTTCCCTGCCATGCCCACAAAACCATGCCCACAAAGCCATAGGATTTATAATTGATAGTAAAAAAAATTTGAATCCCACCACTGATACCATTTGATGGGAAGGTAACAGCATTCTTTTTACATTTGGCATATGCTGGCCACATGACCACGGAAGTTGTCTTTGGATAACACTGGGTCCCTTGGCCAAGAAATGAAGATGAGTACCACACCCTAGAGTTGGACACGACTGACAGGGAAAACTTAACCTTTATTCGCTGGAAAAGTACTTCTGCTCATACATTTGGACTGCTTTTGTCCTCCTCCTTCACAAAATGTCTCCATACTTCCAAAATATACTTCAGTTGTTTCAGGCATCCTCTAGAACAAATTCTAGACTATGGATGGAGAGTAGCACCCGTTTTCATTCTGCAAACTCTATGGAAACCTAACATAGAATTCTACCCACTATATTTATTTCTTGCTCTGAGGAATGCAAGTTCATTTCTAATAAGATTTACAGCCATTGGAAAATAAAGATAAGGTTCTTTTTAGGATATAAACTGAAATTTCTGCTTGCATCAGCAAAGATTTTCAAAGGCTGTTTCTTTGTGTGTCCCAGGATATTTCAGGGAAAAGCAAATGAAAAATACAACAATGAATTATTAGTATATCTGTAATGATACAATAAAAAAAAATCTTGCGGTAAGACATAGCCAAACCAAATAGCTTCTAAATAATAAAAGAGCAAGGACTCTGGGGAGACTGAACGATTTGAAGAGAGTTTCAGCTGATAACCACACTCATTAAAACAAAAAAGATTGTTTGGTACACTAGAAGTAATTTTAGTAAAGGCCAAACGATTTCTACGACCTGGAGAGAAACTGGAGAATATTCCCCAATGCTCCATGTCATTTTGGGGGGGACGTTCTCTGCAAACTGGGAATGATCACATTATTACTGGATTGACTTCTCCATTTGTCATGGCAATTGTCCATCTGGCCACCTTTAGGCCTTGGCTGTGACCATTCATTTCATGTTTCAAGGAAAAGGTTAGGTTTTTAATTTTCTAAATAAATATATCAAGTAAAAAATATATTTCAGTCTTGGCTGGCATTTCAATACCTTTGTATCCGTACCATCTCCTCATCACTTTCCATCAAGGCACTTTGCTATGTAATCAGAGGTGGTATTCAGTAGTTCTGACCAGTTCTGGAGAACCAATAGGGAAAATTTTGAATAGTTCGGAGAACCGGTAAATACCACCTCTGACTGGCCCCACCCCAATCTGTTCTCTGCCTCCCGAGTCCCAGCTGATCATGAGGAAATGGGGAGTTTGCAGTAACCTTCTCCTGCATTGGGGAGGGAATGAAGATTTTACAGTATGAATCCCCTGGAGTGGGGAGGGAAGGAAGATTTTACAGTATGAATCCCCTGGAGTGGGGAGGGAATGAAGATTTTAAAGTATCCTTCCCCTGGAGTGGGTTGGGAATGGAGATTTTAAAGTATCCTTCCCCTGGAGTGGGAATGGAATGGAGATTTTACAGTATCCTTCCCCTGGAGTGGGGATGGAATGGAGATTTTACAGTATCCTTCCCCTGGAGTGGGGTGGGAATGAAGATTTTAAAGTATCCTTCCCCTGGAGTGGGTTGGGAATGGAGATTTTACAGTATCCTTCCCCTTGAGTGGGGATGGAATGGAGATTTTACAGTATCCTTCCCCTGGAGTGGGGATGGAATGGAGATTTTACAGTATCCTTCCCCTGGAGTGGGGATGGAATGGAGATTTTACAGTATCCTTCCCCTGGAGTGGGTTGGGAATGAAGATTTTAAAGTATCCTTCCCCTGGAGTGGGGATGGAATGGAGATTTTACAGTATCCTTCCCCTGGAGTGGGGAGGGAATGAAGATTTTAAAGTATCCTTCCCCTGGAGTGGGGATGGAATGGAGATTTTACAGTATCCTTCCCTTGGAGTGGGGAGGGAATGAAGATTTTAAAGTATCCTTCCCCTGGAGTGGGGAGGGAATGAAGATTTTAAAGTATCCTTCCCCTGGAGTGGGGAGGGAATGAAGATTTTAAAGTATCCTTCCCCTGGAGTGGGGAGGGAATGAAGATTTTACAGTATCCTTACCCTGGAGTGGGGATGGAATGTAGATTTTACAGTATCCTTCCCCTGGAGTGGGGAGGGAATGAAGATTTTAAAGTATCCTTCCCCTGGAGTGGGTTGGGAATGGAGATTTTACAGTATCCTTCCCCTGGAGTGGGGATGGAATGGAGATTTTACAGTATCCTTCCCCTGGAGTGGGGTGGGAATGAAGATTTTAAAGTATCGTTCCCCTGGAGTGGGAATGGAATGGAGATTTTACAGTATCCTTCCCCTGGAGTGGGGATGGAATGGAGATTTTACAGTATCCTTCCCCTGGAGTGGGGAGGGAATGAAGATTTTAAAGTATCCTTCCCCTGGAGTGGGTTGGGAATGGAGATTTTACAGTATCCTTCCCCTAGAGTGGGGATGGAATGGAGATTTTACAGTATCCTTCCCCTGGAGTGGGGTGGGAATGAAGATTTTAAAGTATCCTTCCCCTGGAGTGGGGATGGAATGGAGATTTTACAGTATCCTTCCCCTGGAGTGGGGTGGGAATGAAGATTTTAAAGTATCCTTCCCCTGGAGTGGGTTGGGAATGGAGATTTTACAGTATCCTTCCCCTGGAGTGGGGATGGAATGGAGATTTTACAGTATCCTTCCCCTGGAGTGGGGATTCAATGGAGATTTTACAGTATCCTTCCCCTGGAGTGGGGATGGAATGAAGATTTTAAAGTATCCTTCCCCTGGAGTGGGTTGGGAATGGGGATTTTGCAGTAACCTTCCCCTGGAGTGGGGAGGGAAGGAAGATTTTACAGTATCCTTCCCCTGCCACCCTTGCCAAGCCACGCCCACCAAGCCATGCTACACCTACCAAGCCACGCCACAGAACCAGAGTAAAAAAAATTGAATCCCACTACTGTATGTAATACTGGATTTGATCATTTGTGATCAGATCCAGCATAGTGTTTTGCAATTCTTTTCATCATTCTCATCTCAAAAGAGGTCCCTCCCCTCCTCCCTGACATCTTACTTTTCTTTTTTTCTTTTAATGTGGTTTTCTTCCCTTGCTTGGGACAAATGCTAAGGAGTTTGATTTTGCAGGAAGCTTTCAGGAGCACATCTGTTCTTTCTTTGGTAATAGTGTGAAAACTGGCTACATAAATATTGTTTCGTCGTGCTGAAGGCACATTGGTTCTGACTTCGGGGAACAGTTGCACGGAGCAATTGGTAGACACTTCAATTGTCTTGTAGCCACATTATTTTGCTGTTCAGTTCATGGGAATGTAACTGTTGCCAGCACCAACACAACACTCACCCACCTACCCCTACATATTAATGATGATTCAGTGTCCAACTCTTGGCAATTCTATGGGCCAGGTCTTTCCACATCTTCCACAACTTCTGTGAGTTTTTCTATGCCCTGACTGGTGTCTGCCCAGCCTAGCATTCCACATACGCTACATATATTCAACACCTTTTAGATTGAATATAACAAAAGAAATATAGGAAGTCCAGTTAATCAATGTGTGAATTCCTCTTGACCTCAAGAGAACACTTCTGATCAAATCTGCTGAGCCTTGTACCACTAGGTAACTTACTTAAGGAACGACAATCTAACTAAATAATGTATTTGTGTACGTGCACAATCTCCAAGGTGAAAGTTTTGAACTCAGCTCTGGTTACTGCCTTTTAGTTTGGTGCACTTTGGTTCAAAAACAGTTTAGTCTTCCCGAACTGTTAACCCTGGGCATATTTTCTTGGGAGTAAGCGCCATCCAAACAAATTGGATTTATTTTTGATTAAATTTATGCTGGCTTGGACTGCACTAGACTAGTGGATTCACATGTTGCTGTGACAAAAACGATCTAAAGGATCTAAAAATAATCAGCTGGAGAAATGAAACACACTTTCATGATGGCTCATTAATGGCATGCGATGCTTTTTTTTGGGGGGGGGGGGGGCTTAGCAATTAATTCCACATTAAAACGAGGGGAGAAAATGCCTGAGAATATAACAATACAGGCACCAGTGTTAGTGAAACAGTTGCTTTCTCAGAACTCAGGGGGAAGTTTGTATCTCCCTTTGGTGTTCCTGGAGTTTTTGTGGGCCGTTCAATTAATGTTTTCAGAATAAAAGAGACAGTTAATTGATTTTGAACCTTCACTTGGGAGGAGGAAAATCTCATGTCTCATCTTATGGTTAAACACCTGCTCGGTCCTCTCCAAGGCACGTGTTTCACTCTCCCCCCCCCTCCCCATTTCAGTGTCTGCGATCTCTTCTGAACGCAGAGCAAACCCATCCGTTAGAATTCATCTGGGTGATAAACAACAGCTTGACACCTTTTGCTTAATAACAAAAGGACAGAATAAATTGACTTAGCTGCACCATTTGCAAAAGACACGAGAAGCTCCCCAAAGCACCAGCTTCTGATATTTATTTCTTTGTGCATTTGTTTATTTTCTTTTTGGTTTGATGGTAGACCGTTTTTACCCACTCTTTTATGGCTCTTTATGTTTCCTGGGCATCGTCCAACCATTTGTTTAAACCTCAGTTAAAATAAATTATTAAGCCTTCACAGACATTTCCCACCCCAAAAATGACAAAAAGGACTACAATTACATTAAAAGCCTTGACTGTTTTAAACTTCCTTCCTCAGTTGTATTAAAGAGAGCGTCATTGGCATGGAGATCAAAATGGTGAGGATGGCAGCTGTTGGCATGCATTCAAAGCTACCCTGTTGAGGTTTTTTTTAACCTTCTACTAGGGATGCTTCTGGCCTGGGTCTCATAGATCCATTGGAGGTTATTAAATGGAAAAAACATAATACAGCTGCACATTACTCTGTGGTTTTCCTTTTTAACCTTGTAAAAAGCAATTGAGCTCTACAAAGTCCCCGAGGACACATTTTGCAGCATACGGGAACGTGACGTTTCTGTTGCTAAGCAAGACAGCTAAGTGAATTTTGCACTGTTTTATGACCTTCCTTGCCATAGGGGCTAAGTGAATCACTGCAGTTGTTAAATGAAACCTTTCTTGCCAGGGTTGTTAAGTGAATTTTGTTTCCCGCTGACTTTGCTTGTCAGAAGTTCATAAAAGATGATCACATGACCCAGGGACACCGCAACCATCCAGTGGCCAAGGATGCGGATTTTGATCATGGGACCATGGGAATGCTGCCATGCTCATAGGTGTGAAAAACGGTCGTAAGTCACTTTTTCCAATGCTGTTGTAACTTTGAATGGTCTCTAAAGAAATAGTTGTAAGTCAAGGACTATCTGTAAAAAAGTCAACATGCTCATTACAGCAGTAAAATAAAATCCCCATATCTTTGTATCTATTAATGCACTTAAAAAGGGGCATGGCTTCACTCTGATATATTTTGTAGAAACTGACTGCTATTCCACATTTATACGTTAAAGACTCTTATATAACATCAAAATGCTATTCCTTATCATTTAAATAATATATCATAATTAAGTCTCTCTGACTCTCTTCAGTCTTTTATTTTTTAGCTCATTAATTTGCATCTGGGGTTTCTTTTTATCCCAAATTATACATAATACTTTGTAATCATTCAGTCACTGTTTGGTGCCACTTACAACTTGTCTAATCTAAGGAATAATAAATTTCAGATAACAGAAAGGAGAGACGCTGAACTAAATAATTCAAACTGGAATGCAGATTTCAAAAATATTGCAACGAGATGGATTTATTCAGAACAAGCAATGGTGGTTAAAATCTAGTCACACAGTTTCTAAACATTGTTATTATTTTTAGAATGGAATTCCTTATTGGTCAAGTGTGATTGGACATACAAGGGATTTGTCTCTGGTGCATAAGCTCTCAGGGTACATACAAACAACAAAGTGATAAGTCGTAGATCATAAATCATAAGATACAAACAACAATTGATAAACCATAATATACCAATAGGAGAAGGTAGTGTCAGCCCTGAAGGCCATCTTTTGATCTTCAGGGCTGCCACACTTGGTGGATGGGCATGTTGTGGGAACTGGGAGGGAGGTTGGATGGCGACGGGGTGAAAAGAATAGCCATAACAACAACATTCTTTCACTGGAAGTCAAGGACATTCAGTCTGCACCTGGAGAAGCGTGACTGGAAAACAACTCCAGTTTGGATGGTGACCTGATTGGACCATGTGATGGACATGTGGGTGCAGGGTAAGGGACTTTGACTTTCTTTTGGGTGGGGAAAACCTGGGAGGCTTAAGATTCGGGTTTTCCCAGATGTGCCAATATGACAATATGTTTGCCCCCTTTACTTAGGTAACATTTTTGCATATTTTCCCAGTCACTTTTTACCACTATCATGTCTACCATCCTTTTGGCCAATATTTGTAGAATGAAAATTGAAACAAGCAGAAGTAGTAACTCATTTTCTATGCCTTTCTAATTGCTGAGCATATTTTCTTTGAAAGGTCATAAAACAGCAGAAAGGAAGAGAAGGAGCTAAGGAATTTTAGCAGGAACTGGCTTACATCTACTATCTCCCACTCCTCCATTGGTTAATGGATTGATTTGTTTTCAGTTGTACGTTATTAATTTACAAACTTGTCAGTTTATCTGAGCCTTGAGATTATCAAAGAGGACAAGCTATTTTTGGAACATATTATTTTTGAAAGAGGCCTTTGAAAACCTGAATTCCAGTAACCTCCAGACACGGTTAACAAATTATAATCTTTAATGCGTTAAAATGGCTGAAATGATTACATAGATGGCTGGGGAGTAATCATACCATTTTTATTTAATTCTGCAAAGTGCAGTGGAAGCAAAATAAATCTAAGTTTAATTGTTGTCCAAGCTCCGCTCACTATTTTTCATTTTATACCCCTTCTGTGAGGCCATTCAAAAGTCAAAAACAACTTCAATCTGCCTCCCCCACCAAAAAAGTTGCACACTCCTGCTTTAATCCAAAACTGTTGAATTTCACTGACACAATTATCTGGCTCTACAGCTAACTCACCTCAGAGGTCATCATCATTTTAAAGTAGGAGAGCATCACACTGTTTCTTTAATGGCATAGTGCTTGAATTAAACCTCAGTGCACACTTTATCATCATTTATACTGGAAAATGCTGTGAGACATTGTCTCTGGAAATAGATAGATACGGTTTGAGCCTTTCAAAGGCAATGCTGATACAGCTCAAGGCCCACTACCTCTATAAGTCAAGCAGATCCTTTGTGTGTATCGAGTATAATCCGAACCCTCAGAGTCTGATACAACAGTTATATTTTGTAGAAGCCTGGGGTTGCCAACTTAACAGTGACAGCAAGTACAACTAATTAACACTTTGCTCAGACCGAGTTTGGATTATGAACAGAAGTTGCAAGCTGTAATGAATGCAGAATGATTCCAGGGTGGTAATCAGAGCAGATGCCTGAAGTGATAGGAAATTAACACGAAGAAAACAAAAGAAACAGAAACTTAGAAAACAACTTTAGAATACATCTTATCCATCCGTCTTTCCAGCTAGGTGCTATATCTTTGCAGATATCCGACTCTTTGCTATTTTTTGCTTGGTTTTTTTTTAAAGGCAAAAAAACCGCTCACGAGCTCTATTTTCATTCTCAATCTGCCCCACTGTGAGATCTTGTTAAAAAATCCTTCAAAGAACTTGGTGGTGGCAAGCAAGATACTTTCAAGTATATTCTAAACTTTTCCCTAACTGGCGTTAGCGACAGATGGAATGCTCATAGCGAACGAATGAACGAACGAATGGATAAATAAATAAATAACCCTACAAACGGTTCTCAAGCCACTAGCAAGTCTCACAGGAGAAACAAATAACAGAAGGGCTGCAGAAATGACAGTGAAGATGTGCAGAGAAATAGCAAAAAGCTAATTAAAAAAAAAGAATCACAGAAAAAAAAAGAAACTAGGTACTTAGAGCCGTATCTTCATTTTCGTTCGGGCAGATTACATGTTGCATAACTTGGATGCTAAAATAAAAAGAAATAAATAAATGGACACATGGATCTGGCAGCTGAGGTCAGTAGATGCCAAACCCCATATGAGCCCTTGGGTTTTTCATGGCCTCTTGAGCTGTTTATGAATTAGTGGTGCTTTTGCAATGCTGTTTCATCTCCTTCCCATTTCTAGATGAACCTCTTGATACGATATGCTAGAAAAAGAATGTTGCCACCAAGAGTCCTTTAGGATTCTACACCGTATCAAAGTCACTATGAGAGTTTTGTTGTATCACGAGCAAGGTACTGGTGGGCTGTATCCTAAACTCATTCGTGTGGGGAGATGAGAATTCAACATCAGAACACAGATTGTTCCTTTAAGACAGGGGTGTCCAAACTTGGGAACTTTAAGACTTGTGGACTTCAACTCCCAGAATTCCCCAGGCAGCTGGCTGGGGAATTCTGGGAGTTGAAGTCCACAAGTCTTAAAGTTCCCAAGTTTGGACACCCCTGCTTTAAGAGGTGTCAGGCCTGCAGTTTTCTTTTGGATCTTTGGCCTGCCACACTGTCTATTATTCTACTACGCTTTTTTTCTATTGTGGGAAAGATGGGAGGGGGGATTGTACAGAGTTACTTATTGTGTAGCTTAAACAAAATTCTTTCTAGGAAGCCAAGGTCATCCTTGGTTTCTTATTTCTGAACCTGACCGGAACTGGATGGGTGGAACTGCCAGCATAGCAGTGGGAGATTAGACCATGTGATGGAATTGTGGGTGTGGGACAAGATCTTGAACTTCAACTAGGTGGGGAAAACCTGGAAGCTTTTAGATTCGGGTTTTCCCAGATGTGCCAACATGACTCTCTTAATAAATTGGAACTTTGAGCAATATGTTGCCTTGGACTCGGATTTATTTCTGGATGCTATTTGGAACCCTGACAAAAGGATCGGGAGCCATTTTAACAGCAGGTGCTGTTAAAACTAACATGTTGCATATTAAGAGAAAGACCATTGTAGAAAGCTAGCATCCACCCCTCTCCTAGAAGAATGAAGTACTTTGAGAAATATTTAAAAAGGCAGAATATTATATTTCCCTCGATGAGAAATTGGGAAACATGTTTTTTAGAGGGAGAAAGCAGCCCCTGCATTTCTTAATAGCCCTCAACAGATGTCAACATTTAAGAGATAAAGAGCTTATTGAAAGAAACCAAGTAGCTAGGTAGCTCTATTCATAGGCAAAAATTCCCTGCAGCTAGGTCTGAACCAAGGTAGGATTAGCCCTCAGCTACAATAGGAATTGCCCAACAAGCCCCTTCATTGCATCAATCCCTGCAAACTTCAACCAAACCTGGAAGCTCAAATAACCTATAGAGCCAGCTATGACCCCTACATAACCCCTACAACAGCCAACAGAATACATGTTCCTGCACAGGAACAGGAAGCTCAAGTGCAAAGACCAAGAGAAGATTTAAAAACCACTCACTCTCAATTCTATGTGGTCACCTGCATAGAACCCAGGACTGCTGGTGGTTCTGCTTCATAATTAAACCATCTTTCCAAGCACCCTCCATGTTTCCAGTGTATTTCTCCCAGGTTGGAACTGAACCAGATGGATATTTCTTCCCATGCCATGTTCAACCATGGAGAAATCTGTTTTCCTTATAGTTCATTAGAGACAGGCAACCTGCTGAATTCCCAGATACAAGTAGTCCTCAACTTACAACTGTTCGTTTAGTGGCCATTTAAGTTTACAAAGGTATTGAAAAAAAAATGACTTAAATGGCATCCCAGTGCTCATATGATCAAAATTCGGATGCTTGGCAACTAGTTCATATTTATGACGGTTGCAGTGTTCCAGGATCATCTGATCATCTTTTGCGACCTTCTGACAAGCAAAGTCAATGGGGAAAAGCCGGAGTCACTTAACAACCGTGCTACTAACTGAATAAATGCAGCGATTCGCTGAACAACTAAGAAAGGTCGTAAAATGGGGGGAAAACTCACTTAACCAATGTCTCGCTTAACAAGAGAAATGTTGGGTTCAATTATGGTCAAACATTGAGGATTTTCTGTACTTTGGAGAGCTGATCTTTAACAGATCCAGACAACATGACCAATAACAGAGGGCCGTGGGAGCTCTGGGACTAAAATAAGTGGAGGGCATAATATTGTTAATCCACACAACGGACACTTAGACCATAATCTAATCTAGGATAAACGGCTCCTTACTGTTTATTGTATAAAGCCTCACTAGATACAATTTAACCAGAATTGCTTCTTAATAATCATTATCCCATTGTACATAAATGGCGAGGAGGCGGAGAGGGTTGGTAGTTTTAAATTTATATCTCAGAGGACCTCTCATGGACTATGGATGTTAATATGCTTGTGAAGAAGGCACAGAAGAGGCTGTACTTCCTGAGAATGCTCAGGAAGATAAATCTATCTCAGCATCTACTTCTGACCTACTATCGCAGCACCATCTGAACCGGTAGTGATTTGGTGGCCTGGGTCACTGGAACGGGCAGTGACCCAGGCCTGCCACACCCCTGAACCGGTTCTCCTACAAGGACTAACATCTTGATGCAGAACAATTGTAATTGCACAATATAATTTTTTTCCTTTTTTAAAATTTTTTGCGCGCACCGAACTGGCAGTAATGCCGGGAGCAACCCATTCCTGGTCCTGACATACGGCATTCTTGCATGGTATGGGAGCAGCTCTGCAGCGGACAAAAAAGCTCTACAGAGAATCATTAAAACTGCCCAGAATATCATCGAGCTCCAGGTATCAGTTCTGGACGACATCTTCACATCTCGCCGTTTGAGGAAGTTGCACAACATTCTCAGAGATTCCTCCTATCGTGCTTACAATCTTTTTGGACTGTTGCCTTCTGGCAGAAGATACAGAACAATTACAACTGGGACCACGTGTCTTCTGAATAGTTTTTATCCCAGAGCTATAATTGCACTCAACAATGAACTAAAGGGCCACCATCAGTGAGGTGTTGGACAGCATTACTTGGTCTGTTGTGTGGATGCTTGGGTGGTTTAGGGGCAGGGAATGTTTGGTGGGTGTGGGGGTGTTTGGGGATTGTCATATGTGTTGGGCCTGGTCTCTGGGTTATATGTGAATTTCGTTGTATGTGTAAACTGTGTATATATGTACAATGACCATAAAGTATTCTTCATCCAGTTCCCCAAACTGCCATAGAAGGCTTATAGCTCCCCATAGCCCAGGGGCATCTTTTAAAGCAAAATTTTAATCTCCCTCACTTTGGTACTGCTGCAAACGTTTTTCAAGGAAATCCACTGATGAGGATCTGAAGGAAGTCTATGACATACATTTCACTGCAAACAGTTCTGTGGCCAATGTGGTTTTATATCTCTAATCATGGGTAATGAAGAATGAGATATTGCACATGGTGCTATGACTCAGATAACAGGAAGTCCCAAAGCACTACTCGGAGCTGGAATCTTGCCAGCCAGTGTGTGACTGGTTCTGCGCGCTTTATAAGTGTCAATGAAGAGGTAATATTGTGCAGTTTAACTAGTTTTATTACATAAAATGTAAAGAGGAGAAGTAAAAATGGGAAATTCAGGGGGGAAAAAGGGAGTGGGGAAAAGGGAGATAGAGAGTGGGTGGGTGGGTGGGGGGAGAAGGGCATTGAATTCCAACTGTTCTTAGCACAGTATAAGATGAAAACAGTCAAACCTCAACTTTTTGCTTTTACACAATAATACTGCACATAACTAGCCATTTTTATAACAACAAATCTTTCTGATCAACAAAACCAAAGTCGTTTCATTTTTTTTCATCATAAGCACAAGATCCAGAAGTGATATTCAAATGAAACCATATTTTCCTCTTTGAATAAAATAATCAATTTAACCATTCCTGCTTTATCTTCCTTGCTATGGAAATAGAATGTGTTTCTATTTGCATGTAATAATCTTTGTGAACTGTCACCATTTTTATTTACAGGACTCATTGTATTCTTTCAAGTTCTTTGACCTTACCGGAAAAAAAAGCGGGCGGGGGGGGGAATCCCTCCTTTCCCCCACTCTTTTTTCTTCAAAGTACTAAAAAAAAATTAAACACTTTTTTTAAATCAAAACTTTCTAATACATCTTTTTTTTTGACTTTTTAACAAGGCTTTGAACTTCACTAAATGAATGATTGTAAATCGAGGACTACCTATACAGAAATTCTTTCCACAGTATAGTATACAACATTGAGTCAACAAACATAACATATCCCCCCAAAATTTGAAATGAAAATGCCGATAACCTATCACTGAAATAGATTGGAATGTGTATTGATTTAATATTGGTTATGGTAGAAGATCAATGCAGGGATATTAAGACTTCCTAAATCTCAACCTTATCATTTTGTTCTAATAAAACTTTAAATAATTTTTAGCTAGCATGACTGTTTATTGGGGAAAGTACTATGCCCTCCCAAACCAAGAAAAGTACAGTATTTTTTGCAGTATAAGATGCACCTTTTTCCCTCAAAAAAGAGGGTGAAAATCTGGGTGCGTCTTATACACCGAATACATCATTTTTGGCCTCCCAAAACCCCGGCCCTTTGCAAGAATGGCCCTGCATAGCCTTTAGGAGGCTTCCAGAGTGCTCCTAGGGGCTGGGGAGAGCTAACATGAGTGAAAAATGGGCTGTTTTTTGCTCGTTTTTGCCCCCCCCCAGCCCCCAGGAGCACTCTATAAGCCTCCTAAAGGCTATTCATGCCCTTTTTTTGGACAAAAACAAGCCATTTGGGGAGATCTGCAGAGTGCAAAAACTTTTTCTTTACATTTGCCTCTTCAAAATCTTGGTGCATCTTATACTCTGAAAAATACGGTGTGTAGAATTACTCCTGAGCAGTTCCCAATGGGAGATACCTAAGGGAAAGGAAAGTTAGACTTGGAGATTTTGGCACATGATTTTCAGTTCTGGTTTTGCATTATTGTAATTCACTTGACTTCTAGTAAACTATATCTTTCTCAACAAATGGAGTACGGATCATTTTTTACTTAGAGGTTCAAGCTGAGGCAGCTCTGACACTGCAATTGTTTCAGATTTCTGAGCTTTCTATCATGATTTCTGAATTAATTAGTGGCATCTAGAAGCCATGATACAAAGTGTGAAGAAAGGATTTTCTTTTTTCTTTCTTTTTTAGTGTCTTCAAGACAGTCTGCAGTTTTTTTGGCAAGATTTTGGAAGTGGTTTGCCAATGGTTCTTTCCTAGGGCTAAGAGAGAGTGACTGGCCCAATGTCATCCAGCTGGCTTTAGGCCTAGAATTCATGCCTTAACTTGTCTCTCATAAAAAGGAATTACCACAGATATATAAGCATCACAATAGAAAATCGATTTTCCTCAAAATATCTTCCAGAATTTAATTGAATAGAAAGGGAATTGTAGAACTTTGTCAAAAATTCACAGGAAGGGATTTCACTTTCTATGCAATCTTCTGGATTGATGCTCCCCAGGTGATGCATATTCTAGCAACCCCAGAAGCTGCAACTTTTATGAAATTATTATCTACAACCTCTCTTGTGCAGATTAAATGGCTGAAATCTCTGGAGATTGCCAACATCTTCTGAATAATCTTGTACTAAATTACAACTTTAAATAGCTATTTTCTAAAATCGGGTAGCCTCAGAGAAATGTGGCCAGTTGTTTGACTCTGACCAATTATATGACATCATGTAATGATATCTGATGAAGGAAAAGTTTGCAAAACTCTGCATTAATCTAATTAGATCAAGAGAATTACCTCAGTCATTTGGTAGAGAACCATATATTTCACTCAGTTGTTGATATTCCCGTTGAAAGACATTTCTTCATGAGATCAAGTGAGCAAACCTTGAGGTCTAACACTGATAAAACATTGATAGAACATTCTCACTGAGAAACTATGTACATACATACCAGTGGTGGGTTTCAAATTTTTTTAGAATCTCTTCTGTAGGTGTGGCCAGCTTTGTGGGAGTGGCTTGCCAGCCATGTGACCGGGTGGGAGTGACTTGCCGGCCATGTGACTGGGTAGGAGTGGCTTGCCAGCCATGTGACTGGGTGGGTGTGGCCAACTTGTAAAATGTGGTGAAATTCACTTAACAACGCTCTTGCTTAGCAACCAAAATGTTGGCTCAGAAACTCTGATATTTAAAGCACGCAAGTCTTAAAGCTGTCAAGTTACAAGACCCTTGCACCCCTAACCCTTTAGAAAAAAACCCAGGGGTGTTCAAACTTGACAGCTTTAAGACTTGTGGACTTCAACTCCCAGAATTCTTCCTCTTGCGCTTCATCTTGATGATGTGCGGACGGACGGGGGGAGGGAGCTGGAACCAGTTCTAAACGGCACTGTAGATTTGTGGAACCTCTTCTATAGAAGAGGTTAGAACTGGCAGGAACCCACCCTGATACATACATACATATGTGTGTGTGTATGTATGTATGTATAGAGGTATAAATATAGGTGTATATATAGGGGTGTGGCTCAGTGGCTAAGATGCTGAGCTTGTCAATCAGAAGGTTGGCAGTTCAGTGGTTTGAATTCCTATCGCCACCTACTGGGGTGAGCTCCTGTTACGTGTCCCAGCTTCTGCCAACCTAGCAGTTCAAAAGCAACTACAAAATGCAAGTAGAAAAATAGGGACCACTTTAGTGGGAAGGTAACAGTGCTCCATGAGCCTTCGGCGTTGTGTCATGCCAGCCACATGACCATGGAGATGTCTTCAGACAGTGCTGGCTCTTTGGCCTACAAACGGAGATGAGCACCGCCCCCTAGAGCCGGAAAACATGTAGCACGCATGTGCGGAGGAACCTTTACCTCATAGGTATATAGGCATATGCATTTAAAGTATGTGTATACATGTGTGTGTGTGTGTGTGTGCATACACACACACTCATGCCTCTTTAGATTTCCATCTTAAATTAAGGTTACAGTGGAGAAGTAAGGAATTTTACATGTGATCTTGAATGGGCAAGCATTTGAACAGGAATATTATAAAGCCATATAGATTTTTGTGCTCAGGACTTTAGTTCCCACCCCACTGACATTGTACTAAGAAGCTATCTTTAAAAGTGTGCTCAGTACTTTGTACTTGAAAATGAGGACAATACGTTGACCAGTTAGCTAAATAAGCCTCTGTATAGCTTGGTTGATTATCTCACACTGAAGCCATTTTGTTTATATGAGACATTCACCTGCTATAGTTCCCTAGATAAATGGGGCTATTATTCCAAAAATCCTCTGCAAATAAGTTTTATGGAAGTTATTCTTTCAGATAGGACAGACAAAAAGACAGTAATTTTGCCTCTTCTGATTTTCTAGAAAGTACTCGCCATTGCCTGATTCAGGAGCTCTCTGAAAAGTGATAAATAGGTTTGCAGTATAAAACTTTTTTTTGGTGACTTTGGGGGAAAAGAGAGCAAGTGATATCACTGGATGGTAACTTCAAAAGCAGGCTGTTGGTTGGCCAGACCGATTGACTGCAAGCTTTCTTTTTTTCCTGAGTGAAGTCTAGGCTTGAACAAACAAAGGAAAGTAGATGTTTTGTCATGAATGAGATCAAAACTACCAACTTCAGTCTCATGAGGAAAAGGCAGAAAAGAATGCAAATTGCAGTTCCTCTGAGCAGCTACAAAATAGAGTTTAGGGACATCATTATTTTCATTGTGGAGAGGAAAATGGGAATGACCAGGAGAACCTTCCTGATGGATCTAGCAAGAAGAAAAGGCTTCCGAGTAGAGAATGAATTCAGGTACGAAAAGTTCTTTGTATGGAGAGTTGGCTTGAAAAAGTGTTTAGTGCAAGTCGATGCATATCAGTGTAGATAAGTATGTGCAACAGGTTTGAGCACTAAAAGCACAGATACCTCTTGGAAACTTTGAGAGATGCCTCAGAGCTTCTCCAAAACATGACTCAGTCTAATAACCTTTAATGTGATAGGGTGGAAAAAAATGAAATAATCATATGGTCTGAAGTTCATTTAATTCTATCAGTATCTATTAAATGTCATGCCAAGTGCATTTTTGTTTGGTGTGAGCTTCCCCCAACATGATTTGGGTCTCAAGTGTTGCCCTCAGCTCCTACATGTGTGTGCATCTGGAGTGTGCGAAGTACCAGAAAGTGTATATAGATAGTTGTCTGAAGATCTTTTAGTAATTGTATACATTTTCCACAATTGAAAAGGTGCTAGCAAAACAACAAAGCATCAAGCTTTAATATGAAATATAAATGTAGCTTTAGAATAAGTAGCTTAAATACAATACAATAGCAGAGTTGGAAGGGACCTTGGAGGTCTTCTAGTCCAACCCCCTGCCTAGGCAGGAAACCCGATACCATTTCAGACAAACGGCTATCCAACATCTTCTTAAAGACTTCCAGTGTTGGGGCATTCACAACTTCTGGAGGCAAGCTGTTCCACTGATTAATTGTTCTAACTGTCAGGAAGTTTCTCCTCAGTTCTAAGTTGCTTCTCTCCTTGATTAGTTTCCACCCATTGCTTCTTGTTCTACCCTCAGGTGCCTTGGAGAACAGTTTGACTCCCTCTTCTTTGTGGCAACCCCTGAGATATTGGAACATATTGGAGCTTGTTGAGCAACATTTATGTTTAGCTTCATTTAGTGCTATAACAATAGTTATTAATATACAACTGCATTTAGCAGTACTGGCTCTCCTCGACTTATGACCACAATTGAGCTTGAAAGTTTTGCTACTAAGTGAGACATTTGTTAAGTGAGTTTTGTACCATTTTACGACCTTTCTTGCCACAGTTGTTAAATAAATCACTGCAGGTGTTAAGTTAGTCACAAGGTTGTTAAGTGAATCTGACTTCCCCACTGACTTTTACTTCGTTGCCCCATTGATCACCGTGTCGCAAAAGCTGATCACATGACCCTGGAACACTCGAACCGTCAAAAATATGAGTCAGTTGCCAAGCGCTTGATTTTTGATCACACGACCATGGGAATGTTGCAACGGTTGTAAGGGTGAAAAATGGTCATAAGTCCCTTTTTTCAGTGCTGTTGTAGCTTTGATCAGTCACTAAATGAACTGCTGTAAATCGGGGATTACCTGTATATCTATGGTAAATATCTATACATTCAGAATGAGGTCCTCGTTGTTAAATAATTAATGCTGCCTATAGGGTTAAATGTAAGCATATTTTACTATGTGGCAATTATGGAATGAGATTTTAGTCTTGTGTATAATGATATTTCCGTGCATTTTGCAGTGCTCTGATTTCAGTGCCCTACTTCAAAGTAACGTGGGCGTTCTATAGTAAATAACAAGGTTTTCTACAAGTGAGCCATCCTTATTATTTCGATAGAGAAGGCGTGTGAAGGAGCTAGATATATTATGGTACCCACTCTGCAGGCAATTAATAACTGCAGATGTTTAATTGGGGTTGTTTAGGAGGGAGAATCTGATTGGGAATCCTGCTCTGAAGGAATCAGGGTGCTTTCCCACAATTGTAGCTGCAATCTAGACGAGTTTCCAAAGACAAGAATGAACCCCCCCCCCCTCTTTTCTTAGGAGTGTGCATTAACATGTGGGAGCGTGAAACTGTGGCTAGGTCAGGGATGATATGTTACCAGTTTGGACCGGTTCACCTGAACCGGTAGCAAAGATGCCACCTGTTCGCCCGAACTGGTAGTAAAAAAAAATGCTGCCGGTTTGGGTGAACTGGTTTTTCCGATGATCAGCTGTTCTGCACAATTTATATTCGTTAGAAAGCAGGATTTCCTGCTTTCTAGCTAATCTAAATCGCGTGGCACAGCTGATCCCCCCCCTCGCTGTTCGCTTACCTTGCTGTTCGCTTACTCGCTTGCCAGGCACACTCAGTAGCAGGCTCTGCCCCCCCGGATGTCGTTTTGACGTTCTGTGCATGCACAGAAGGTCCTGCACATGCGCAGAGGTGGTGCCTGCGAGCAAAGCGATCATGCGCACGCTCACATTGCTACCGAACAGGTAGCAAAGGTAAGTGGATTTCACCCCTGAGCTAGGTGTGTGGATATGTTTCAAGAGAGGGAAGGTTTGAAATTTTGGGACAATTTTGGAGAAAGTGGGAGAAGCTCATTCAATGGATAAGGAATGTATTATTTCTGCAAAGGTCTAATGCACCAGTTTAGGTGAAGTCTCTCTCAACTCAAATGCACCTCCTGATGAGTACTATCAGCCCAAGTAAGTTGATCTGACCAGGAAATCAGATGCATGGGAAGGCTAAAACTACTTTTATTGACATTTGACTATAATGAGGTAAACCTGCAAGTCCGATTTTGCTGTACTTCCTCCCTCTTTTTATAAGGAGATCCACTTCTGAACATTATCCACACACGCTATTATTCTTCTCTTCCTTCCTAGTATCTATCTCTACCCACTTATGAGTATAACCATGTTGCTTGTATCTTTCAATTTATATTGTTTTTATTTGTTTCCTAGTATGATTTGATATCTTATTAGTAACCTTGACTAGCACTAAGGGTTGTATCTTTTTATTCTTGATGAATGTATTTTATTCTCCTTATGTACACTGAGAACATATGCACCAAGGACAAATTCCTTGGGTGTCCAATCACACTTGGCCAATAAAGAATTCTATTCTAATTCTATTCTAATTTGTCTCTTCTCTTCTCTTCTCTTCTCTTCTCTTCTCTTCTCTTCTCTTCTCTTCTCTTCTCTTCTCTTCTCTTCTCTTCTCTTCTCTTCAGATTTAGCCCCTTTTGACTAGGCTATGGAGCCTGAAAATCTTTACCAAAGCCATCTCCAGTATTCTCAAAAACTAGTTGGACGCATCCTTGTCATTTTCTTGGCCACAACATGGAACCAGGTTGCTATTGCTTTTTTCCAGGATGTGGTTTTCAACTTCCCAGTTTACCCTACGACCCTGAGATTTACTAAATAATAATCTGATCTGCTTGGGTTCTTCAGATTCAGTTAAGATTAGCAAAAAGCTACGACTTAAAAAGAGACCAATATAAAACCATGTCACTGAAAATCAGCAATAAGCCAGTGAAGTTTGGTGGTATGATTTTGAAGGGAGAGTTTTTTTGGGGTGCCACCAGTTTGGAGTGAGAGGAGTTGAACGAGGTCCTATTGCTGAAGCAAAATGAGTAAATGCTTTACTTCTACAAGATAAAATGTCAACACTTTATGTCTAACTTTTACTTAAGATCAATTATGAGTAGAATCTGTTACATTTGGGGTGTTTGTTTCCCTTCTAAACTAGCTACACAGCGGGCTGTTTCTCTGCTGAACATGTAGTCAAAACCTTATTTTCTTTTCATTTGAAACCATGGTTTTCAAACTTTTCTAGTTGTTGAGGTTGTTTTTGAAACAACTTTCTCCAGCTTGGAGCTCTCCAGAGTTCTAGGACAATAACTCCTAAAATTGTGAGGAATTGTTTAGAATTCTTGAAAGTATATTCCCTTTCATCTGAAAGTAACAGCTTGAAGAAAAGCACTCTGGAGCAGTTGTGAAATCTAAAAATTTTCCCTACTGGTTTTGTGGCCGTGGCTTGGTGGTCATGTGACTGGGTGGGCATGGCTTGGTGGTCATGGTCATGTGACTGGGTGAGCTCAAAAACCAACTATCACACTTTACACAAAAATGACACAAAAGCTACACAACTGACTCACACACAATGCAAAAGCAGCTGGACTTCACACAAAATGGCCTCTGCAACAAGCAGGAGCCTCACAGAGGTCATGACCTATTAGGGCTAATAGGGAGTAAAAAAAGTAAAGCTTTAAAAAAGTAAAAAAAGAAAAAAGACAGAGATTCTGACATCTCCCAGCACAGCTGATTGCCAAACAGCCGATAGTCAAAACCTTTTTTTAATGTTTTAAAAGCATTTGTTACTACTGGTTCCAACGAACTGGGCAGAACCGGTAGCATTTCACCCCTGCTCTAGAGTAATATTTGAAAGTGGTTATCATATACTACTTAGGTGCTATTTTTTTCAGAATGAATGGAGTCACCACCTTCAGACTTCTTCATAGGATTTATTCTTCAGGGTCTCTGCAAGCTTTTTTGCCTTATATTTCTTAGTTGTCACTATTGTAAACTGCTACCTAGTTTGGAAAGAAATCTGCAACTCTAGCCAACAGAAGGATTCTTGAGGGGTCCTTGGGGAGCTTGGTTGTTTTCTTCTATGTGTTTCATTACCCAAACTAGATAACATCATCAGTGCTAGTAGGAGTGGGAGCTCTCAATTAATATCCTAGAAGCTTGCCCGATCAGTGTTGGTGGAAATGGTTTTGGAGGTTCTTTGGCTGGGCTGTTTACTGTTAGCTTGTTTGGCAGTTCCTCAATTGGGGCATTGTCTACTTCTTGATAGTTGGTCTAATATTAATCTTGGGGTTAATCTAGGGGGTAAGCTGCTACGGGTTTGCACGGGTTCAGGAGAACCCATAGCTAATGGTATGGCCATTTCGGAGAACCTCCAAATCCCACCCCTGGCTGAACCCGCCCACTCCGCCTCTCCCATCCCTCCCCGGAGTCTCCACATGGCCCGTTTTGAATGTGAGATAAGTGCAGGGCCCGTGCAGAGGCTCAGGGAGGGGGAAAAATGAGCCTCCTGAAAGTTCCGGCCTGTTTCTGGCCTCTGGAGGGCCTTTGGAGCCTGAGGAATGTAGTTTTCGCTCTCCCAGAGGCTCGAGGAAAGCCTCCGGAGCCTGGGAAAGGCGAAAACACCCCCCACCCCCTGCCGCGTTGCAGGAGCCCGACTAGGCCACACCCACCATGGCCATGCCCACCCAGCAACCAGGCAGAGAGCCCATTGCTGAAATTTTTGAAGCCCACCCATGAGTTAATCTATGATCATCTGGGCATTGGTTGCTGGTGGGGAGGTGTTTTGGTCTTTTTGTTTCCTTTCTGGTTTGTTTGTTCTGCATACTACGTAGATATCGTTGATGTGTCTATTGATGGCTAAGTTGTCAGGGTGCCAAGCTTCTAGAAATTATTTAGCATTTTTGGACTTGGCTTGACGTAGGATGGTTACAATGGCCACAACTTCCCAGTTGTTAAGTCTGGTTCAGTCTGTCCGTATGTTGCGAAATTGAAGATGTCATCGTGTCTTCAGTTGCTAATTGATGTTCATGGAGGCATTCTGCCAGACTTCTGCCTATTTCTCCTACGCAGTCACTGTTGCAGTCATTACACTGTATGCTGTAGATGCCTCTTGTTTTTTCTTCTTCTACTTCTGTGGTTGCTGAATCTTCTGGTTTTTAAAGGATGTTTTGAAGGGCTTTAGTTGGCTTGGGTGCTTTGCTGATTCCATGTGGTTGTAATAGTCTGTTGGTGGTTTCTGAGATACTTTTGATATATGTTTTGGAAAGAAGGATTCTTTCCAAAGCTATAGCATGATATCTAGATCAGAAGTGTAACATGAGGATGGGGACAAGGTTCTAGCCCCCCAATCCACATTGGATTTCACATTTTTAGAAAATGTTGATCCATGCAATGATCTCTGTCCCAAAATCTGAGCTAATCTAAATGGCCAAATGTAGAAAAATGCAATAGCAGATGTTAAAGGAAAATAATATCACAGTGCATAATATCTTGTTCCTGTAAATAAACCTTCTTAATTTGGAGAATCTCATCAGCAAAGTGTTGAAAGAACAGTCAGGCATCTTAATATAGCACTAGTGCTGAATGTTATAGCCACAATTAAATTAACTTTGCTCCTGGCCATCTTACACGAGGAGGGTTTCTATCAGCTGACTTTTTTTCTATTACATGAACATTATATCTGTTACATATGTGGAAGCACATCAATTACACTGATGCAAAAATTGGAGGAGGAATCTATCTTGAATAAACGCATGTATTGTTACTTAGGGAGCTGATACTGGAGATTACAAACATTGTGTCTGGAACGTATGGAGCTCTCTGGCCCTTCGGTCTCTAAGGCCCACCTGCCATCTCACCTGCCACTAAATGCCTTGGTGCAATTGCTCATGTTTTCTGCTATATGGAGAAATTGGCCAACTCCCTTTGGGACAACACTGCAGGACAAGAGTTACGCTGATATCAAAGAAATGGTGGAATAGAAAGGATGCAAAAGGAGGGACAAAATGAAATCCGAGTGACAAAAATTACAACGATTTTTAATTTATTTTAAATAATTAAATTGGATTGATAGATTATCCTGCAGCAAGTTGTCCCACAGAGAGTTGGCCTTTTGAACAGGTGTACTGGTGGAAACGTTGCAGAAAATGAATGAACGAATGAATAAATTAATAAATAAAAGAAGTTTGAATGTTGAGAGGAAAAAATCTGTATCCAAAATTTTGCAACCCACAGCTTAAATATCTTGATAGAAGGCTGTATCTCCATTTCCCAATCTGTGTGCTTATTGCTTTAGTTTTGGTGCCCTTCGCACGTGGCACTGGGCCAATTCAGGATTTGTACCGTACTGCTGAATTCCCAAACCAAAGCCTTAAATCCTTGTCATTCTTTCAGTGGGATTTTACCAGCAGGGCAGGGGTGGGTTGCTGCCAGCATTACTGTCAATTTGGTGTCTCAAAAATTTTGCACACGCATGCTTGCTTCGCTCACGCGCATACCAGACGCACACTTTGCATGCATGCGCATTTGCAAATAAAAAGGTTTGCACATGCGCAAAACCATAAAAAATGAAAAGAAAATGCACTGAAAATTGTTCTGTGCATGCACAGAACCGAAAAACAAAATGGCGGCCCTGTAGGAGAACCGTTCAGGGGTTTGGCTGGCCTGGGTCGATGCTGATTCCAGCAACCCAGGCCGCCAAGTTACTACTGGTTTGGCGAAACCAGTCCAAACCGTAGGAACCCACTTCTGAAGCAGGAGGAGGGGTGTCTTGATATCTAAGCAGTAATAAGTAAGGTGACCAACTTTTTTACAATGAAAAGGAGGACAAATAAATTGGGGAAAAAATATCGTAAATAAAAGAAATATTTTATTCATTGCAATAATAATACACTAAAATATGATATATGCATAATAAAAACATTTGTAACATTTTATATTGTAATTATGCTTACATGCCTGTTAATTATTATTTAAACAAGTACTTTTCCATTGAATTAATATTTTTTGTCAATGTATCATCTTCTAACAATATATTGGAAATATCTGAACAAGAAATATCCTCCATATTGAATTTTACGGCAAGTGTTGCAGCTAGAGTATCAACATTCAATCTCAATCTCAGTCTACTGCATGTGTATGTGCTGTGTTGTGTTTCGGTAAGAAGTAAACAAAGCCACTTGCAAGTGGCGCTCTCTCTCAAGGTCTCCCGTGCAGAGCGCATGCGTCTCATAATCGCATCTTATACTGCACTATACCGAGCCTTGACAAATTGTCATGTCAAATACAAATACGTCACATAACACGTAACAGATTAGTCTTCAAATATCGAAAAGGAGGACATGTAGGAGGACACTTTTCGAGGGAGGACAAAACTTACAAAAGAAGGACTGTCCTCCCTAAAGGAGGACGGTTGGTCACCTTATAATAAGTAATAAAAAGTAAATACACGAAGTAATAAATAAATTAAATAAAGTAATAAGCTCCTTATACTAACTATTTTGGGCAAAATGACCAGGCAATCATGTAGTTTTTTCAGAAAGCATTGGGGACTATTCTCCCACTTTTTGTCTGGGCCTGACACAAAAATAAATATGATCAGAAAAGGCCCTGCACTAGCACCAAAATAGTGTCTGTTCTATTTTTTCAAAAATCCTTCTTAAATGGTCAATGGCCAGTTGGCATTTGCAGCTGCCGGTGTTGGAGAGACAAAAATCAGTCAGGAGTGCAAAAATCTTCTTCAGGCTGGTGAGTTCTTGGGCACATCTATGTGCCCTTAATCCCTAACCCTACTCTTTAGTGGTGAAATTCAATTTTTTTTACTACCAATTCTGTGGGTGTCGTTTGGTGGGCATGGCAGGGGAAGGCTAATGCAAAATCCCCATTCCCTCCCCACTCCAGGGGAAGGGTGCTGTAAAATCTCCATTCCCACTCCACTCCAGGGGAAGGATACTGTAAAATCTCCATTCCCTCCCCACTCCAGGGGAAGGATACTGTAAAATCTCCATTCCATCCCCACTCCAGGGGAAGGATACTGTAAAATCTCCATTCCCACCACACTCCAGGGGAAGGATACTGTAAAATCTCCATTCCCACTCCACTCCAGGGGAAGGATACTGTAAAATCTCCATTCCCACCCCACTCCAGGGAAAGGATACTGTAAAATCTCCATTCCCACTCCACTCCAGGGAAAGAATACTGTAAAATCTCCATTCCCACCACACTCCAGGGGAAGGATACTGTAAAATCTCCATTCCCACCCCACTCCAGGGGAAGGATACTGTAAAATCTCCATTCCCACTCCACTCCATGGAAAGGATACTGTAAAATCTCCATTCCCTCCCCACTCCAGGGGAAGGATACTGTAAAATCTCCATTCCCACCCCATTCCAGGGGAAGGGTGCTGTAAAATCCCCATTCTCACCCCACTCTGGGGCAAGCCAGAGGTGGTATATGCTGGTTCTCCGAACTACTCAAAATTTCTGCGATCAGTTCTCCAGAACCTGCTGAATTTCACCCCTGCTACTCTTGGTGAAAGTATAAATTGCCACAGTCTTATTGCTGGATACTTTTAGATTTCTCTAAATGGGATGGACTGTGGGTTTCCCCACAGACTTTGACTCCCCCATTCAATTCTATTTAACATTTTCAAGTCAGCTAGACCCATCTTCCTAGCTGGGCAAAGGAAAAGCAAGCAACCTCTTTTCTTTCTGTCTCTTCCTGTCCCTCATAGCAAATTGATAACTTCAGCCAGAGCAAATGTGAAGAAGAAAAGAGGACGTGACAATTTTGGTTTATTTATTTATTTTACCCAGGCACTGGAAGGTGTTCCTTGTTTGACTGGAAACCGTTTTGAATTCACTTCAACCAGGACAATTTAACCGTCAATCTATTTTTTTCAAAAAAATGTCAACAATATCTGTGGAAATTCAACATTTCTTACATCATTTTATTTTTTTGGACCAAGGATACAACGCAGCTGTAAAATAACAGAAGAAACTAGGGCATGCTGGCTGAGCTGTTATTGTGAGTGCAGAAATGGCAGCGTTCCCAGAACTTCGGCTATGTACAAAATACATTAAATATGCACATTTTATATAAAGGGATATAAACCACAGGAAGCAGAAGTTAAACAACTCTAACTGAATTTTTGTTGTTGTTGTTTGAGACAACAAAGCAGAGCACATCAGTTTAATTAAAGGGGAAGGTAACACAGTGTTGATTTGAAAAATGATGTGTAACCAGTTTGATCATTAAGATACCAGACTACAGTCCTATCTGTGTTTGCTGGAAAGAAGTCTAATTGAGCTCAGTGGGACTTACTTCTGAGCAAGCATGCATAGGATTATGTTTCTCTGCTGAAATCTTTTTTTTTAACTTTGGCTTTCCTCAACCTGGGGTCCACCAGTTGGGTACTGGCTAGAAATTTGCAAGCAGAAATCTCAGCATATCTAGACACCGGTTTGGGGAAAGATGTTCTTAGAAGTGGACACCATTCCAGGTCCATATTAAAAAAATGTGATATGGAATACATAGGAATTCTTACGTGGCTGTTTTTAGCTCTTTAAATTGGCAGCTCTTTAAATTTTCCCAGGATCCTGTGACTGCCCTCCACAGCTTCAGTGTGATCCATAGAAAAGCACATCTCAGAGCATTTTTTTTTACTTCGAATCTGAAGTACTACACAGCCCTTTTGGTTCAGTTTCATTTTCCCAGAATAAATCCCACTGAATTGAATAAGACTTTCTTTTGAGCAAATATCCGTAGCATCGACTTACTCAGGACAACTTATATCACACTGTTCCAGTGTGAACGAATGCTCAGAATGATTTAAAATGTTTCAAATGGAATAAATATACAATATACTGCGTTGCCATAGTACAATACTATATTGTACAGATACAAATGGGCTTATATACAGTTGTATATTTGTATATATAGTATAGTATGACAGTATAAAGCTCTTCTAATTCTCCCTTCCGGGATGTTGGACTAGATAATAATAAAAAAGGGTGAAACATAAATCCAATCTCTATCATTTTTGTTAACAGCTGGTGGGACTGATATGAAAGTAGAATTCTGGATTAGCTTTCAAAGCTCTTGCTGACATACCCTAAAGATATCCAAGTCTAGTGAGTTGCATAAAGTACGAGATTCTCAAGGCACAAAGAAAACAACACGAGAGCCATAAAACTTTAGCCAGAAACTCCATTTAAAATGGAAAAGGGGATGATCATGGAAGCATCCTTCTTCTTTTTTTTTTTAAAAAAAGATTTTTATTAGGCAAACATTAAAAATGTTGGACATAGTGCGACATTTCTGGCATAGTATTTCCATAGAATTTTTAGATCTTACAACAGTAACAGTTTATATCTATTACATAGATATGTGGAATCAATCAAATTACCTACCCATCAATCCCTTTTGTTATATAGTTGCTATCAGTACATATATATATCCAACTCCTACCTATCATACAGTATTAATATCATATTTCCAATTCTTAACTTGTCTGTGTTTTTCTGTCCTGACCCTTTCCCCTCGTTTCTAACCATTGGTACCATTTGTCCCAGATTTCGTAGTATTCCGTCTCACCCTTGTCCTTGAGCTCTAGGGTCAGTCTGTCCATTTCTGCGCATGTTACTATCTTATTTATTATTTATTGTTCCGAGGGAGTCTCTTTGTCTTTCCCGTTTTGTGCGAAGCATCCTTCTTTTTGACTGAGAGATTATTTCAGGGGTGTCCAAACTTGGGAACTTTAAGACTTGTGGACTTCAACTCCCAGAATTCTGGGAGTTGAAGTCCACAAGTCTTAAAGTTCCCAAGTTTGGACACCCCTGGATTATTTGCAGTGATCAGGACTAGCAAGCCTGGGTCATACCATGATATCGTGCAAAAGGCCAGGTTAATTTCAAGAGATGCATCCCAAAGGTGGTTGTTTTTTTTTCAAGAGGCAAGAGGAATTTTCTCGTTTTTCTTTGAAGACGTTTCACTTCTCATCCTTCAGCTCTGACTGGATGGTGGGGAATGGAAGGATTTATACTTCTGTCAGACAGCTGGTCATTTCCATTCTTTCAGCAAGTTGCTAAGGTGACGTGGATGTGCAGCCTTCTTGGAACTGTTGAAAGGAGTTGTGTTGCCTGCAAGGAATATAAATCCTTCCGTTCCCCAACATCCAGTCAGAGCTGAAGAAGCTTCTTGGATGAGCAGTAAAACAACTTCAAAGAAAATCCAGAAAATCCAGTTGCCTCTTGAAAAAAAAAAAAGCACCTGGATGACTGAGACTCTCCATAGACTTCAAGAGATGTGGCTTTGAGATGTGTGTCAATCTTGGTTTTTAAATTTTACAATTTAAGGTCATGGGCCTCCACAGGTCCGAGAGGGGGAAATGATGAGATGTGCTGTGATTGGATTGCTCCAATCAAATGCCAAACTTCATGCTCCTGCTTCTGATTATTGGGATGCAAGAGTGGAAGGAATTGTGATGTCACTGCTTCTGTTATGTTTTCTGTTATCATCGGCAAGCTGTGAAGCTACATTTAAAATGCATTAAATCTATCCAAAGACTGGATGTCTCTTATTTCATTTCCTGCCCCAAATCAACAGATAATCACATTTCCGATGTTCAGCAATTTGCTGCTTTATTGCCTGTGGGAACCTGTAGAAAGAAAGAAAAAAGGCTCGATGGAAATATGCAGGAACTGATACCTAGGCAAAAGGGGCTGAAACATTGCTTTAAGTCCAGAGCTATGAAATAACATTTGGAAGTAGCTCCAACAGAAACTTCCTTAACTCACTGAATAGAATAGAATTCTTTATTGGCCATAGAATTCTTGGCCAATCAAGAATAGAATTCTTGATTGGACACACAAGGAATTTGTCTTTGGTGCATATCCTCTCAGTGTACATAAAAGAAAAGATATTTTTGTCATGAATCGTAAGGTACAACACTTGATGATAGTCATAGGGTACAAATAAGCTATCAGGAAACAATCAATATCAATGTAAATCGTAAGGATACAAGCAACAAAGTTACAGTCCTGCAGTCATAAGTGGGAGGAAATGGGTGATAGGAACGATGAGAAGATTAATAGTAATAGTAATGCAGCCTTAGTGAATGGTTTGACAGTGGTGAAGGAATTGTTTGTTTAGCAGAGTGATGGCATTCGGGAAAAAAACTGTTCTTGTGTCTCGTTGTCTTGGTGTGCAGGGCTCTATAGCATTGTTTTGAGAGTAGGAATTGAAACAATTTATCTCCAGGATGCAAAGAGTCTGTAAATATTTTCACAGCCCTTTTTTTTGACCTATGCAGTGTACAGGTCCTCAATGGAAGGCAGGTTGGGAGTAATTGGTTTTTTCTGCAGTTCTAATTATCCTCTGAAGTCTGTGTCTGTCTTGTTGGGTTGCAGAACCAAACCAGACAGTTATAGAGGTGCAGATGACAGACTCAATCATTCCTCTGTTTAAATTGTATCAGCAACTCCTTGGGCAGTTTGAGTGTAAGGTTGGAGGAAGTGTAAAGTTTGAGGAGGTACAGCACAATAAAATTGCAAGATTGTGAGATTATAGCCAATTGCAATAAACATAGTTTTAGTTTTCCTGTGGTATTGCTTTCTTGGTCTGGACAAGAAGCAATGGATGGAAACTAATCAAGGAGAGAACCAACCTAGAACTAAGGAGAAATTTCCTGACAGTTAGAATGATTGATCAGTGGAACGAGTTGCCTCCAGAAGTTGTAGGTGTTGCAACAATAATGGTTTTAAGAAGAGATTGGACAACCAATGGTATAGGGTTTCCTGCTTGAGCAGGGGGTTGGTCTAGAGGACCTCTAAAGTTCCTTCCAACTCTGTTGTTCTGTCTGTTTACTTAGCAGGGCTGACAGTGGCAAGCCAATGTGTTAATTAAGCTAAACCAATGTTTAGGGATCAGTTGATGAAATGGGGGAACAAAACAAAACAAGCAGGGTAAGGAAATCATTCAGGGATTCTGACAACGAAGTTGCTTAGCCTAAGGACCAAAACTTGAATTAGTCACCAGGAAGCTAGAAGTTGGAGATTTATTTCAATGTTATTTCATTGCTCTGGACATTTTATCATTGGCCTTCTTGGCCAGAAGGTTTGCAATGATTGTTTATTTACAAACAGAGTGTCTATCTTCTTGGTGGTTACTATATAGATTCAACAATTGGGTCTCCAGAACACCTAGGAGTATGCCACATTCTCTACCTACTTGATGGATAACATTACAACAGAAGTTAAGCATTTTCCCTGCCTGAAACTTTCACCTGGCATTGCTGTAGCCAAAGTTCCTAATAAATTGTTTGGACCAAATAGCATTTTTTGTAGGAAATCCATTTCCACATTTTCCAACTTTTTCTATTTACCCTCAAATGTATCCTACCACCAAGGGAAGATTGGGTGAGAGAGTACTAGAGCTTAAGAAGGAGAAGATTTAATTATTTTCCCCTGCCCTATTTCCCTGCTCTGTGCAGATGCTACTAACCCCGCAGCAGAAAATAAATCCAACTAACAGCAAACCCTAACAGCTTTGAAATAATAAAATTAAAGTAACAATGGGGCCAAATCATTGATTCCTGGCTATTTCTTCCATGTAATGATATGGGCACTGCTTTGCTGGCTTTACAATAGAGAAATGAGTTCCCCCATGTTTGGAATAAAAAGGAATTTTCAAGATAGCTGATCTGAATGTGATTGTGCTGTATGTTTTCATAACGAACAAGCACAATATTTTTCACATTACAACACTACTACCATTAACTTTCTACAGGTTAGGTTTCTTTGATCTTACTATTGGTGAAACGATAAAGATCAGAATGAATTCACTGTATTTCTAACTATGTTCTAGAAACATAATTGGCACATATATAGTTGGACTGAGAGATTCAAGCTTGTCCTAAAACATTTTGACGCCAGGGATTGAGATCAAAAAGACAACGATCTTCCTATTCTTTATAAAGAAGACAGTTGAATCACTTTTCTGTATTAACAATGGGATGTCTATGGAGATTCTCAGTCAAGAGGCAACTGGACTTTCTGGTTTTTCTTTGAAGATGTTTCGCTTCTCATCCAAGAAGCTTCTTCAGTTCTGATTGGATGGTGGGGAATGGAAGGATTTTATAAACCCTTCCATTCCCCATCATCCAATCAGAACTGGAGAAGCTTCTTGGATAAGAAGCGAAACATTTTCAAAGAAAAACCAGAAAGTCCAGTTGCCTCTTGAAAAAAGCACCCTTGGGATAGCAATGGGATGGTGTTTTTTTTACAACAGGCTAGTTTAGAGGATTCCAAGATTCCAAGTAAGGTGATTTTCATATTTTGCTAGGATTGATCCTGGGTGGCTGATATTGGATTGGAAAAGTGTGTGTGCTTGTTTTTCTGTGATAGAACATGTGGATGTGATTTATGGATGAACAGGGGCTAGTCTGCAGATTCCATTCATATCCATAAAATCTAAGGTCACTATGGTGTTTTAATAAGAATTGATTTCTAAGCTACCACTAAGTTACCATATTATTTAAATGGGGATTTTTTTTTAGTCACTCTAAGCCAAATCCACCATTGAAACTCAACATGCCTTGTGATGACCAGTGGCAACAATTGTGCCACAGAGACAGTGCCGTGATAAGGTGCCAGGTTAGAAACCAGGAGATTGCGAGTTCTAGTCCCACCTAAGGCAAGAAAGGTGTTCTTTTAGCCCAGCTCACTTCTAAGGGTTGTTGTTGTGGAGAAAATAGAAGGAGGAGGACGAAGGAGTACTAGGTATGCTTGCCACCTTGGGTTATTAATAAAAATAATACAGGCAGGACATAAAGAATGAAGAGTGAAAGTCAAGGAAAGAAAATGTGAAAATATTTATTCGGGGTGGGCTGCTACGGATTTGCCCGGGTTCGGGAGAACCCATAGCTAACGTTATGGCTAGTTCAGAGGACCTCCAAATCCCACCCCTGACTGGCCCCACCCACCCACCCGCCCTGCCCCACCCCTCTCACCCTACCCCACCCCTCCCAGGAGTCTCCACACAGCCTGTTTTGGATGCGAGGTAAGTGCAGAGCCCGCGTGGAGGCTCCGGGTGGGGAAAAACGGGCCTCCTGCAAGGCCTCCAGAGCCTGGGGAGGCCGTTTTTGCCCCCCCGGAGGCTCGAGGAAAGCCTCCAGAGCCTGGGCAAGGCGAAAATGCCCCCCCCGGCCGTAGTGCAGGATACCAATGAGGCCACGCCCACCATGGCCACGCCCACCCAGCCACCAGGGAGAGAACCCGTTGCTGAAATGTTTGAAGCTCACCTCTGTATTTATTCATTCCCTTCATTCCCTGAAGAGAATTTAAAGGCCTTTATTCTCCGTGATTTTTCTGTTTTCTCTTTCTTTTGAGCAATCACATTTCTGTTCTTCACTATAGCATCTTGCAGTGTTTACTAAGGCCGGGACTCTAATTAACTGTGGTGGCAAATCACTGCCACTGAAAGGGAGCTGTGGTGTCATTCCATCAACTTACATTCTGTGGGTGAATAGCAGGGAACGTTACATATTTCTGGTATTTGGAGTGGGGTCTTCTAGAAGAGTTGGCATGGTTGTTTTAAAGCTGCCTGCACTTGTGTTCATGTACCAACAACACTTCTGCTAAAACCCCCAGTGAAGTGAAGGGATTATAGGCACACATGCATAGGGACGCAGTGGCTCAGTGGCTAAGACACTGAACTTGTCGATCAGAAAGGTCAGCAGTTTGGCGGCTCGAATCCCTAGTGCCGCGTAACAGAGTGAGCTCCCGTTATTTGTCCCAGCTTCTGCCAACCTAGCAGTTCGAAAACATGTAAAAAATGCAAAGAGAAAAATAGGAACCACCTTTGGTGGGAAGGTAACAGCGTTCCATGCGCCTTCGGTATTTAGTCATGCTGGCCACATGACCACGGAGACATCTTCGGACAGTGCTAGCTCTTCGGCTTTGAAACGGAGATGAGTATCAGCCCCTAGAGTCAGCAACGACTAGCACATATGTGCGAAGGAAACCTTTACCTTTATGCATACCTTTTGAAACAATTGTGCTAACCCTCTCAGAGAACGCATGTTGTGGCCTGCCCATTTCTAATGCTTTGCATAATGTGCCGAGCCAGACTCTGCCATAAGGATGTCTGTTTGAGTAGTGAATTAAGGACAGTTATAATTAGTTACCTAGTCACCCAATCATTAAAGTTTCATTAAAGCCACAACTAAAATATCAGTGTAGCACAGACTGTTATGCTTACACTTAAAGATGTGCTTGCTTGCTACATGCAGCACATAGTTCAAAGGGATTATTTCATGTATGCTTAACAAATTGTTATGTACAAAGGGTTTACTTTTGAGGTTTGAAGTTTAGTGGAAAAATATTAGCAATGACATGCTTAAAATATTTAACCCAAGAGATTTTTTGGCTATATTCCAGACACTGACCAGGCACACAATTTATTCAGAAGGCAATCTGGGTAATATTAAGATTCTTCATTATTATAGGATGTAAGCACGCCATTTTTTTCATACTGCAGGCATTAAATGGCTGAGAAACTTATGCAACTTAGAAGGCTATCTCAAAGGTGGTTTTTCAGGAGGTAACTGGACGTTCTTGTTTTTTCTTTGAAGACACTTTGCTTCTCATCTCATCCAAGAAGCTTCTTCAGCTCTGACTGGATGGTAGGGAATGGAAGGATTTGTCTGCAAGGAGTATCAATTCTTCCATTCCCCACCATCCAGTCAGAGTGGAAGAAGATTCTTGGACGAGATGAGAAGCGAAGTGTCTTCAAAGAAAAAACTAGAAAGTCCAGTTGCCTCCTGAAAAAGCATCTTTGGGACAACCATGATCTGGATGACTAAGAATCTCTACAGACTTTTAACTTAGGAGGCTGTTAATTGATACTAAGTCTTAGTTTCAGAGAATCGTTGCAATATGATAACATATTTGGAGTTCTTATAACATCAAATTGCATCTCCCTCCTTCCCTAGCAGTTCTCTTGTTTGCTGTTATAAAATCTTGCCAAGAGCTGTGGTGGCGCAGTGGTTAGAATGCAGTATTGCAGGCTAATTCTGCTGACTACCAGCAGTTCGATTCTGATCAGCTAATTCTGCTGACTACCAGCAGTTCGATTCTGATCAGCTCAAGGTTAATTCAGCCTTCCATCCTTTTGAGGTGGGTAAAATGAGGATCCAGATTGTTAGGGGCAACATGCTGATGCTAAACCATTTAGAAAGGGCTGTAAAACACTGTGAAGGGGTATATAAGTCTAAATGCTATTGCTATTGCTTGCTCAAGAGGAAGTTCAACCTTTATGCTTGTTTTTCTAGTGATTGTGTCACTCACATTGTTGCTGAGAATAATTCCTGCTCCGAAATCCTTGGATGGCTGCATAAACACAAGATGGAGGACAGCTCAAGATTCAGGATTCTTGATATCAGCTGGTTGACAGCCTGCATGGAGGTGGGAAGACCAGTGGATTCTGAGAAATACCAGCTTCTTGTAAGTCAAGTGGAACAATGTGAAAGCAATGGGATGGGAAGAGCATCAAGAGCTGGAAATTGAGATGGGTCATGACTGATAGGTGGTTAAGCTAGACATCTAAACTGATTGCATTGACTCTAAATGAGTTAAAATCTCAAATATTTGCTTGCCATCGGAAATGTAAATTTTGTCAAAATATGGCTTTAGAATGTCTTCCTTTGGGAGAAAACCTCTCCAAGAAATAGAAAATGGATCCAAAATTAATAATAATTACTACTTATTATAACATAAGGTTAATAATCACACTGTCAGCATTCCAAATATCATGCAGAATTAAATCAGAGTCCAAGGCAGAGCTATCCTTAAAGTTCCAATTTAATAAGACAGACATGTTGGCATCGTACTGTGGAATCCCAAATCTGAAAAACTTCCTGGGATTCCACTCAGTTTAAAGTTCATGATCTTATCCCCACACCCATAAATCCATCACATGGTCCAATCTTCTTCGGCCACGCTACCATCTCCACCCAGCTGATTCCAGTCAGGTGCAGAGGTGCGGAGACAAAAGATGACCTTGGGCTTCTAGAAAGGAATGACAACAACACATTCCACAATTCTACTCCTTTCTATTCCCCCCTCCCAACTACTACACTAATGAAACAGCATAGGAAAATAATAGAGAGTGTGGCAGGCCAAAAATCCTGAAAGGAACATAACTACAGGCCTGACACACACAAGACAATTGTCTTTGATATATCCCTTCTTGCTACTTTAATTTTCCTGCTGCCTAACTGTAATAGCCTGCAGTACAGTATATTAAAGCAATATTCTACATGTTCAAACAGGACGAACAATATCAGTAGTACAAAAACAATGGAAGGTGACTATATTCTTCATGCCCGTTAACTTCTCTTAGGCTTCTGATTGGCCACTGGTACAAAGAGAAGGTGGGACTAAATGGACCTTGGATGGATTAGAGGCAGCATTATATCTACACAAAGTCTTTACTGAATACTTTTCTTTAGTTCAATCTTTTTTGTACATAGGATCAGATGACTAAGAGATCGAGATATTACTTGCAACAGATTTTCTAAGGTGTAAAGTGTCCCCAGAGAAGAACAAAATAATGTTTTAATTTTGTTGTATGCTGCCCAGAGTCACCTGCCTGTGAGGTGGGTGGCTGTGTAAATTAGATAGATAAATAAATCTCACATATAATGTTTCTGTTATCATTAGTTAGGACTGCCAGAGCTGTACTACAAAAATCTAGATGTAATTTTTTTGTCATCGGGAAACAAAGTTATAACTGGAAGCCAGCATGGGTTTGTTAAAAACAGATCATGCCAAAACAATACTATTTCATTCTTTGACAAAGTGACTAAATTAGTAGACCAACAAAATGCTGTGGACATTTTAAGTAGACTTCAGCAAGGCATTTGACAAAGTAGACCACAACTTACTTCTTAGTAAACTAGAAAAATGTGGGATAGACAACATCACCACCAGATGAATTAATAGCTGGCTGACAAACTGTACTCAACAAATATGATACTACATCTACATGGAGGGAAGTAAGCAGTGGGATATCACAAATTTCTGTCTTCGGCCCAGTACTTTTCAATATATGTATTTTGAAGATGAAGGAATAGAAAGGGAACTAATCAAATGTGCAGATGACACTAAGCTGGCAGGAATAGCTAACACCCCAGAAGACAAGGGGATCCAAAAAGATCTTGATAGCCTTGAACAATGGCCCCTATCCAACAGCATTGTTAGGTAAGCTTCCTGTTAGGAGAGCAAATGTGCAGAGAAGTGTAATGAGAGTGGTGTTGGAGAACATACAAACCAGCATACAGAGACACTGCAGTTTAAATAGATTTTTACTTTCGTGGAAAATAGAGGTATTCAAAGTCCAGTTAAACAGTCCAAGTCATACACGGTTCAATCAGTCAGTTATCATATAATCAGTTCAGCACACAAAGTCGCTAACAGTAGCAAAAACTCACAGTAACTCACGATACGTCTAACAAATGGTATTCACCGATCAGCATCTAACAAACAGAGAACTAACAGTCGTTCTGGCTCCATCTTATGGCTGCTTGAGGTAACAGCAACCAATCACATTACATCAGTACTTAAAGAAACAGTACTACCATCCTGGTTTACAGCAACCAATCACATTACATCAGTACTTAAAGAAACAGTACTACCATCCTGGTTTACATATTGCTAACCCAACTGTTAGCTTACATTCCTAACAAACATGACATTTAATGTGGAGAAAGTTTTATACCTAGGTAGGAAAAACCAATGATATACAAGTACAGAATAGGCGAAATCTGGCTCAAAAACAGGACCTGTGAGAGGGACCTTGGAGTCCTAGTAGATGATCACTTAAACATGAGCTAGCCAGCAGTCAGCAGCAGCCAAAAAAGCTAATATAATCTTGGCTGTACAAACAGAAGCATAGAATCAAAATCACATGAAATATTAGTATCATCTTATAAAGTCTTAGTAAGACCACACCTGGAATACTGCATCCAGCTTAGGTCACTACATTGCAAAAAGATGCTGAAAAAAAGTGCAGAGAAAAGTAACTAAGATGATGAAAGGCCAGGAGACCAAACCATATGAAGAACGGGTGCAGGAATTGGGTATGTCTAGTCTACAGAAAAGAAGGACTAGGGGGTGACATGATAGCAGTATTCCAGTATTTGAGGGGCTGCTACAAAGAAGAGGGGGGTCAAATTATTCTCCAAAGCACCAGAAAGCAAGACAAGAAACAACAAATGGAAACTAATCAAGGAGAGAAGCAACATGGAATTAAGGAGAAACTTCCTAACAGTGAGAACAATTAACCAGTGGAACTGTTGGCCTTCAGAAGCTGTGGGTGCTTCATCCCTGGAGGTTTTAAAGAAGAGACTGGACAGCCATCTGTCTGAATTGTATAAGTTCTCCTGCTTGAGCAGGGGGTTGGACTAGAAGACCTCCAAGGTCCCTTCCAGCTCTATTCTGATCTTCTCATCTGGATTTTGCAGGAGGTAACATTTGTAGAGATGTTGGTCTGTACAACCTGATGCAAATATAAGGCTGTCTGAAATTTCTTGAGGCTATTGTGTTGTACAATTCAGCACAATATGTTTACACTCTGTTTACTTGCATTAAGGCAATATATGAACTAATGACTGAATTTTGAATGAGTCTGAAAAATGGATCTACTGTATTCAATCCTACAGCAAGAATCCAGAATGCTCCACCAGGTGGCGCTATTGTTTAGAATGTTGCAGGAATTATATTTTTAGCCATTATTGTCTTGAAGAAAAAGATTTTAAAAAGGGTTAAAAAATATTGTAAACCTACAAAGTTCAAAGCTGTAAAGTTAGACTTCTTAATATGTAGGCATACATTAGTGACTGGGTACACTGCCTGGCATGGAGGCAGATACCAACTTCCAAATGAATTTTGCAAGACAAGAAACAACAAATGAACGGTGTGTTTGAAAGTCCACAAATCAAGAGTAAAACATCCACCATAATTAACTAATGTGGCATGTATTAACATGCCCAATCAATAGTGCTAGTGCTACTATTTTAGTACTACTACTAAGAATTAGCAGTTTCTGCCAGCAGTTTTTCCTCAATTATTCTACATGCGCCATTGCACCCATACATCTAAACTAGAGGTATTATTATGATCCAGCATCTGGATTCTAGCTTTTGTCTACATTTTTGCCCATGGGCACCAGCTCTTAATGGCTACTCCAATTCTGTTTTAGTCTCATATCTCTCCCTTCACATGCTCTTTTTTCTGAAAACCTTATTTTTTGGACTTATTTTCAGCTTAGGTTCTCCTGGTTGTTTGTTTGTTGGTCTACTCTACCCAATCAGAGTTAATTGCTGACTGAACAAAGCTCAATTCTATGACAACAATTCTCTCACCAGACAGGCTCAATCAGAATCTCTAGGACAGGGGTGTCAAACTCAAGACCCGGGGGCCTGATCCAGTCCACGGGGTGCTTAGATCTGGCCCATGGGGCTGCCCTGGAAACAGCGAAGGACTGGCCCTCAGTGCCTCTGTCAACGAAAACATGAGAAGTCATTGTGAGCTCTATTTTCACCGACAGAGGGTTGAAGGAGGTCATCACAGCCAAAAACGGAACTTGGAGCTGCCCATTTTTGTTGGCAGAACACTTGGGCCACCACAGGCGCCCCTGACACGAGTGACATCGAACTAGCCACACCCACCCTGGTAACGCCCCCCCCAGCCTCCCCGAGGTCTAACACAACCCTGATACGGCCCTCAATGAAATCAAGTTTGACACCCCTGCTCTAGGGCTATGTACTTCTCTGAGTGTTTAGAGAATAATTCCCAAATCTTTTCCCAAACTGCCTCTTAAGTTAGAAAGTTGAATGTGAGAGCACCTCACACCTCCTTTCTCTGCCCTCACCTTTGAAGTGTGCTTCCCTAGCTTGTGCTCATGTCAAGTAGAGCCCTTGGCCATACGAAGGCTATATATACTTGTCTGATGTCATTAAAATATAGATTTTGAAGAGTGAAGTTACCTGCAGGTAATAGCTTGAGTTTTTCTTCCATCTCCTTTCCCTTTACAATATTGTTCTTTTAAGAAATACTATAGTGAATGTGTTTCAATTTACCATAAATTGGAAAATTGAATTAATTTCTCATGTTTCATCCTTATATATATGCTTTAGGCTGGATTTTTCCAATTTCTCGTAAAACCATTTTCACAAAAAGGAATGACGCCAAAGATAGTTGTGTTGGAAGAAATGTCCTTCTGGGTTCAGTTCCAAGTGGGGAGAAAGACACTGGAAACATGGAGGCTGTTTGGAAAGATGGTTTTAATGGTGGACAGCATCACATGCCTTGAAGATGTTGGGTGAAGACAAGAAAAAGGGCAGAGATGCTGAGAGTGCCTGAGTTTTATACTCTCTCTGGGCTTTTGAATTTGAATTTGTATTCTGATTGGTTGTCAGACTTCCATGGGGCCAAACAGGGGCAACTCGGTAGGCTGTCCTGAGTCCCAGGCTTGGTTGACTCTTGCTGTGTGATGATGTAATGAAAGGGCTTTGGCCAATTCCTACTATGGCTCTGCCTGAAGCAGGTAGATCTTTGTTATGTAGAATAGACTGGCTCAGGTCTTAATGGCCCATTGATAAAGGGTGTGTGCATGAGTTTCTACCTCCCTTTTAAGGGAAATATTCTGCCCCTTTTAATATTTCCAAAAATATTTCATTTTTCTAGGAGAGGGGTGGGTGCTAACTTCCTACAGTAGCATGTAAAATTTGCTCAATTACCCCAATACAATCTACAAAAGTTACAATTGATCTCGTGTCATATATAACAGCATTTATGGATTATCTTTCCAGTCAATTTTCACTGACTTGCTAAAATGGATTTAAAAGGAAATTTAATGCTATCAAATGCTCCCAGCAGATTTATTAACTTCAACATCGAAACCATCCAGAGTTTGAAAAGACTTTCTGAAGAATTCATTGTAATTAACTTAAGATTTGTATATCGCCTTTAAATGAAATAGATATATAGCATTATTGACATGCTATAACTGATGAGATCTATTGATTTATAAAGGAATGGCTGAATATGAGTTATTTAAACCAAGGGGGATCCTTGCTTTTTAAAAAGCCCATTCTAGTTCATCCTTCTGATATAATTGCAGCACTTCTGACAATGAGATTTCCCCAGATCTCTGTTTCAATCCTTCCAAGCAAAATAAAATAAAATAAAAAATGTTTATCCTCCTTGTTGCAAAACATTAATCTTTTCAAGGAAAAAAAATATCAACATTCCTGATTGAATAAGCATAGGTATCTAAGAACCTGTTACATCAAGGCAAATTTCAAGGGAATTCAAGATTATCTATAGACTGGTGTTAATGCTTCAAGATCTTGACCCTACTTGGAGCTATCTTAGAATAACAAAGGGCTTTTACCTGAAAAATTGAGGATTTACCCCAGAAGGAGATGACCACTTTTGTAGTCCAATGTCAACATAGCCTATGTCTGATATTAAACGATTTCTGTGCTGTGTGTTGTATAAGGCTCCCCAAATTAGGTAAATGCATGCACCCCTCCCCTCCCTCAACCAACAAGGCTGCCAAAATATTAAGCGGACACAGTAACATGGGGACATTTAAACTGGGCTCCAGAAATCCAAGAATAGACTGTGTGGAGGATAAGTGGTATCCCTGTGGGAAAAACACAGAGTTTAGCAGAAGGATGCTGTTTCCTTTCTTTAAAAAATGTGTTTCACAAGCTCGAAATTATATAGAACAGTCTGGTTTGAAAAACACAGTCGTTCCGGATAGATTCTTTACTGACATCTTTAAGTAGAAAAGGAAGAGTGAGTACACAGAGAAGCATGTGTGTCTCTGTGTGTGTGTGCGTGTGCATATGTGTGTGTGCGCGCCCACCCACACATATTTCACTCAATTTTCTTGTAAATTTCGCAATGTATTTTTGAAAAAAAAATACTGTGTGTACATCTGAATCTGTCCTGGCAACTCAGTTAAATGAGATTCAATAAGTTGCAACAAAATTATTTCAGGCTTGATCATAATTTAAACAGTGAATTATACTTTAATGGTGAATTCTAAAGTAAACACCTTGTAAAGTATAATATTTTTTGCACTATAAGACGCTCCGGACCATAAGAAGCACATTAGCTTTAGAGAAGAAAAACAAGAAAAAATATCTGCCTCTGTCTCCTAGCATCCATCTAGCTAGTGTCCTTGCAGCAAACCGCCTGGTCAGCTTCAGCACGTTATCGCAGCCCCAGCACTTCAGGGCTCTGCTTCATTGCACCCACCACTGGTTGAGCTGCTGCTGTTGCTGCTGGAGAACACTGGAGCCTTCACTCCCAAGCAGCTGATTGGCAGTTGGATTGGCCTTCCGGAATACTGACGATCAGCTGTTCTAGGCGGCGGGGACCACTGCCACTGCCTATTGCTGCTGCCATCGTTTTCTAATGCCGGTTGCCACATATTGACACTGCTTGCCTATTACTGCCTATCACCGCCTATCATCGCCCATTGCCGCCTATTGCCACCTATCGCCGCTGTTTGCTGCTGACACCATTTGGCGGCATTGGCAGCAGCAGTGAACGGCAGCAATTGGCGATTGATGGTGATCCCCACCGCCTAGAACAGCTGCTGATCAGCTGCCTGGCTGGAGCAAAGACTCCAGCATTCTCCGTTGGCGGCAAACACCAACCGTGGTGACAGGCAGTGGCAAATGCTACCGCCGCACCAACCCCCATCCCTCCACCACAATATTCGCTCTATAGGATGCACAAACATTTCCACCCAGATTTTTAGTATGAAAAATACGGTAGCTAAGTGGATGCCACAATTATGTCTCCTAAAAATATCAAAGACATCGGGGCCAAATGCGAATTATAACAAATAATTTCATATTTTTATAGGTGATTTCTACAAACACTGTTTCCACTCTTTTACAGAAGAGCCGCTTGAAGGAAACACCTGTTTGATGCCTTGGCTCTCAATCCATAATACGTTTTCCACCAAAGGATTGATAAAGTAATCTAGGTGGGAGACAAGATAAGCCTCTGAAATTTGAAGTGCTTAAAACTGTGTCTTGGTAAAAATCACTTATCGAGAAACAAGCAAATAGAGAAGGTCCAAATGGCCATTTTATTTGGTCCAAAGCTAGCAGGTTAAGTGACTTCCTGGTCTCTCACACCTAGAAAGGCCAAGAGCAAAACACCAAGGTTACACAGATCTCACACAGATAATCAATCAAAGATGGTTTGAGCATCTTCCCAGACTGCAGAAGGTTCCAAATAAATAAAGATTTGCTTTGTAACTGATAAGGAAATGGAAGAAACACAAACACAGTATATATCATGCATAGTATGAAAACATTATATTGCTACAGCTACAACCCAACCACTTTGATATATAAAATGGGCCAAGATTGTACTTATTCTTACTAGCTGACCCTGCATTTATAGCAGGAAGAGATAAAGCTGTATGGCAGAACATATTCTTGAGTGCTGCCTAAACTCTAACTACTGTAGTCACTTACTGGCACAGATTGGTCAATAATAATAAAAAAAATCCATTCTTAAGGATGTGGCAGGAGAGGCATAGAGGACATCTATAAACAAAGCTGAGGTTTTCAATCATAAGGTTGGCAGTTCAGTGGTTTGAATCCCTAGCGCCGCGTAATGGAGTGAGCTCCCGTTACTTCTCTGAGCTTCTGCCAACCTAGCAGTTCAAAAGCATGTAAAAAATGCAAGTAGAAAAATAGGGACCTGTTCTGACCTCCCTCTCCATGCCTGTGGATAAACCAGAACACAGGCTTGGCTGTTTGCCACTGTTTAATTACTGAGATAACAAATCCTTTGGCTGAGGGCAGAGACAACTCACGTTCAATAGAGCAACGCAGATAGTCCAAATGAGCAGACACGGCTAGAATACATAGATTTTCTTAACTACTAATTCGAACGGTTGTTTCCTGCAAATGTCCCCTCCCAATGCCTCACCTATAATTTCTCTCGGGAGGGGCCAATCCACAACACCTGTGCTTAATCATCTTCTGTGAGTCTGCCTACGGAGTTGCTGCTTCCGTTTCTCAGCCCTTCTCAATCTAGCATCAGGGAAAAACTGCCTTGGATCCTCCCCACTGCTCCCTGCCTCAGGCGCCTTGTGGTGGCCAACCAGCCTCTCTGGTCCCTGCTCTGAGTCTGAACCCTGCACAGGGTCCTCCACATTGTCCAGGGCAGATTCATATGGTTCCTCACTATCCGAGTCCATCAGCAGCTCAACCGGATCCTGCTAAGCCACAACAGGGACCACTTTGGTGGGAAGATCCTGCCGGCCACATGAACACGGAGTCGTCTTCGGACAGCACTGACTCTTCATCTTTAGAAGCAGAGATGAGCACTGCCCCTAGAGCCAGAAACGCTTAGCACGCATGTATGGGGGACCTTTTATGTTTTCCTATAAACTTAAATCGCATAACATGTTATGTGAAACTCATAACATCATGTAAGTAAATATACAACTTGATTGAACCTGATTTCTTATTCCAGCACACCACAAACGAAAATATAAAAGTTATGATGTCTGTAAATATATAAATAAGCTCCTTATACATCTTATACATCTCAAACATATAAATAAGGGAGGTTTGGTGTTTCCTTGATGGTGTGACAGTTGGGAGTTAAGAATCCCTCTCCTGCTAGAATCATCAAATCAATTAACTTCTCCTGCTCTTTCGTAATCTTTGGAAAACGCATCTACTTCCATGCTGTAGTAGATGTGTCTCCTTATAATCACTGATTAGGATTAAATTTCACTGCACCATTCAGCATTGTTGATGTGGCTTTCTTAGTTACAATAAGCAGGTAGTAAAGAGCATCTTACGGAGGTCATAAGAGGAAAACAAATTATTTGAAATATAATAGGGGATGCTGTACCAAAGAGTCACTAACCCAACAGAAAAAGCTTCTCTTCTGGGTCCCATTAGAGGACATTGTTTCATAGAAGGAACTTGAACTCTACTGGATCTTGTGGAGTGAGAGAAAAATATGAGGATAGGTGGTACTACAAAAAGGCTGTATTTTTTTTAATGCCTGAAAGAGTCAGTGTTGATTTCTGGCAGCTTCCAGGACATGTCCCTGAAGTTTTCTTGGCAAGTTTTTTCAGAAGTGATTTGCCCTTGCCTGCTTCCTACAGCCGACGGAGTGTGACTGACCCAATATTATCTAACTAGGTTTGTGCCTCAGGTGGAATTAGATCTCAAAGACTCCCAGTTTCAAGTTTGATGCCTTAATCGCTTCACTATACTGGCTGCCATGGGGTATAATTGTTGTATGATTAATACAATGAAGGTTCCATGAGAACGATGTGCAAATATGTACAGCAAATGTAGCAAATGGAGCTGCTCGCACAGGTGGAGCTGCACATGTGCTTGCCTCCCGATTCCACAGCCCGGTTCTGAACGGGACACAGCCCAGTAATTGGGGTTGGGAACTACTGGCCTATAGAATTGGTTCATCTCAGCAGGTCCCAGGTTCTAGAATTTATAGTCCTATGGCTGTGTAGGAAGTTACCACTCAGCCCTCTCCCAGAAAAATGAAATATCCTAGGAAATATTGAAAAGGCAGAATATTTCTCTGGATGTGAAAAGAAACATGTTTCAAAAAGACAAGGTAATTCTCCCTGCAGCTTCCTGCCCCCACCTTTTGTCCATGAGCCATTAAAGCCTGAGCCAGTCCCTTTACACAATAAAAGAGTTCTCCCCTTCAGCTCCAGGGGGATGGGAATGAAGGCATGATAATATAAGCCTTTACTCAACTGACCACATGGCGTCTGAATTCAACCAAACCTGGATTCAAAACTCAGCCTAGAGGGTTGCCCTTGCATGGGCCCATGTGAGTCTGACAACCAATCAGAATACATTTCTTACACAGGAACAGGAAACAGATAGGTGGGGCCGAACAGATTATAAAAACCCTGCAAGCCCTTCTTCGACCCTTTCTTCCCCTTTCTTCTTCTTCACCCAACACCTGGAAGCATGTGATCATCTTTTTCCCCAGGACCTCCAGCCATGCGGTCCTGTCCTCCATTAAAACATTAAACCATCTTTCTAAGCAGCCTCCATGCCTCCAGTGTCTTTTTCCCCACTTGGGGGCGAGCCCAGAAGGACATTTCTTCCAACAGCTCTGATGGAAAACCTATGGCACAGGTGCCACAGGTGGCACGCGGAACGATTTCTGAGTTTATGTGGGGCATTGCCCTGTCAGCTCCAGCATGCAATCTGCTGGCCAGCTGATTTTTGGCCTCGATGTTCAGCCATTTTTCACCCTCCCCAGGCTTCAGGAGCCTTGTTGGGGGGGGGGGGGGAGGATCTGTCCGTGCATGCACAGGAGGGAAGGGCATTGCATTATGGGTGTGGGCACACACATGCATAACCCCCCTGCTCCCCCCACTTTTGGCACACCTCAACAAAAAGGTTAGCCATCACTGTCCTATGGAGTCCAGCTAAGCACCTGATTGATCATGTTCAAAAGGTGAGTTAAAACAACTCTTTTTCTGTATATTTTATTAATGATCTTGATAGTTTCTTCATGCTCTCTGTGGGTATGTCTCCATGACACAGTTTATTACTTAATGTTCTAAAAAGAGTTTGACTGCTATGGTAGGTAATGTAGGAGAGTATCAGATCTCACCCTCAAGAGTACAATACAATACAATACAATAGCAGAGTTGGAAGGGACCTTGGAGGTCTTCTAGTCCAACCCCCTGCCTAGGCAGGAACCCCTATACTGTTTCAGACAAATGGCTATCCAACATCTTCTTAAAGACTTCCAGTGTTGGGGCATTCACAACTTCTGGAGGCAAGCTGTTCCACTGATTAATTGTAGTCTCTTAGAAGAGCTCAACTGATGTTTTTTTTTCTTTATTGCTTCCTTTTATGGGTGCCACTGAGATGCTGAATGGAATTTGTTTTAATTTGATTATCTCATTGGGTGGGGTGAGCCATTTTAATTTGATTTGCTTTCAGGCTGTTATAAATTATCGGTACTGATTTTGTGTAGGCAATATGTTTCATTATTCTACATCCTCACAACAGCCCTTTTCTCTTAATCTCTAAGATATCCGATAAGCATATTGAATGAATTAACGGAATAATTATTGTCTCAACTGACGTTTGAATGTCCCTAATTTTGTAATTGTTTGATTACCTGAACATTTCCTTGTTTTAGATCAATTATATGATCATTTTAAGCTAAAAAATAATTGGAGCGGGATTGTGGGGAATGCAAATACTTTTTTAAACACACAATTTGCTCTTCTACGCCGATAGCCTAAATTTGCCTTATTCTGCCTAATTACAGCATCAAATCATAGCAGTTTCCCCTCACCTCCCAGGTAAGAGTGACCTCTCTGGGTATCCTGCAGTGGGCAAGTCTTGTCACTCTACTAGAGTCCAATATTTGTCACTGACCCTCATCTAAAATTAGCTGATCCTAACATAAGCAATGTCTATTTCATGTAGCTCCAATTAAATTACAGCAGAATTAATTTGAAAACCCTTAAAAACCAATTAACCTTTGTTTCAACTCTTCCTTATTTCTAGAGGTGGCAAAGTAGCCTCCACTAAGTTCATTTGGGTAGCAAAGCATCGCAACTGTCTTTAAACATATTCATAGCAGGCTATCTTCTACCTGGTTTCATTTCATTACAATTTTTATGGGAATTCTGCTCTGCGTTTTGGTTATACAAAGTTCATTTGTTATATACATATTGAGCTATTGATTACATAAATAATGAAAGATTATAATTTAATATGAATAGGTGCAGTGGTGTATTAACCATTAAGCAGACTAAGCCCGTGCTTAGGGCACCGGGCCCAAGAGGACATCACAAAGTTGAGAAAGAAAAAAAACCCAATGAAGATTTGTACAGTATGTACAAAGGAGGGGAGGACCAAGATTTATCAATGCTTAGGGTGTTAGGGTTCTAAATACCATGCAGAAATAAATCATTGTCCAAGGCAAAACATCCTTAAAGGTGCAATTTATTCCGCAGGCATGTTAGCACGGCTATGGAAATTCCAACTCTGGATTTACATCCTGTAAGTTCACCCAGTTGAAAGTTCATGATCTCTCCCCACACCCACAAATCCATCACATGTTCCAATCATCATCTTCCACGCTGGCATGTACACCCATTTTCTTCCAGCCAGGTGTCGAGATGCGGAGACAAAAGATGACCTTGGCTTCTATAAAAGAATGTCAACATACATTCCACAATCCTACTCCTTTCTATTCCCCCCTCCCAACTACTACACTAATGAAACAGCATAGAGAATTATTAAAAAGTGTGGCAGGCCAAAGATCCTAAAAAGAATATAATTACAGGCCTGACATAGGGCACCAGTGAGCCTTATCCCCCACTGAATAGGTGTATACTTGCTAAGCGTAACAAATATGATTTTATTGGTATTAAAATGTATGACATACAGAATATGGTGATTGACATAAAAATAACATATTGAAATAGTGAATAATTAAATAATGAAGGATTGTAAATTGAACAAGCAAATAATGGAAGATTTCAATTTAGCACAAATGTTTATACTATGATTAGAATTATATAAGCTTGTTAAAAGTAATACATTTGATTAACAATCAAATCAATTAGAATTGGGTGATTTAGCATAGAAATGACACATTAAAATATCGAATGATTAAATAATGAAAGATTATAATTTAATAAAAATACGTGCATTATTACAAGGTTTATATAAGCTTGTTAAATGAAACGAATATGATTAATACTATTTTGTTTGTATTAAAATATATGACACTCAGGTGCCACACTGTTAACACATTGATATGTTTGTAAAAGATAAAAATCTTGAAAAGAAAAAGTTCTTTGGAGAGTTCTGCTAATCATTCTGTTGGTGTAGAATTAAATGGGTGCTACTCCTACAGTACAGATGTATAGGATAATGTATTTGTAACTTTAAGTCAGAAGTACAAAGTTTCTGTTGCATCAGATTTCAATATCTCAGGGGTTGCCACAAAGAAGAGGGAGTCAAACTATTCTCCAAGGCACCTGAGGGTAGAAAAAGAAGCAATGGGTGGAAACTAATCAAGGAGAGAAGCAACTCAGAACTGAGGAGAAACTTCCTGAGAGTTAGAACAATTAATCAGTGGAACAGCTTGCCTCCAGAAGTTGTGAATGCCCCAACACTGGAAGTCTTTAAGAAGATGTTGGATAGCCATTTGTCTGGAACGGTATGGGGTTTCCTGCCTAGGCAGGGGGTTGGACTAGAAGACCTCCAAGGTCCCTTCCAACTCTACCATTGTATTGTATTGTATTTTCCTATGTTAACACTTTTACTTTCCTGAAAACAATTCTGCCTAAATTGAGGAAATATTATTGTATTTCAAGGCAGAGACTAGGCCAGTGATGGCTAACCTTTTTGTTGTTGAGTGACAAAAATGTGAGGGCGGGCACACGATAGCACATCTGTGTGCCGCACCCATAATGCAAAGTGCCCCCCCTCATGCACATGTGCACACAACACCCACACGCACACACACTCCTCCTATGTGCGTTGCACTGCTAGCCTCCAAGCTGAACTTGGTATTTCCTCTGTGGGGCCCGGGAAGGCTGTTTTTGCCCTCCCTAGGCTCCAGAGGCTTTCCTGAAGGAGGGCAAAAACAGCCTCCCCCAGCCCTCTGGAAGGCCGAAAATTAGCTAGCCGGCCCTTGCATGCACATTGGAGCTGATGCCTTGATTGCTGGCAGATATAGCTCCTATGGCATGCCATAGGTTCGCTATCACAGGACTAGACAATTGGTAAAAGTTCAAGGCTCCAAAAAATTTACAAGAAAAGGAAAAAAGGGGAATAATAAAACAAGCAGATCTAGCATAGCCCTGATTGCTTAAGCCAGGGGTGTCCAAACTTGGGAACTTTAAGACTTGTGGACTTCAACTCCCAGAATTACCCAGCCAGTTATGCTGGCTGGGGAATTCTGGGAGTTGAAATCCACAAGTCTTAAAGTTCCCAAGTTTGGACACCCCTGGCTTAACCCCAAAAGAAAACTCTATATCATTCTTCTTGTTGCCGACTTAACACCTGCATGACAACATTCCTTAAAAAAAAAAGACAGTTACTAGATCAGACCAAGAAAACAACAACCCCCATTTAGCTGAATGTACAAGTTCTATACAGTCAAAGGCCAAAAATCCTGCATCTCGAAAGCCCACATAACTTGGACAATAGAATGTGTTTTGTCCTCCGTTTCATTGTAAAAAAGTTGGTCACCTTAACATAAGCACAACAGCTTTTTACTGGACTAGACTAGACTAGGACTAGATTAGTGACATAAAAAGGTGTGAATTTGCACCAGAATGAAAATATTTACAACAGTAGCCTTTGGGGGAAAAAAAACTTTGTAGAAAGGAGAGGTAGGTTTATTTGAATCTGATCACCCTTTAGTAGCTTTAGTAATAATGGTTTTTCTGATTACATTTATCTTTGTAAAAGTTGCTCTGAATAAAAACATGAATACGTATGTTTAAAATGTTTGTGCTTCACTTTAAGGCCACATATTTATTTTTTAACTGGTTGGGTCTATACGTCGGCCTAAACCCACCCATTACGCACACACGTTTTTACTCACTTTATCTTACAGCTTTATCTGTATCCACTTTAATGTGAATATGGTTGGAGGCGATTGTGCAGAAAATATACTTATGGCAGATCAGGGTACTCATTTGAAATGGTTTGAAACCTTTGTTCTCTGACTTGTTGGATTGACAAATGGTATCCTTTCCCACCATCTATTTAGGTAGATGAAGATCATTCTGCTTCTCCAGATATTGGCGGAATTCGCATTTCCCCGTATGCCTGCCAGAGAAGGACAACTTTAAAGAATTACAACCAAAAGTTGACGGTAATACACACACACACACACACACACACACACACAACACACACACACACACACACACACATACATACATGCATACATGCATACATATATAGTTTTACTGCCAAGGTTAAAGGAATTTTGCTAATATTTTCATATACAAATTGTGAGTCATAAATCTGTGGATTATATATTCATCAGAAATAACTGTTCCAGTTCTCCCCCCCTCCACCCCCAAATTTGGAAAGAATTCCTGTAAATTACAATTTTATTTATTTTTAAACAAATATTCATACGACGTTTGGATAATTTTGGATTAAATCTGACACATTTACAAACTCTTTGATCATAAAGCTCCGTATAGGCGCTAGGGTCCCATGCACAATTCAACCCTGTGCGACAAGGAGCTTTTCCCCATTGTTACACATTGTTGGTGATATCATAGAACTTGAATCTCCATCAGTAGAATGGAATTTTCTGCACTGGAGTCCTTTGATATGCATGGAGAGACTTGTATGTGAGCTGCAACCTAATCATTTCTGGAGTTTATTACCTTGAACACATTTTCTGAGAATAGTTGTTCCAATAAATTGGCAGGTAACAATTGGCCAAAGATACTTGAGAATGAATGACAGTTCCTTTGATCTCATCCACCCAGAGTTATTGGAGCTACTTGTCAAATGGCTGGGAATTGTGTCTGAGTGAAGAAAATGTAGAGACAGATCCATTCTGAGCTAATCAGCATCCTGCAAGGAGGAAGTGTGAAGGAAATATGCGTGCTATTAGCCCTTTTCCACATGGTTACTTAGTTCGGTTCACACACACAGTCCCACCATCATAAGCTACACCAGAGGGTGTGAATCACACCCTGTTTTCTCTCCTTCACTGTGTTTTACTCTCTCTTTATATGCGTGCAGAAGAAAGCCAACTCTAACAGCCCTGTTTCTCTCCTAGATAAATCTTCATAGCAATTGGCTGCAGGAATCTCTGAGATAAATTTATCTCTCTTGGGATCTGAAGAGCAATGGGACATGATTTCTAGAATATACCAATTGCTCAGAGTTGCTATTGATGGGACAACATATAAGCCCAGCAATAAATAAGCAATTGGCAAACTGATGGTCATGTGGTCAATCATAAAAGTGGAGAGGGTTTTGTAAGACATCTATTTCAATTTCAGCTTCATGCAGGAAACTAATAGTCAGGTTGCTCTCCAGGATCTGCTTGGAAACACCCTAGCAAGGGAGAGATTACTACCCACCTGAAGGCTTGATAAATGAATCTTTTTTGTCAAAATTCTTCTCCAATAGTAATGTTGGAAGAAATGTCCTTCTGGAAAGATGGTTTAATGGTGGACAGGACCACATGGCTTGTGGTCCTGGGGAAAAAGGTGATCACATGGTTCCAGATGTTGGGTGAAGAAGAAGAGAGAGAGTGAAGAAGGCGCTTGCAGGGTTTTTTATACTCTGTTCGGGCCCACCTCTCTGTTTCCTGTTCCTGTGTAAGAAATGTATTCTGATTGGTTGTCAGACTCCCATGGGGCCATGCAGGGGTAACTCTCTAGGCTGTGTTTTGAGTCTCAAGTTTGGTTGAGTTCTCAGATGCCATGTGGTGAGTTGGGTAAAGGATTATTACTATCGTGCCTTAATCCCATCACCCTGGAGCTGAAGGGGAGGGGTCTTTGTTATATAGAATAGACTGGCCCAGGTTTTTTTTTAAATGGCCCATTAACAAAAGTGGGGGCTATTAAGAGTGAGTCTGTTTCCTGCCTAAAAACATGTTTCTCCATTTCTGATCCAGAGAAATATAATATTCTACCTTTTCAATATTTCCCAGGATATTTCATTTCTCTCGGAGAGGGGTTGGTGCTAACTTCCCAGATAGGTGGTGGCCTCTGTTGGAAGAAAAATCCATCTGGTTCCATTCCAAGTTGGGAGAAAGATGCTGGAAACAACCTGGAGGCTGACTGGAAAGAAAGTTTATTGATGAAGTAGAACCAGCAGAGGCATGCAGTGCTAGAGCAGCTGACCAAATGGTTGAATGAGTGGATGGATCTTTATAGGTTCCTCTGACTTTCAAGTTTGAACTCTTCTGGGGGATTGTGCAATGAAGGGGTTTGTGTGTTTTTTTTGTTAAACGGTGATGGGTTAATCCTATTATGTCCTAAAGGGTCACGTCCTGTTCTTAGAATTTTGGGTGGAAGGAGAATGTAAATTTTAATCCCATCATTGGAGAGGAAGTTCTTTTGGTTTGTGAATATGCTGGACCAACGTTTCTTAATGGGCACAAAATATCTGCTGCAGTGGTGGATTCCGGATCCCTTTGCAACCGGTATGGTGCAACGGGGCCCGACATCCACCACATGAACGTGCACAGCAGGCATGCTCATGCACGCAGTCCGCGCATACCTCCTTACCTCCTGCGATGTTCCGCGACGTCTCCGCGATGCTCCAGCTGCTCAGCGGAACGTCGCGCAGGCACCGTACTCTCCATGTGCTTGCGCGGAAGCGCCAAAGAGCTCAAATACAGGTAAGGCGGGGGGGCAGGTGGGCCCTCTGGAGCACCGTACTGGAATGGTACCCGGTGCCTCCGGCAGGCACCTGTATGCCTGTACTTGGGTGTACTGCCTGCAACCCACCACTGATCTGCTGGGAGCTATTAAGAAAGACTTGCCGGCTGCTTTCTGCCTCTAAAAACATGCTTCTCCATTTCTCCTTTAGGAAAATATAATATTCTGCCTTTTTAAAATATTTCTCCAAATATTTCATTCTTCTCTGTGCGGGAGGGGGTTCCCATACCTCTGATAGTTTCAGTGTGCACCCAGCTGAGATCTTCAAGCTGTCTTTTTTTTCCAATATTGGTAGTGGCATTTACAATCAAATGATTTGAAGAGTGAAGAGTGATTGAGTTCTGAGCTTGGCAAACATGGAATCAATCACATGGGTTGTTTCAGAGCACAGTCATTAACAATCTGCTGTAATCAATTAGAGTTCTTCACCCTGCAGGATTCATTCTGACTTGGAACTCTGAAACTGGAAGTAAATTGCTATTATTTCAACCAAAAATTTGGGGGGAAGAAAAGTAATGATGTAATAAAAAGTTTTTAGAATAAACATTATTAAGTTAGTCAGTGAAATAAGTATTTTATTTTTTGATTACCTAAATCAGGGTTGTCAGCACATGTCGTATCGTGACTTTTTCCTTCTTTGCTAAAATGGCAGAGGCTTGGCCAGCGCATGATGGCATCTGGCCCACGGGCAATGAGTTTGACACCCCTGATCTAAATAGTATCACTAAGAGCAAAGCATCCAGAAGACGCCCTAGTGAGAAGCATCTCATGCCCATTGAAAGAAAACTTTTAAGAAGTTTTCTTTTAGGAAGAGATTGGACAGCCGTTTGACTGAAATGGTGTAGGGTCTCCTGCTTGAGCAGTGGGTTGGACTAGAAGACCCCTCCTAGGTCCCTTTCAACTCAGTTCTTCTGTTCTTCTGATTTAAATTCAGGCCTATCATTCCTTGGGGAATAATTCTTTCTAACCCAATGGAATGTTGGAAAGGAATTACGTAACCAGGATTTACATCAACAGGATAACTTTCCAAGAATGGAATGGTATATAAAAAGAAGTCAGCAAAAGAAAGACCAGGTCTGAAAATAAATCAGATCTGGCTGGAGGCTATGCAGACAAAAAAAAAAATCCATTAGAAATTCCCAAATGCATCCCTATCAGAGAGGCTAAGGGCATTGCTTTGGAATATTACCAATTGTCCCATTCTTAAGCTCCTTTCTCTTCCATTCTGGTCATGGAACCCAGAATGATGCTCTAAAAAGTCTCAGTGTCAGCATTCCAAGTAATGTATCCGCCAAAAGCAGAATTCCGCAGCAGGTAGATTCCTCAAAGAGCATGTTTATTAGATACATCATAGCTAGTGAAAACCAACTCTAAAAATTCCCATGGTTTCCCCCCTAATTAAAAGAGCAAATATTTCCCTCCCCAGATGTCACCAGTCACATTGTCCAATGATGGTCACTCCTCTCCTCCTTCTCTTGCCACCTGTTGGGATGACCTTGGTTCCCAGAACTTTTTGTTTTGCCTGATAGCCGGTCTTTCCCCCTCCCTTCCCTCATCCAAAAAGTTGAATATCTAACATAAGTCAGTGCAATTATTTTACACATTCTGGCCCACCTATCCTTATCCCCCTTTTTTGGTCTTTAAATCAGGATTAACTTCTGGTAATTGCCTGGACAACTTCTGTAGTTGTCTTGCAAAGATTTCAAAAGTAGGTTGTCATTACCTGCTTCCTGGGGCTGAGGGAGAGTGACTGGTTTTGCTGGCTTTGTGACTAAGGTGGAACTAGAACTCACAGTCTCCCAGATTCTAGTTGATGCTTTAACCACTAAATTCCTGGCAGGTGTTTGCTCAACTTCATTATTTTAGAAACTTTTTTTTTCCAGTGCAAAATCAGCATGGAATTCTCATCTGTATTGGAACTAAAAGAAACCTCAAAGCAGGGAACACCTTCATTCAAGAGGTGGGTTGCTCCCGGTTTGACAGGTAGTGGCAGCAGGGGAGGCTCCACCCACCTGCCCGGATGCTTCTGCGCATGCATGCAAGTGCGCACCCACCCACACAAGTGAACCGGTAGTAAAAAAAAACCAACGGAAACCCACCACTGCTTCACTCCATGTCCTGCTCAAGGACCACAAGGCTGGTAGTAGTGTGATGACTTTTAAGTGAGTGGGACTATAATTTTAAGACCCACTTTTTAAATAGCATTTTGGAGATGCCGGGTTTGGTCATGCAGTAAAAAAAAAATAACGCCATCAACCCATTTAACAATTAAGATTTCCCATAGGCAAATCCTTACTTCTTATTTAAGATCCAAGAAGGTTTGGGAAAATGGATTCTATAGTTATAAGCCAAGGCCACTGATAAATTAAACCTTCACTAATTAGATGCTGTCCACATATTGGGACTACAGTTCCTGAAATACTCAAATACTATATGCTGGGTATTTTGGGAGTTGAAGTCCCAACACATCTGTACTATAGGAGTTTGGAGGAGGATGTTCTGAGTTATAATCTCATTTTCACCTCCAGGAATTCTGTACCTCTAGAGAGCTTTTGTAGATAATGAACAATTTATGCATTTCTTTAAGGAAAATCATTTCGAAATTTAATGTAAAACATACAACATGTTTATACTTGAGAGCTTTTAGAATAACTGCTAGATCTTTGCCCCAAGTTGCATCTTAATGATGAAGTTCAATGTAACAGCATCTCCCATCATTTTTTTTCCACTCTCTTATTTTGAAGTGTGCTTTCTTATTCCTGCACTCAAATGTCTATTAAGCCCTGGGACAAAAAAAAGATCATATAGCTATCTGATGACATTGGTTTGGATTGGTGACTGTTGGACTAGGTCCTGCATTTTCCTTGGCAACATTTCAGGAATGGTTTGCCATTGCCTCTTTCCTAGGGCCGAGAGAAAATGACTGGCCCAAAGTCATCAGGTGGTTTCATGCCTAAGGCAGGAGTAGAACTCCCAATCTCCCAATCTCTAGTGCAGGGGAGGCAGTTGATTTTTCCAAGGAGCCACGCAAAAAACTGGGACTGTTTTGGAGGGCTGAACCTATAGGGCTGTAAAGATGCATAGGTGTGCAGGTATGCACCTATGTAAATTGAAAAAAAAAGAATAATACTGTGCACCGGGAGCCATAAAATGCCAACTCTGCTCTAACCTGTTGCATTAAACTTGCATAGGAACATTAGAACTTCTTAATATTTTGTAGATGTTGGGTACAGATGTGCCTTGCCTATCACTGCTGTAAGACAAGGCTGTGCAGCGTTGACCATTTCTTTGATCTATTTTTTGGTGCTTGGTTTGACCTACCAATTTAGAATTGTTGCAAAGGGTACCGAGGCCTCTTGGAGCAACTGTGAAATCAGTTTCACAAGCTGGGAGATGGGCTTTCAAAGTATCGTTGCTGTTGCTCTCTCTGTGTATTAAATATGAATATATGTATATTTTCACGATGAAAAGAATGCTAATCATTCCACTGAAATGAGGAACAGATTGGCTGTGTTGAATGTCAGACTGCAAGCAGGTTCTGCTAGCTGCTCAATTTCGATCCACCGCATCACTAATAATTCAGAAATTGTTCACGCTACTAGGTTGTTTTCTTCACTTATGAAATTTATTGTACATCACGATCACTGTTTGACTCTCCTCCCTGCCCATAATTATTTCAGATATATTTTAACATTAAGATATATTGCTTTGTTTGGGTTGTTTGAAACTTCTGTGTTACTTTGCATAGCTGAATTGACATCCCAAAACAGGAACATCGCTATAAAGTTTATGTGTGCTGCTACATGACACATCTGAAATCTGTTCCAGAATATATTGTTCTCTCTCATTTGCATCAATACTGTTAACAGCTATGTCTTTCCCTTCATTTTTCAATTAATATTTATAGCCGAGAATTTGCAGGATTTACTACTGTATGAAGGTAAATAACTCTAGACACCCTCAATCTGTTTCAGACTGTGTTTTGTTCAATAATTAGTTAAGAAGATAATGAAAATAAAGAGAGATGGCAAGGTGTACTGTTGTCCTTTTGGAATAGGGAACGTAAAACTTGAATTCTAGAAAAAAGAATTAAGAACATTATTTGCAACTGGATTTATGAACAGTAGTGATTTTAAGCATGGATGGAAATGATCCATGCACTTATTATATCACTTAATCGAGGAAGAAACTTTTTGTTTTGTTTTGACGTTAGACAGTTACTAGTGTTGTGTGTAAGATATGTTAGAATAGTAACATAGATTTGTGTGAATCCTAGGACTGGTAAATATGTAGTGTCACTTATTATTGAGTTTCTGTTTGCATAGTTCCCATAGCCCAGAGGTCGGCAAACTTAAACACTCAAAGAGCCATTTGGACCCATTTCCCACAGAAAAGAAAACACCGGGAGCCACAAAGGTCCTAACCGGAAGCCCCCTGTTCAATTCTGGAGCTGACTGGAAGTTCAGTTCCCCCACCATAGAGTCTCCTCCTAGTGCGGCATACTGTTTCCTCTACCTGTCATAACCGAAAGCCCTATCAATTGTGGAGACAACTGAAAAACCCTCCCCTTGCCATAGAGTCTTCTCCTGGCGCACTGTGCTTCTCTTTCCCCCACCACCGGAAGCTCCTCTCAAAATTGTGGCGCCAACTGGTGACGGAGCTGCAGCAGAGGAAGGAAAGAGCCACATGCGGCTCCAGAGCCACAGTTTGCTGACCCCTGCCATAGCCAATGAAACGTGGAGGTAGCCCTATAGTTTGTATAAGTTCAAAAAGGTAATTTTTTGCACTTTCAATGACTGGACATGCTTAGTCTGTTGGAAGTTTGTCAGACATAATTGTTAACCAGAAAACTCAAAGTGAAGTGGTTACATGGATCCTGACTTTTTAAAGTTGTAACAACTTTCAAAGTCTTCCTAGTTTATGTGCTGTGGATATAAGATGGTGTTTTTGCATTGCAATTCCCTATGTTTTTGACTGATGTGTGGAAATTGGATATACAGTAGTCCTTCATTTACAACGGTTCATTTAGTGACGCTCCACAGTTACAATGGCACTGAAAAATGTGACTTATGACCGTTTTTTTCTCAATTATGAGTCAAAATTCAGATGCTTGGCAACTGGCTCATATTTATGACAGTTGCAGTGTCCCTGGATCACATTTTGCGATTCTCTGACAAGCAAAATCAACGGGCAAGCAAGATTCACTTAACAACTGTGTTACTAATTTAAGAACTGTAGTGATTCACTTAACAACTGTGGCCTGAGGTCACTGATATCACAAAATGGGGCAAACTCACTTAACTGTCTCCCTTAGTAGCAGATGTGTTGGGCTCAATTGTGGTCATAAGTCAAGGACTCCCTGTATTTCCTTAAACTTAACTTAAATTGAAGTGTTTTTATTATAGAAATGTAATTATATGACTAAGGACACGGTGGCTCAGTGGCTAAGATGCTGAGCTTGTCGATCAGAAAGGTTGGCAGTTCAGTGGTTCGAATCCCTGAGCTCCCGTTACTTGCCCCAGCTTCTGTCAACCTAGCCGTTCGAAATACAAGTAGAAAAATAGGAACCACCTTTGGTGGGAAGGTAACAGCATTCCATGCGCCTTTGGCATTTAGTCATGCCGGCCACATGGCCATGGAGATGTCTTCGGACAGTGCTAGCTCTTCGGCTTTGAAACAGAGGTGAGTACCACCCACTAGAGTCAGGAATGACTAGAACATATGTGCGAGGGGAACCTTTACCTTTACCTAATTATATGACTATATTAGATTGGGAAAGCTTAATGTTTCAAGGTGTTGATTACCATCTTTAAAGCGCTCCATGGCACAGGACCTAGTTACTTGCGGGATCGCATCCTGCCCCATACATCCCTGCGACCAATTCGCTCTCACAGAGAGGGACTCCTCCGGGTGCCGTCCACGAAGCAGTGCCAGAGGGCGGCGCCCAGGAGCAGGGCCTTCTCTGTGATGGGCCCAGCCCTCTGGAATGACCTCCCCCCTGACATTAGGATTACTACTGATCTCCGCTCCTTCTGCAAGAAACTCAAGACCCACCTGTTCCAACTAGCCGGCCTGGCGCAACCATAGCTCTATCCTCTAATCCCCCTGGCAATCATAAATTTTAGGGTATTTTAATAATAATAATAATAATATATTTATTTCTTAGCCGCACCCTCTCCCGAAGGACTCGGGGCGGCGTACAACGAAACATTCGAAATAAATATGTAAACAAAACAAACATATAACAAAGGTACACTAAAACATACATACATACATAAGGAGGAGATCGATTGATAAAAACAATTAAAATACTGTATTTAAAACCCCTAGAAATTAAATGTAATTAAAATACCCAGTTAAAAACCCGTCAGGAGCGATATGGTTAAATCAAAGTTGAGCCAGGCCAGCTGCTTGGAATAGGTGGGTCTTAAGCTTAATACGGAAGGAGCGGAGGTCAGAGGTATTCCTAATATCCGGGGGGAGGTCATTCCACAGGGCTGGGCCCGCCACAGAGAAGGCTCTACTCCTAGGCGCCGCCCCTCGACACTGTTTTTAACTCCATTAATTATTATTAATTATTGTAATTATTGTGTTATTTTAAAATTGTTGTTGTGAGTTTTTACACCTCCTCCTGTGTAACATATGATATGTATTTATTGTACGCCGCCCCGAGTCCCTTCGAGGAGAGGGAGCGGCTTATAAGTGTAATTAAATAAATAAATAAATAAATAAATAAATAAATAAATAAATGAAGTAAAATGAAACTTATCAGCTTAAGTAAGGTGACCAATTTTTTTACAATGAAAAGGAGGACAAATAAATTGGAAAAAATATATTGTAAATAAAATAAATATTTTATTCATTGCAACAATAATACACTAAAATATGATATATGCATAATAAAAACATTTGCAACATTTTATATTGTAATTATGCTTACATGCCTGTTAATTATTATTTAAATGAGTACTTTTCCATTGAATTAATATTTTTTGTCAATGTATCATCTTCTAACAATATATTGGAAATATCTGAACAAGAAATATCCTTCATATTGAATTTTACGGCAAGTGCTGCAGCTAGAGTATCAACATTCAATCTCAATTTCTCACTTGTCAAAAAATCATTGGCAATTGAAAAAAACTCTTTCAACTGCTGCATTAGTTCCAGGGCAGCACAACGTAAATTGAACAAGTATAAATAAATGTTCACATGGAATATGTTCATTTTTGAAATGGCTGAAAATATCCACCCATCTTTTATCAATTTCAACATGTTGATTTTCCCATTGTATTAATTTTTCAGAATTTACATTCAGTCTTCTAATTTCTTCAAAGAGACAATTGTCGTCTATTTTAATGTCTAGCATTTCTTTAGATAAAAATTCAACACAAGATTCAATATCTGTTCAATATACTTGCGATGAAGTAAAAAAAAACACCATTAAAAACTGTTTAATAAAATACGTCACATAACGCGCAACAGATTAGCCTTCAAATATCAAAAAGGAGGACATGTAGGAGGACACTTTTCGAGGGAGGACAGAACTTACAAAAGAAGGACTGTCCTCCCTAAAGGAGGACGGTTGGTCACCTTAGCTTAAGGCCATTTTTCCACTACTGGTTGAAGGGCTTCACTTATATTGAAGCATTGTAGAACTGTTCTTATTACTGTTATAGCAATAGCACTTACATTTATATACTGCTTCACAATGCTTTACAGCCCCCTCTAAGCAGTTTACAAAGTCAGCCTCTTGCCCCCAACAATCTGGGTCTTCATTTTTTTTGACCTAGGAAGGATGGAAGGCTGAGTCAACCGTGAGCCTGGTGAGAATCGAACTGCTGAATTGCTGGCAGTTCGCAGATAGCAGAAGTAGCCTGCAATGCTGTATTTTAACCATTGCTCCACCACGGCTCTTTTTATGTTGGTACAATGGTGATTATCTATGAATTTAGTCACTCTGAAAGTGAGGTGGGTGGTCTTTAAATTTGATCAATAAAATAAAATAAATGAATGAGACTTATAAACCACTGCAGTCTCAAAAGACTCTTGGGCTAAAGCCTGAGTTACTGTAAATTGCTAATGGATAAATGAGCTAAGACAAATTTCCTGATTTCCTTAGCAGTTCTGTTAAATTCTGCATCCTTAAACTAAACATCTGTCTCCAGATACATTTCAGAATTCTCTGCCATTTCCAGTACTGACACAAATACAGTTGCTAGATGTTTTGACGCCTGAAATGGAAGGAAGGGGTCATGCATTCTTCAGGATGTGTTAAACTAGCAATAGGTGGTGATGCCGATGGCCGCCGCCGCCACCGATGGGCAGCGGCGATCCCCACAACCTGGAACAGCTGATTGATGGTATTCCGGAAAGGCCAATCCAACTGCCAATCAGATGCTCACGCTTAATCAGGCTGTGCTGAAGCTGACCAGGCTGTTTGCTGCAAGGAGGCAAATTGCTGGGAGGCAGAGGCAGATTTTTTCCCCTTGTTTTCCTCCCCAAAAGTTAGGTGCGTCTTATAGTCTGGAGTGTCTTATAATCCAAAAAACACGGTATGACCAGATGACTGCAAGGAATATAAATCCTTTCATCCTCCACCGTTCAGTCAGAACTGAAGAAGCTTCTTGGATGAGAAGCGAAACGCCTTGAAGGAAAAAGAAAACCCAGTTGCCTTTTCAAAAAGCACCGCTGGGACAGCAACCACAGAAAGGAGCATGGGCATCCTGAGACTTTTCCCAAGCATAAATAGGTCGAAGAGCAGAGTGGGCTGCCTTGATGAACGTACATTCATTTTACATGCATACCAGCACCCGAAAAACAAGTTTTAGCTATATTGGTTTTCCTTAACTGAACGTTGTCCAGATGTATTGGGACTGCAGTTCCCCAAATACTCAAAATAACATGACAACAATGTGCTGGGTATTCAACACATCTGGAGCACAGCAGATTGGAGAAAGATGTTCTGAGCTATAAGCTCATTTTCACTCTCCAGGAATTTTGTGGACTAGAGGTCTCTGGAGGGCCTAGAAGAGCTTTTGAAGATAATGGACAACTTCCACATTTCTTTAACGGAAATCTAAATTGTTATAAAACAAGCAAGATTGGCTGAGTAGGTGGCCTCAAATGACCAGCAAATTGCCTTGTGACTACCAATGACATGTAGTAAAGGAAAATGGGGACTTGTACTTACCCCAAAAGATATTCAATATACCCACAGTTTTATAATCTTAAATCCTGATGTTTTTATCTGATGCTTGCACTGTGACTGCAATTCATATGCTTAGAAAAATATGTCCCCAAATATTATTTTCTGTGCAAATATGGAGCTTCAATGAGGCATCTGTGTAATTTACTTATACAAGCTGTGGGCATTCAACCATTAAATGCTGCATTGTCTCTGGCTGAGTGCCATGCAAGCGGCAAATTAGGTCCAAAAGCATCCTGAATTATGTGTCAGTGATAGCATCTTGTTAGAACCACTTACTTTTAAGATACAGATACATTGCCTTTTCTTCCTTTTGTAACTTGATGATCTTTTTCCCCTTCTATTTTTATTTTTAGCTTTTGATGTTACAGCTTCACCCTGTGCTGGTTGTGAAATCTTTGATAAATACAGGATATTTCCCCCCCACACACACACCTCTTTCAACTTCGAGGGGGCCTCTGAGATTTCACAATGCTTTTTTTGAACTCTTGCGTAGAAGAGGAGCTGTTTTATAAAGGCAATTAAATGTGGCATTTTCCATACCGACAACAAAACAAGACAACAGGTGCTTTGTTAACCTGGCAGCCAGTCTCAGATAATGGCTCAGAGTTTTCAGTATTTACTTCCAGGGGAGAAAACGTCCATTTAATTTTCAGCCTGAATTATAATCAACATACGTTTTTCAGACACCGTTTGAACTCATCTTTTAATAGCAGGCAAGCCCTTTTAGATAAGTATTTCGTAAACCAGGCACTTTCATTTGCACCTGTATTCAGATCTGTGAATGCTGGAGCTACTCCAATGTCCTAAGTGTGCACAATTGCGATACTTTCGGAAAAGAATCCCATTATGCTTGGCCTGAAGCCTGTGGATTGTGAGAAATGCTACTGAACAGCAAACTGACAGTGGTCCGTTTCTTAGATGCTTCACACACTCTAAAAGCAGCTGTTTCTGGTGGGACAATATTTGGGGAAAGAGTATTATTTGGCCGGAATTGTTTTGCTGGTGGGAAGCTGGCTTGTTTTATTGCTTTCCTTGGGCTTCATCTTGAGAGGCATCTTGGTGCTGAGACTAGGTGGGGCTGGCACTGTCTTCATGCTAAGAAAAATAAAAAAATAAAACTATGCCCACAGGCCTTGGCAAAGGAGTGTTTTGTATGTTGAGGTTCAGGGCCTACTTCAGTGGTGAAATTAAATTTTTTCACTACCAATTTTGTGGGCATGGCTCGGTAGGTGTGGCAGGGGAAGGTTACTGCAAAATCTCCATTCCCTCCCCACTCCAGGAGAAGGATACTGCAAAATCCACATTCCCTCTCCACTCCATGGGAAGGATACAGCAAAATCTCCATTCCCTCCCCACTCCATGGGAAGGATACAGCAAAATCTCCATTCCCTCCCCACTCCAGGGGAAGGATACTGCAAAATCTCCATTCCCTCCCCACTCCAGGGGAAGGATACTGCAAAATCCCCATTCCCTCCCCACTCCAGGGGAAGGATACTGCAAAATCCCCATTCCCTCCCCACTCCAGGGGAAGGATACTGCAAAATCTCCATTCCCTCCCCACTCCAGGGGAAGGATACTGCAAAATCTCCATTCCCTCCCCACTCCAGGGGAAGGATACTGCAAAATCTCCGTTCCCTCCCTACTCCAGGGGAAGGATACAGCAAAATCTCCATTCCCTGGCCAGCCAGAGGTGGTATTCGCCAGTGCTCCGAACTACTCAAAATTTCCACCAGCAGTTCTCCAGAACTTGTCAGAACCTGCTGAATTTCACCCCTGGCCTACTTCATTCCCCCCCCCCCTTCCCCACCACCACCAAGTCATTCCCAGCACAGTCCACAGCCAGGCTGGGAACACCTTGTCAACAGCAGGAGCAAGGGAGCGAAGGTCAACTGAGGTGGAAGCTTGCTTGGGTACTGGAATGCTGTGGTGACTGGGACTGGATTGGACAACTATAGTTTTCTGGGGAATGGTAAACTGCCACAGAACTGTGAGATTCTGGGACTGTTTGTTGCCCCATAAGGCAGGATGCAGGATAGCCAAAGGGCAACGATTGGTGGGTGGATGGAATTGGAGCAGTCCCTCATCTTACTGCGGTGCAGGGCTAGGAGGGGCCAAGCTTGAAATGGCTTGGATTGAGATGGTTCTTCAGCTAATAACCCGTAAAATTCTGGTTATCATAATATAAAAAGATGTTGAGACTCTAGAACAGGGGTGTCAAACTCGCGGCCCATGGCCCAGATGCATTGCACAGTGGCCACACCCATGCCCGGTTTAGTGAATGACGATTTGAGTTTGACATCACTGCTCTTGAAAGAGTGCAGAGAAGAGCAACAAAGATGATTAGGGGACTGGAGGCTAAAACATATAAAGGAACTGGGTCAGGTTTAATGAAAAGAAGGATTAGGGGTGAGATGATAGCAGTGGTCCAATACCTCAGGGGCTGCCACAAAGAAGAGGGAGTCAAACTATTCTCCAAAGTAGCAGAAGGCAGGCCAGGAAGCAACGGATGGAAACTAATGGAGGAGAGAAGCAACCTAGAAATAAGGAGAAATTTCCTGATAGTTAGAATAATTAATCAGTGGAATGCCTTGCCTTCCGAAATTGTGGGTCCTCCATCATTGGAGGTTTTTAAAGAAGAGATTGGATAGCTGTCTGAAATGGTATAGTGATGGCGAATCTTTTTCTTACAGCGTGCCAAAATTGTGCTTGCGCAGGCACTATTGCGCGCACACACGTGCCCACTGAATTGTCCCTGCCCACTTGTGCAGGTGCATGCACGACCCCCCGCACATTCTCACTCAACCCTTCCCCAGCTTCTAGGGGGTTTCCTGAAACCTGGGGAGGGCATAAAACGGTCCCAACGGCCCAACTGGAAGTTTGGGGATGAACTTCTGGTTGGCCCGTTGGGGCCATTTTTCATCCTCTCCAGCCTCCGGAGGTTTTCCTGAAGCCTGGAGATGGTGGAAACCGCCTCCCCTGGCTCTCCAGAAGGGTGGAAAATCAGCTGACGGCTGCCATGCCATCAAATATGGCTCCGCGTCCCCTTTGTGGCACCCGTGGTTCGCCATTATGGGTACAGAATCTCCTGCTTGAGCAGGGAATTGGAACGAGATATGTATGTATATATGTATGTATGTGTATGTGTATATGTGTATGTATGTATGTATACACACACACATGTACCCACACACAAACACATGGATATGTTGTGTTTGTGATTAATAATAAGGCAGAAATTTCACATAAAGAAAGAAACGGCATCTAGAAAACATTTTTAAATAATTGCCTAGAATTGTCATTCATACAGAAGGCAAATTCTTATCCATTGTTCTCTACTTATATTATTTGAATTGTTTGTTCATAACGGATTCAAGAGTTAACACTATGAAATCATTTTCTGATGTTTATTTCTTTTAAAATATATCATTATTTAAGCGAAGTCTTGATGACTGAGTATTTCTTTGAAACATTCCTTTTTTCTGACATCGTTTTGTCAGTGAGCGCAAGAACTTTTTAATGATAAAAAGTTTAAAATACTAACAAGGGTGTATGGATTTTGGATCCATCCCAATGAAGAGCTGGCTAAAACTAATGCGCGCATTAGGCCTGTAGCCACAGTCTCACACCAGCCGTACCAACTCTGCTTCTCCCTTTTATAAATGTCTCATGTTCAGGATACAGGTAAGCCCAATGCCTGCTTGTCCAGGTGTGTGCTCGTGCAGGGTCTGTTGTGTTTCTCAGCATGCCACATGCCTGAGAATTTCTCACACTAAGACTCCTCTGCCAACTGAGAGCTGGTGTTCCTTGTGTCTGCAGCAATACCAGCTCTTCTTGCTCAGGCAAAGAGGATGTATCTACTGGCCAAAATGGCAGCTAAAACATCCGTGCATCTGGGCAGGAATGGAGGCTATAGATCTGCTAAGCATGTTTGATCACCTTATTCGGTCCTACTAAAAGGACCGAATTCCCTGGGAAGATATTTGAGGAGGTTGGGAACAAGGATGCCTTCATCCCCAGATTGGTTTGCAGGTAGTCCTTGATATACAGCCTAATGGAGCTTGCCTAGTATGGTTGTATGCCGTAATGATGATAAAATGTGATCGACCCTAATTTTATGACCTCTTTGCAGTAGTCGTTAAGTGAACAGCATGGTTGTTAAGCAAACAATGGTTTATTATGGATGTGATTTCGCTGAAAACAAGTGCTTTGTTTTCAACAAAATTGTCATAAAATGTGGCTAGATGACCAGTAATTGCGGCCTTCTGGCTGGACGTCAAAAGTTTAATCATGTGACCATGGAGGGAGCTCAACCATCAGAACTTTGAGAATTGTCAGTCAGAAAATTGCTTTTTGTCAAATAGCGGCATAATCATGATTTTTGTGGTCAAGTCACATAATTAAATCATTCATCTGCAGATCGCTGAATATTTTTCTTCACTTTCATCGTGCAATTTTAATAATATCCCTGACTTATTTGATGGTGGCAAGCGATTCTTCTTGCCTTAATGTACCAAAAACTTCCTTGCCTATCCATCTCCCCCCTGAAGGTGCAATTTAGATTTGCAGTGTGATTTTTATGAGGTAAAATAAAAATTGTATTCTTTCTCCCACACCCGTGTTCCCCACGAGGAGTTGGTTTGGATGACAATATTAATTGTGAACTGCCATAAACTCAGAAAGACATTTTTCTTGTAGACAAATACAATTTAATTTTGAGAGGAGAAACTAGTTAAGTCTGGAGTAAAGGGTGGTGCCATCCTGAAGTTCATTACAAATGCTTTGTCCTCCAGGCCATTACTCATGATAATAAGAAAGTGTATATTTGAATATTGTGAGTACCTGATGTCTCATTATATCTGAGAAGAGCAATTCTTTTTCTTTTCTATTTGCGTTTTAAAAAGAGAAACGGCTTTGTCACTTCGATAAACAAATAAATTATTATTAATATAGTTTTAAATCAGAAAGCAAGAAACCTTCACTTTGCTTTTTTTAAAGTTACATTTGGCTTCTCACAGGTAGCAGAATATTGAAAGGTATATATCTTCTAAGCAATATTCTTTGTACTGTGGAAAAGTCTTTAGGGAAAAGAAATACACCATTTGGCATGTCAAAACAGTAAGCAAAAATACAGTTCTGGGAACATTATTGTTTCTTGGAATTTGATTGTTCTGAGCAAGTAAACGATTGTTTAGAGCACAACCCACCAACAAAGTTACTTAAGTGGTAAATGAATGATAAAAGGTAAAATTCTGTAATAGTCGCAAGAATGCGGAAAACATTCATAAGACATTTTTTTCAGTGCCATTGTAACTTTGAACCATCACTAATTGAACGGTTGTAAGTCAAGGACTTACCTGTATCTCCAGACAACTTTGGTGTATCTTATCTTCTCCCTCCCCCTCTTTTTTTAAATTAAATTTTAAAATAAATTTTACAATTATCACCCCTTCCCTCTTCCCGCCCTCCCTCCCCCCCCCCCCCGACCTCCCAGAGCAAAGTACAGGGTATAAACATTTAACAACCATACGCTAACGTAAGCTAACTAATTTTAACATGTTACTATTCTTGTGCTTTAACTCCCCCTTTATTAAACTAACTTTGAATAAATTGTAATGTCCTTTATGCCTTCATTCATAAGCTAACTGAAATTTTTTAGTCTGGTATTTGTTTTGAATATAGTCAATCCATCTTGTCCAATCCAGCTTGTACTTCTCATCCGAATGATCTTTCAAATATGCTGAAATTTTGGCCATCTCTGCTAAATTTGGTACTTTTAACATCCATTCTTGGATAGTAGGCAACTTTTCCTTCTTCCAGTATTGCGCCACCAACAATCTTGCTGCCGTCGTTAGGTTCAAGATCAGATTAGTCTCTATAACAGTACAGTCTGGAACTATACCTAACAAAAACAACTGGGGTGTAAACTTTATCCTCTTTTTCAACATATTTTGAATAGCCCACCATATTTTTATCCAAAATGCTTTAACTTTTTTACAAGTCCACCAAATATGGTAGTACGTGGCATTAACACAATCACATCTCCAACATTAGATTGTAAATTCGGATACATACAGGCTAGCCTTTTTGGATCTAAATGCCATCTGTACACCATCTTGTAGAAATTCTCTCTCAAGTTCTGAGCTTGTGTAAATTTTACATTTCTTGCCCAAATCTCTTCCCATCCCTCCCCCTCTTGATGCTTTGAAAAGGAATTATGGGAAAGTGTATGTAAATTTGTATGTATTTAAGAAAATGGTTGATTGCAGATGGTTAATCAGTTGGTACAGCAAAGATACACAAATAGTATGAGAAACTATGAGAAGTAGTTCATCTATTTTCTGCTGTCCTATTAGAGTCCACTTTATTCCGAGGGTTTGGGAAAACTTTCAGACAAAGCTATAGTTGTGATTATATTAATGAATATCTTTAGGTGACTATTTTTATTCAACTTAATAAAAAATATTGTGTTCCTTCTTTGTAGATTTGGTGATAACTTCATTAGTGGAGCATAGGATTTTTTTAAAAAAAAATCTAAATTACAAGGTGATTGATGGGCAGCCCTTTGACTTGTATAAGTGAAGTATTGGATTACGATTACAACTACCCGGAGTCAAGTCTATCCTTAGCCATAGAAACAGATTGGGTGGCTGGATTTTTAGCAAGATGTTCTCTGCCTGGTTGCTCGGTGGGCGTGGCCTAGTCGGCTTCATGACCATGGCGGGGGGGGGGGACTTTATGGCCTTCCCGGATTCTGGAGGCTTTCCTCAAGCCACCAGGAGGGTGAAAATGGCCTCCCCAGGTTCTGGAGGCCCTCTGGAGGCGGTAGGCCCGTTTTCCGCCCTCCCCGAACCTCAGTGTGTGCCCTGCACTTACCAAAAGGGGCCACGTGGGGATTCCTGGGAGAGGAGGGTGGGGTGGGCAGGGCCAGCCAGGAGTGGGATTTGGGGGTTCTCCAAATTGCACAGAATCTTAGCTAGAGGTTCTCCTGAACCCCTGCGAACCCACAGCAGCCCACCCCTGGTGGTAGTGGAATATCTGTTTTACTATGTAATGTACAGCAGTCAAGCACATAACTCTTTATATTGCATAGTCCTAAAATGTCCTAAAAAGAAGACCCTTAGTTCAGATTCAACAACATGTGTTGAATCTGAACTGCTGTGTTTATTTCTTTGTTGTGTGTGTGTGTGTGTGTTTGTGTGCCTGTGTGTGCGTGTGCAGTCAGTTCAAATTAAACTCAGTTGAACAGAGATAGAAATAATGACATTTTTTAAAAAAATTTGTGAGTAAATAAATCAAAACATGCCAAAATGTGTCTTATAGAAAAAAAAAGGCAACTGCATAATTTATTTCTGCATTCATCAACAATGTTTTGTTGAAGGAGGAATATATATTCAGTGTTGACTTAATTTTTATTTAAAACGTCTTAATGAGTTCCTGGTAGTGGGAGAAAACATTGAGTAATGAAATCACTATTTGAAATGAAAGACTCGCTGACATCTTTCAATTGATTGCCAACAGTATTTGATTAGACATATTTAGCATTTTAGCTTCCCTCTCAATTTAAAACTATAATGCTCTCCCCTCCCCAATTATTATTATTTATTTAATTTATCTTGAGAGGTTATGCAGATAGTGTGAATGGGTGATTTTTCTTGCCTGTCTCTGTGTGTCTTTAATTCCGTAAGGAAGTTATTGATGTTTCTTTTAAAGTCCCTCTGGCTTTCTGGTCTCCTTTGGTATGCTGGTAATGTACTAAGTAACCTTTGATACTTTTTAAATCAGTCATTTTCAAAGGTTCTAGAGAACCATGCTTGATGTCTGGTTTGGCCAGATAAATTGCATTTCAGCTAATACCTACCTGCAGAGATCAGTTTCTTGCATGCTTTTTAAGTTTACTTGATCTAATATGCTGGCCTATAATACCGTAGAAAGTTAGCACATTGAAAGAAGTCAGAACGTTTTATAGTTCCAGCTTTTCACAAAGCAACGACAATGAATGTGTACTGTTTTTATTTATACAAAAACACATGTCCACCATATTTTTAGTAGAAGAGAAGATCAGGGTTAAACTGTGGGACCTTCAGTGCTCCTTGATTTTGGCTATTTGCTTGCAAACATTTCATTACCTCACCAGGTAACATCTTCAGGAGCAAAAGGTGAGGCTCTTTGCATCCTTCTGCCCTCTGTGGATGTTGCTGCCATTCACTATATAACAACACAACTTTCAGTCACTGTAAACCATCTTTGATTTCACCACAGTCCTACCTTGCTTTATACATACATTCTTCTTGTCTAAACTTTTGACCACTCTCTTTTTCAGAATCTCATCAACTCAGTGACGTGCGGTGAGGTTTATGACTGGTGAGGCACTGACACAGTGCTGGGTTTCAAATATTTTTAGACTTGTGGACTTCAACTCCCAGAATTCCACAGCCAGGCATGCTCAGTTCCAATTTAAAGCGACAGCATTTGTTTTTCTCCTTTGCTCCTTCTTTCTTTTTCTTTTTCTTCTCCTTCCCCTCCTTCCTCCCTCTCTCCCTTCCTCCCCCTCTCTCTCTCTCTCTCTCACACACACACACACACACACACACACACACACACACACACAGAAGTTGGATTGGACTATCTCTCCTACCCCTTCCCTCTCTCACTCACTCTCAAACAACCCCCCCCCCCACACAAAAGTTGGATTGGATATCTTTTCCAGTGGCTTGAAAGCAGCTCCTCTGCCATCTCTCCCCTCCCATTCCCCTGCTGCCTTTCCCAAACACCTCCACCATTGCAAATGCAGCCTGCTGTCTGGGTGGGAAATGCCTGGAACACAATAAAGCCCACCCACCACCTCCTGCTGGCAGGCTGGGGTGAGAGGAGAGGCAGAGAAGCCGGAGGAGAGCCGAGCCTTCCAAAAGAAAGAGGCTGGGGGGAAGTGTGTGTACTACAGCATGGCTCTTTGCCTGGCTTCCTGCCTCCTCCTGTGGTCTCCTCAGTGCTCACTTGTGCTCTCCCTCCCCAAGTGTAGTTTGATTGCAGGTGGAGCCACGTTGCCTTTTCAAACTTGTAATCAGTGAAGCTGGGCTAGATTTTTATATAGTTTTATCCAGCTGTGTGTGTGTGAGAGAGAAATGAATGGGGGCCTGGGGAGGAAGTCACTACACTTGGGGAGGGAGAGCACCAGTGAGGTTAAGCAGAGTCATCCACGGTGAGGCAGCAACTAGCTCAGCTTTTTCCTTTTACTTTTTTTTTTCATGATGAGAGTGGTGAGGCTGTGCCTCACCTGCCTCACCTGACTGCACGTCACTGCATCAACTCCACCCAACCGCAACCTCTTCTCAACACATTCATTCTTTCTTCGCATATTTGTTTTGCAGTTTGATTTTCGTTCATTCGCTCTGTATGACCAAGCTCCCCAACACATTTTTCCCCTTACCAATCAGTTCTGTATTCCATCTCTGCTCGCTTAGCACTTGTTCATTGTTGACCCTATTGTATGACTCTTTGTTTTACCATAAACTCAAAGAGAAAGCTCAACTAGTACATTTATTAGCAATTGGAAACACCTCAGGGACTGTTTGCTGAAAAAAGAAGAAAAAATGAATGGATGATTTATGGATTTGATGATTAGAAAGGCTAGATTATGAAACCTTTGATGTAACCCTAGAGAAAGAGCAAAATATATACTAATAACTGCTGTTCTGAAGACTGAAGGTCACTTTGTTATACTTTCTTTCTTTCTTTTTTACTTCTTTTTCAATATTTATTTTTCACCTTTCTAGTACTGTTCTCCCTTTCTCTTATCTTCATAATTATACTATATGTGCGTGTGTATTTGCATGAGTACGTGTCTGTCTGTCTACCGCTCCTATTGCAGTCAGCAATCAACTTTTAATTCCATATTCACTCAATCTTTTTCAATATTTATTTTTCACCTTTGTTGTACTGTTATCCCTTTCTCTTATCTTCATAATTATACTATATGTGCGTGCAGTGACGTGCGGTGAGGTTTATGACTGGTGAGGCACTGACACAGTGCTGGGGTTCAAATATTTTTAGACTTGTGGACTTCAACTCCCAGAATTCCACAGCCAGGCATGCTCAGTTCCAATTTAAAGCGACAGCATTTGTTTTTCTCCTTTGCTCCTTCTTTCTTTTTCTTTTTCTTCTCCTTCCCCTCCTTCCTCCCTCTCTCCCTTCCTCCCCCTCTCTCAAACACACACACACACACACACACACACACACACACACACAAAAGTTGGATTGGACTATCTCTCCTACCCCTTTCCTCTCTCACTCACTCTCAAACAAACCCCCCCACACACAAAAGTTGGATTGGATATCTTTTCCAGTGGCTTGAAAGCAGCTCCTCTGCCATCCCCCCCATTCCCCTGCTGCATTTCCCAAACACCTCCACCATTGCAAATGCAGCCTGCTGTCTGGGTGGGAAATGCCTGGAACACAATAAAGCCCACCCACCACCTCCTGCTGGCAGGCTGGGGTGAGAGGAGAGGCAGAGAAGCCGGAGGAGAGCCGAGCCTTCCAAAAGAAAGAGGCTGGGGGGAAGTGTGTGTACTACAGCATGGCTCTTTGCCTGGCTTCCTGCCTCCTCCTGTGGTCTCCTCAGTGCTCACTTGTGCTCTCCCTCCCCAAGTGTAGTTTGATTGCAGGCGGAGCCACGTTGCCTTTTCAAACTTGTAATCAGTGAAGCTGGACTAGATTTTTATATAGTTTTATCCAGCTGTGTGTGTGAGAGAGAGAAATGAATGGGGGCCTGGGGAGGAAGTCACTACACTTGGGGAGGGAGAGCACCAGTGAGGAGACCACAGGAGGAGGCAGGAAGCCAGGCAAAGAGCCATGCTGTAGCACACACACCGGCCCCACAACGTGGCTCTGCCTGCAATGAAACTACTCTTGGGGAGGGAGAGCACAAGCGAGCCAGGGTCCTTCCCTCCAGTCTTTGCCCAAAGCCCTGCACAGCACCAGGAGGATGAAGTTTGAATTCCTCCCCCTCCCTCCAACCCACACATACCTTTTCCAGCTTTTTTTAACAGTTAAGCAGAGTCATCCACGGTGAGGCAGTAACTAGCTCAGCTTTTTCCTTTTACTTTTTTTTTTCATGATGAGAGTGGTGAGGCTGTGCCTCACTTGCCTCACCTGACTGCACGTCACTGTGTGCGTGTGTATTTGCATGAGTACGTGTCTGTCTGTCTACCGCTTCTATTGCAGTCAGCAATCAACTTTTAATTCCATATTCACTCAAACAACCTCATAAGTAAAACCTATTCAATTCATAATTGTCTTAATCAAGAAATATGCGCTCTCTCTCTTCCCTTCAGATCTACAATTTTATTGTCACTTTAGGAAGAGCAAAAACTGGTTGCCCATCCCCTGCCTGACAAACTCACACTATAGTTCCCACATTTTGCTCATGTCTTCTTGAGTACCCCTTGAGTCAGAATTATGCCAATTATTTAATCAAGTGCGTTTAACTATCCAATAGGCCTCCTTTTTTTGTTTTGCATTCACTCTGGCTAACTTCACTTCAGGGGCAGGGGGAGAAGGGGAAAGAGAAATGAGGGGGGAAGGAGAAAAGAAAAAAAAGTGTTGACTTCCGACTCCCTCTATTGCCACAAAATAAAGCATTAACATCTAACTACAACTTTTTACTTTTCCATAATAATATAAACTAGCTAATTCTATAGAAACAAATCAATCGAATCAGTGGTGGGATTCAATTTTTTTTACTACCGGTTCTGTGGGTGTGGCTTGGTGGGTGTGGTGTGGCTTGGTGGGCGTGGCTTGGTGGGTATGGCAAGGGAAGGTTACTGCAAAATCTCCATTCCCTCTCGATCAGCTGGAGGTGAGGAGGCAGAGAATAGATGGGGGCAGGGCCAGTCAGAGGTGGTATTTACTGGTTCTCCGAACGACTCAAAATTTCAGCTACTGGTTCTCCAGAACTGGTCAGAACCTGCTGAATACCACCTCTGAATCAAATCAATAAAACCCAAAATCAAAGTCTCATTTTCTTCCCACCTCAAGCACAAAGTCCAGAAGTGGTCTCCATGTAGCAACAGAAGTACTTATATTCTTTTCTTTGATCAAAACGATCAATTTAGCCATGTCTGCCAACTCCATCAGCTTCTACAGCCATTCGTCCATGGTGGGAATTGAAATATCCTTCCATTTTTGTGCGTTCATATCCATATTTCAACATCTCTCCAATTACACCATCTATGCTGGCAGCCCTGTCATTTTTCAACATGTTCATGGTGTTTTTTATTTCCTTTCTATCATTTCCCCCCTTAACTTCTCCTAACTCTTAACTTTTATTACATTGATTTTAATTCTGCTGTTCAATGTATCACTACCTTCTTCTAAGTATAAATCTCCAGAACAGTTCTTCCAGGATGCTGGGACTTTCTTGTTTGCTCCTCCTTGGCCCATTACACATTCACTGAGCCAAACCCCACACATTCCCATAAAAATTGACCTGCATTGTTTTTACCTTTATTCTTAACCTGTTTCTTGCAGCTGTTTGCAAGTATATTTTGCTTTCTGTGCATAGCCAACCAACCAACAACCAATCCACCAACTGCGTTCATTGACCAATAATGTCAATGAATGAATACGGCATCAAAACAGAAACTGTGAAATATAATAGAAACTAAGATTAACCCCCATCCCCCCAAAGCAGGTGCATTAGCAGAAAAAATAAGATAAGTGCAATCTTAGAGACAATTAAAATATTAAAATAGGAATAAATTGAAATAAAATATCAGTGATAAAATACCGATAAAATTAAGCTCCCTTAAATGTTCAAAACTAAATTAAAGGTCTAATAAAATATTAATACGTTCAGAAAAAAATAATGAACCAATAACCTCCCAGCAAATTTTAAGAAAAACAATTGAACTTTCATAGGATCAAAAAAGATTTGTGTGGTTAATAAAAAGAAATAAGCTATAATAAGCCTATTGAAAAAGTTGACCTCATCTACTCTGCATACACATTATACAATAGTTCTTTTTTTTTTAAAAAAGAAATTGTTCACTTATAACCATTTTTTAAATCATCAGCCACTTTTATTTTATCATTCCATGAAAAATCTTTTAAATATTTCTTAGCATAATTCCATATACTTTTTTGGCACATAATTCTTTTCATTCTCTTCCAAACAATTTCCGCATCTTTTTTCCTTATGTCTACTTTTTTTTTCATTCTGCTGGGAGATTAATATTCTTTTTCTCTTAGGACTCATACTTTGTCTTCCTGCGGTCATTCTGCTTCAACTTTTCTTTTCTTTTTTCTATATCCATTCTTTTCAAGACCAGCAAAAAAACCCCGGTCTGTTTCACATTCATCATTTCCCATTATTCTGTTATCCTTCACTAATTCTCTCAAACTGTCACCATAAATAACAACTCCATCATGCTTAAGATTCATATTGATTCCTTTTCCATGTGTACACAGGAACAGATTGTGCTTAAATCTTATCTTAAATACACCCATCCACACAGAAACTTATCCTTCAACTCTGAACTTTTGCTAAGCTGTTACATATCATATAGTCTAGTGATGGCTAACCTTTTCTGGATCGAGTGCCCAAACCCCCAAAATGCAATGCACTCACGGCCCCTGCACATGCGCCCTAACCCCCATGCATGCCTCCCCACCCCCACATGCAAATGGGAAGTTGACAGAACTGGTAGAAAATGAATGTGTAGCCATAACAGCAACTGATAAGGTCACAGTGCTCAAAAAACAATGTGAAGCAAAGGTGACCATGTAATGGCATGTGGGAAAGACCTTGGAAAAAAGGCATTGTGATTCTGTTGTGATTCCTATCTAGTTTATCCCACAAGACGAATATCAATCTTGATTCTATTTTATTATAAAGCTACACTAAGTGGTGGGTTTCAAAATTTTTTAGAACCTATTCGGTAGGTGTGGCCTGTTTTGTGGGAGTGGCTCAGTGGTCATGTGACTGGATGAGCGTAGCCAACTTTCTCTCTTTCTCTTTCTGTCTCTCTCTGTCTCTGTCCCTCTCTGTCTGTCTGTCTTTCTACCTGTCGCTCTCTCTCTCCCCCCGTGTGGCTCTTTGTATTCCTCCCTCCCTCCCTCCCTCTATGTCACTCCCTCCCTCCCTCCCTCCCTCCATCCCTCCCTCTGTGTCTCTCTCTGTTATTCTCTCTGTCTCTCTGTCTCTCTGTTTCTCTCTCTCTCTGTATCTCCTCCCTCCCTCCCTCTCTCTCTGTGTGCCTGTCTGTCTGTCTGTCTCTCTCTGTCTCTCTCTGTCTGTCTCTCCCTCTCTCTCTCTGTGCCTCTCTCTCTCTGTCTGTCTTTGTCTGTCTGTTTGTCTGTCTGTCTCTGTCACTCACACACAGACACACAGGCACACACACACTGTGGTCAACTTGTTGAGTATTCCAATCACATTTGAAACACTCAACAACTGGCCTGTATTTATGGTTTTTTGCATCATTCTGCAGTCATCGGACCAAAATATATGGTTAAAAAGTACCTGGCAGTGGCATTTTTCCCTGGGGGACTCTGCAGAACATCCCAAGACCGATGCCACGACATCTGCCCTCATCGGGGATAGGTCCTCTTCAGAAGGACGAGGCCCCAATGGCCCCCTCACGTTCCTCGTCTTCCGGCCACGGCCCCATGCCATGGAAAAGATAGGCAGGCGTATACCCTGCACAATTACAGGCCCGGAGAGGGAAGCTTCTGCAAAAGCCCGGCCGAGTGAGAACAAGTTCTCACCGTTACAAAGGATCCGGGATGAGGGATGGAATCTTCGCCACGGGACAGTAAAGCTCCGTCCACCATCTCTTCCGTCCCTCTCCATGAATCCCCGCCCCAATTGGAAATGAAGACAAGGGAGTGTGACCCGCATGGTGGGTACAAACAGCAAAAGAAGGAACAGGAGGGGAGTTCGGCTGTTTGAAGAGCTTCACATGGAACTCCTATCCTTTTCCTTATTTTTCTGTTTGTACATGCTGCACAGGGCACGCTGCCTTGTCTTTCACAGACGCCTTGTTTCCAATTGGGGCGGGGATCCATGGAGTGGGATGGAAAAGATGGATTTCTCCCCCCCCAATTGGAAACGAGGCGGCTGTGAAAGACAAGGGAGCGTGACCCGCACGGCATGTACAAACAGCAGAAGGAACAGGATTCGTTGGACAAGCCCATGGGTGTGCGCTGCTCTCTCCTCTGACAGCTGCCTAGTTTTCAATGAAGGGGGTGGGGAATCCATGCAATTTCCTCCCTCTGCAATTCCCCACCCTCCCTCCGTCTGCCAAAACCTTCCAGAAGGCTTCTGCTGGCTGGCGAGCGGGGGGGGGGCAAGGGAGGGACTGTTCTTGTACAGGGCCCCCGGAAGCCTCTGTATGGGAAGGCATGCTAGATTCTTTCAACCGGTACGTGTGTTCCAGACAGGACCGGCTGAAACCCACCTCTGCATTCAACCCAACTCAACCAAATCTCCAATATTGCATTCTTGAAAGGTTATCTTACAAATGCCCAAAATTCAGAATGGTCCCATACAGACCAGTGGTGGGATTCAAACTTTTTTTTACTATCGGTTCTATGGGCATGGCATGGCTTTATGGCATGGCTTTGTGGGCATGGCAGGGGAAGGTTACTACAAAATCCCCATTCCCTCCCCACCCCACTAACCTGCTTTCCAGCTCCCTTCTCCTGTTCAGGGCAACAAAAGAAGATCAGCTGGGAGGCAGCAGGGGTGGGACCAGCCTATTTGCCGGTGCTCCGAACTACTCAAAATTTCTACTACTGGTTCTCCAGAACCTGACAGAATTGGCTGAATACCACTTCTGATACAGACAAGTTAGATATAAATCTGTGTCTAAGTGAAATAAAACAAGCTTTGTTTGAAGTTGATTGGAAAACCAAGAAGCAGAGGGGGGAAAATGAGGCACCCCAAAAGAGAATATAGTCTCTGAATAAAATATCAGCTGTATTTTTCTATGATGAAAGGGGAGACAGGTATCAAATTGGGAAAATTGATAATTATTGGGAGGAAAATATATATTTTATATTATGTTGGTTCTATAATATGCTCCTTATAGATATCTTATTTTACCACATAAAATATGCAAAACCATTTGGGAAATGCACTATTAGTTTAAAGTGAGATCCAGGCATTTCTAGAGCAACTTGATTAAAATAATTGAGACATGTATGACCACCTCCCTGCTGTCCTGTCCCTCAAACCAATTGCAGCAGTTTTGTAACCCTAATCCCTGTTTTACTATCCTCCCACTGAATTTTGTCTGACACTCTTTCCAGCTGGCCAATCATAGGCCAAGGGGGAAAAAAAGCACTTGATGTTGGGTAGTCATTAGCTTTGCTTCATGGAAAGAATTTGAAGAGAGACTAACACTAACATTAGGACTATAACTTGAATGAGAAAGGATTATTATATAAATAAAAATATGCTTTATTTAGGAAATAACATGGTGGTAGGAAATGGTGAATTATTTCAGTCTGCCTACTGCTAAGGAACTAGAGTGTGATCTATTATGGAATGAGTCAGGTGCAACTAAATCAGAAGATCAGAGATTCAGAAGAAAAAAGGCAATTGAATTGAGAGGGGAAGGAACTGATAATCTCGGCCTTTTATTTCTGGATCTTGTCTGACATTTCTATTTAACACTTCCAATGTTAGTATAAATAGTCTCTTAAGAATATCAGTTTAACCATAGGAAGCATGTTGCGTGGATACATGCAAAGTAAGGGTTTTTTTTTTAGAGAAGGAAAAGAAAGTTCTCTACTACATATGTTGTCTTACAGTGTAGAATGCTAATGTTTGCAAAGTTGAATTTGAACAGCTGGTACTCAAATCCCAAACTTGTTCATCACTTACCACAGGAAAGCCCCAAAGACAGAAAGATCTTCAATGCCACTGAGTGGTTGGAAAAGCTACCATTTGGAGGAAAAGGAAGGGATGTGGTAGTGGTGGAGGAGGAGGAAAGGTGAAACAATCTTGGAATTGGTCTATCAAATGAATATTGAAGAGGTCTTATTCATGATTATGTTGATTATTTCAAGTTGTCTAGATCTGGTCCCTGGGTCTATGGACTATGGGAAATAGATTAATCTAACACAAACAGGGTGCTTTAAAAAAAGGAAATTCCAAATTTGAAAAAGCAAAGATGTCAACTTACATAGAATTTGGTAGTCTTGTAACGAAGCCCCTCTGGATTTTATGTAGGACAAACAGGTCAGATTTTTCATTTAAAAAAGAATCAATGGACACAAGCTTGACATCAGGATTTGAACAAGGACAAAGTAGCATCAAAGTGCTTTAATCTCCAAGGACACTGCATTACTGATCTCAAAGTTTCACTGGCTTAATGCTGCATTCCAGCCACGATCATTTTAGTATGTTACCTAAATTTTCCAGATGTCATTGCTTATCTTAGATGTTCTTGAATTGTCCTGTGGTTTTAGACTGAGCCTAAAATTGTTCTTGTATTTTGCCATTAATAATAGCCTACAACCTTAATACTAGCTGGTTATTCATTTCATTTACAAGACATGCCGAAAGTAAAGCTTTATACAAAAGGGAAACTTAACCTCCATTGCCCTCCAGTAGAACAAAACCATTCATACTTTAGCATTTTAAGCAACAAATATTTTTTGACATTTTGTGAGTATTTCCTGCATCTGAGTGACCCAAACTGGCTTCTCAATAGAGAAAAAGGCAGGAAGTAAATGTTATTTTAGCAACTACCTCTCTTCTAACTTTCATTTGCCAAGATACCAAGTTTATTGGACTGAGAAAACACACTATGTTGTCAATGTGAACCATGGCTGTTAGGTTTCTTCTTGTGCAGAGAAACTATTTTGAGTTTTCTTGCTTTAACTGTGAAAAAACAAACAATTTTGATACTTTGAAGTATCTGTGATTCTCTCAGTGTTGTTTTTAACTCTTATTTCAGTCATTCTTAATTATCTTCAGCTCTGCTTTTAATGACTTTGATATTCATATACCCAGTATATATTTATACATGCATTTCCTAGTACACACATTTTTGTCCAAGCAATGTTTTAGTAACAATATATACATACATGTGTGTGTGTGTGTGTGTGTGTGTTTATGTATGTGTGTGGTTAGAGCATGTACTATGTTGTAAGTTTCTAAAACCTGAAGATTTCAGCATCTATGGGGATTTCAGAATTTTTTATATGATCAAGTTTCAATTTGCGGTATTTGTCTAAAGTAATAATAACCTTACTTCTTAAAATCCTTGTATGGGCCTCAATTTGCAATAAAGCATCCAATTAGCATTAAAGAAATATGTGGTTATGGAAAGATACCTACTTACTTTTAGAGAAACAATTAAGGAGCCAGACTTCCTTATTGAGTCTATGAGAGATGACAAACATTGCCCCTGGATTGGGAAACTACTCAATCAGATGTCAGACAAAGGAGTTTTGGGATTTTTTTGTTGTTTTTGTTTTGACACATTGGAGATGATGGGCAGAAATAATTTCCATCAAAGAAATCAGGGAGGAAGCTGAGATGCAGTTCCTTCTGCTGGGTCCTGTGGCGGATTGGAGAAGCTGTGAAAGCAGGGACAGGAAATGATATTGTTTCTGATGTCTCAACACTGCTGTTGTTTAGGGAACATCATTGAAAGCTTTAGGTGGTTAATCTGCAAACTACACTTTCAAAGTGGTTCCATTCGCTTCTGCCTCTGGAAAGGATAATATAAATCCCCATTTTCTGCAATGCTGTGAACCACAGAAGTGCTTACAAAATCTTTTTAGTAACTTTTGCAATAATTTCGCACCTTCTCATTTTACTACTACTACTACTACTACTACTACTACTACTACTACTACTACTACTATTATTATTATTATTATTATTATTATTATTATTATTATTATTATTATTATTATTATTATTATTATTATTATTATGTTAATCTTTGGTGAGATACACAGCCTTTGGGGCTGGTTGGTAGCCTAACAGCTCGAGTCTTAACCAAGGACCTAGGAACTGTTAAGGTAACGTCGGAGGATATAAGTTGTTCCAAATAGGGTGAGAATGTTTGTAGAGTCAGAATGTTCAAGTCAGGTAAATTTAGAATTTTCAAATAGCGAGGTAGCCCTTTAGGTATTGTTTCAAGGCCTCCAATTACAATTGGGACAACACATGATTTCTTTTTCCACAGTCGCTCAATCTCAATTTGCAAGTCCCGGTATTTTGTGATTTTTTCTTGCTGTTTATCTTCAATTCGTGCGTCACCAGGTGTTGCAATGTCAATGAACCATACTTTTTTCTTCTCAATTATTGTTATGTCAGGTGTGTTGTAGGCCAAGTGCCTGTCAGTCTGAATTCTGAAGTCCCACAAGATTTTGCCTTTCTCATTCTCTAAAACCTTCTCAACTGATGGTCCCAGTGGTTTTTGCTGTACTCAAATCCAAATTTTTGGCATAATTTCCAGTGAATAATCTTAGCAATGCAGTCATGGCATTGTAGGTAGTCAGTTTGTGAAATTTTGCTGCACCCATTGATCAAGTGGTCGACTGTCTCATCTTTCTCATTACAGAGGCGACATTTGCTGGTGGTGGTAACATGTTAAATTTTTGCCTTCATGCAGTTTGTGGCTAAGGCTTGTTCTTGAGCTGCCAAAATAAAGCCTTCTGTTTCTTTTTTCAGTACTCCTGATCTTAACCAGTTCCAAGTTAGTTTTTGGTCAGCTTTGCCTTCAATACTTTTCAAGTATTGGCCATGCATAGCTTTGCTTTTACAATTTTCAGCTCGTTTCTCAATTATTTCTTTCTTATATTCAGCTTTTAACTTAGTTGTCTTCAAAAGGCATCCTTTATTTACTTCCTTAATCATTGGTTCTTCACTTTTCTGGATGTAATCATTCAAGCTGTGTCTTTCTTCTTCCACAGTGTGGTTTACTTGTAGGAGTCTTTGACCACCCTCTGCTCTTGGTAGATACAATCGGTCAACATCACTTTTAGGGTGCAAAGCATGATTCATTGTCATAAGCTTTCTTGTTTTTCTGTCCAGATTGTCCAACTCCATCTGGGTCCAGACAATTATTCCTGCAGAGTATCGAATTACAGGTATAGCCCAAGTATTTATGGCTTTTATGATGTTTCCTCCACTCAGTTTGGACTTTAATATCTTGCGAATTCGTCGAATGTACTTGGCTGAGGTTAATTCCTTGACTTTATTATGCATTACATCAGAGGCCTCTAAAATCCCCAAGTACTTGTAGCCATCTTCTGGTTTTACTGCCTTTATCACTTCTTCATTCTCAAGTTGTATTCCATCATCTTCTAGGACCTTGCTTCTCTTGGTTGCCATTGTTGCACATTTGTCAATTCCAAACTGCATACCAATGTCTTGGCTAAATTCTTTTGTGCTTTCAATTAATAAATTCAGTTCAGTTTTTGTTTTACCAAACAGCTTCAAATCATTCATGTACACCAAGTGTGACATTTTCAGTCCTTTCTTTGCAAGTTCGTATCCACAGTTCATCTTCTTCAAAATGATTGTCAGTAGAAGCATTGAGAGCATAAAAAGTAGGGGTGAAAGGGAATCACCCTGGAAAATGTCTCATTTAATTTCAACTTCACCCAGTTCTTCTCCATTAGCCATAAGCTTGATTTTCCAGAGGTTCATTGAAGTTTCCATGAATGTTTGTATGTTGCTGCTAATGCCAAAGATTTTCAGGCATTTCTTGATCCAGCTGTGGGAAACTGAATCAAACGCTTTCTTATAGTCTATCCAAGCCACGAACAGCTTGGTTCGTCTTTTCTTTGAATTCTTTAGGATTAGCTTGTCAATCAGCAGTTGGTCCTTTGTTCCTCTTGAATTTATGCAGCATCCTTTCTGTTCTACAGGAAGCAAGTCATTTCTTTCCAAGTATCCGTAAATTTGGTTTGCAATGATACTAGTAAGGAGCTTGTATGTTGTTAGTAAACAGGTGATTGGCCTATAGTTTCCAGGGTCCTTTCCTTTTTCTTTATCTTTTTGGATCAAAAATGTCCTTCCAGTTGTCATCCATTCATCATTGTCAGCTGTTTTTAAGATCTGGTTCATTTGGGCTGCCAATCTTTCCTGCATACTTGTAAGTGCCTTTAGCCAGAAACCATGTAGCTCATCTGGTCCAGGTGCACTCCAATTCTTCACTTTTCTTGACTGCCTTTGCACCATTTCTTTTGTTATTTTCATATCTTCCATTTTATGCACTTTAATAGAATCCTCAACCTGCTTGATCCATGTAGTATTGCTGTTGTGCTTCTTGTTGTTTTCGCACAAATTCTTCCAGAATTTCAGAGCTTTCTCTTTATCAGGCTTTTCATTTGTTGTTACTCCATCTCCACTTTCTAAGCTCTTATAAAACTGGTGCTGATTTGCTCTGAACTGTGAGTTTTCCTTGAACTGAGTTACTTGATTTTCATACCGTTTAATCTTTTCAACAATGGCAACATTGCTTATCTCATTTTTATCTCATTTTAAAAATGTTATTGTCCTATTAATTGGGTTTGTTTTTTGGATATGTATCTAATTTCTTTTTAACTTTCGGGATATGTGTTTTTTAATATTGTACGCCGCCCTGAGTCCTTTGGGAGAAGGGCAGCATATAAATCCAATAAAGCAAACAAAACAAAAAAACAAACCCTCTGCTTCAGCTCTTCAATTACTACCATAATCTCCTTATTCTCCAAATCGTATCTTTCTTCCAGGCTGCTTTTGACCTGCTTGTTCTTTAGCTGACCTTACCTTAAGTTCTTCAAGTTGCTCAAGTCTCCACGAAATTTTTTGATCTTCAGTCCCAACCGAATTTTCCACTTAGGCTTTCCTTTCTTGACTCTTTGGTTCCTTTGTATTTTCAAGCCCAATTCTTTGGTGGTTATGAAGGCTGCTGCATACATCAGCTGGTTTGTTTCAGCTAATGTAATGGTTTGAATGCTTTGCACAGCCTCATTGACCTTTTTTAGTACATTTCTCAATTCTTTCCGGTTCACTTGGTTCAGCTTTGGCAAACGTGTTCTTTCAGCATCTTCCATTTGATGCTTTATTTTCTCAGCTAATTGAGCACTATCTGTTGGTGCTTGCTCTTCAGTGCTTCCTTGTTCTTTATCTTCATCCATTTCAGCAGCCTCTTCCTCCCTTTCTTCCTCAGTTTGCTTTTGAGTCTGCAAATCATTCTTGATGTTATTCTTCTTTGTTGGTATACTCAGACCATTAATTGCTTTTTCTTCGATTCCTGTTAATTCTGCTGTAGTGAAAAATTTGTGGCTCAGAATTACATGTCTTTGATCCATTAGCCTTTGTTCACTGATATCACAGTCCATGTGGTTCACCTTCCAAATCTGATACATTCGTTTTTGAAATCCACATTTTTCTGGCTCAGACTGATAGTAAGCTTCCATAATAGAGATGTTTTCTTCCCTAGTCCAGATTTTTCGCTTTTTTGCTTTTTCTTCCAGTAGCTTGTCAGCTCCATGCCCTGGTTGCCTAGCAGAGGGAGCTGAGTCCTGTAGCTCATTTTGCGCAGAATGCCCAGGAGCCATAGCATCCAATGGAATGACGGTTCGCCCGTTAATCCGGGCGACAGTTCAGCCAGCATAAATTTCATTTTTCTCATATTCACCATGTTTGAATGGGTTGTGGAGCAAATTTTGTCTGGCTCTTCACCTAAGACCTGTCTGATATGGTTGCACCTGTTCAGCATAGCCTTTAGGATCACTAGAGCATGCAAGCCCCTCCACCACGACAAGGTAAAGCTCCTCGGAGGGGTTGTTGTTGTTGTTGTTGTTGTTATTATTATTATTATTATTATTATTGTTGTTGTTGTTGTTGTTGTTGTTATTTACTTTATTCATTAAACATGAAACTCAGCCAACTGAACATTCAAAAATGCATTACAAATACCATTGAATGGTGCTAATGGTTGATACGATTTGCTGCCAGCGTCCTAGGTATCAACCAAGAACCTTCTTAAAATATAAGATGTTCCGAATTTTTTGCAGTTCTGCTGGTGCTATTGCAGGAAGCTGCAATTTGTTGATGTATCGTGTAAAATTCTTGGACATGGTGCCAAGTGCCCCAATGACAATGGGTATCACTGTTACATGCTTCATCCATAGCCGTGTAGTTTCCTTGGCCAGGTTGCGATATTTCATTATTTTTTCTAGTTCTTTTTCTTTGACTCTGGCAACTCCTGGAACAGCGATATCAATAAACTGTACACTTCAGCCCTCTACAACCGTGATATCGGTTGTGCTCCAAATGACGATCTGTTTGTATTCAAAAGTCCCACCTTCACCTTCTCATTTTCGATAACTTTTTCCACTTTATGTTCCCATGACTTTCTGGATACAGGTAAATCATATTTTTTACATAATGACCAGTGAATTAATTTAACAGCTCGGTCGTGTCTAGCTTTGTAATCAGTTTGTGCAATGTTACTGCATTCACATATTAAATGTGGAACAGTTTCGACTTTGTTATTGCAAAGTCGGCAGTGGGTTGTCAGTGGATTTTTGTATCTTCGCTTTCATGGCATTAGTTTGTAGTGCTTGTTCTTGAGCAACCAGAATTAAACCTTCTGTTTCTTTCTTGATGGTTCCCATCAAGTTGTCATCACATTTTCCTTCAATGTTTTTCAAGTGCTGTCCATGCAAAGCTTTGGTTTTCCATCTATTTAATCTGTCATCCAGCTGTTTTTTCTTATATTCTGCCTTTGTTTCTGTTGTTTTTATGCTGTTCTCCGTTTTCACAGCCTGCAGTAATTTTCCTGTACTTTGGTTCACATAATCATTCAAACTTCATTTTTCTTCTTGTACAGTTTGATGGATTTGCAATAGCTCTCTGTCCTCTATTTTTCTTGGCAGGTACAAACTGTCGATGTCACTTTGTGGATGTAAAGCGTGGTACATATTCAAAAGTTTCCGTGTTTTCCGGTCCATGTTTTCCAATTCAGCCAAAGTTCAGTTGATGATTCCAGCTGAGTAACGTATCACTGGAACTGCCCATTTATTAATGGCTTTAATTATGTTTCCAGCATTCAGCTTTGATTTTAATATTTTGCGGACCCTCCTGATGTATTCCTTTTGCGTTGACTCTTTGACTTTTCCATTAAGATGTTATCTGCTTCCAATATGCCTAGGTACTTGTAACCATCATCCTTTGCTAATGTTTTCACTATATTTCCATTTCCCAGTTCTATTCCTTCTGTTTCTTCCATTTTTCCTCACTGCATGGATAATATAGCAAATTTTTCAAGTCCAAAGTTCATTTTGATGTCACTGCTGAACAGTTGAAGTATATTGAGTATTGATTTAAGTTCAGTGGGACTTTTTGCATACATTTTTAAGTCATCCATGTATACTAGATGGTTTATCTTGCCATGTTGGCTTGAGATTTGGTATCCCAGTTTTGTGTTTTGTAGGATTATTGTCAGTGGAATTAATGCAATGTCGAACAGTAGTGGTGAAAGTGAATCCCCTTGGAAGATTCCTCATCTGATGTTGATTTCACCAATGTTCTCCCCATTTGTTGTTAGAACATATTTGCTTTCAAAAATGTACAGATATTTTTGCTGATTCCAAAGTTTTCTAGACAGGTGTTAATCCAGCTGTGGAGTAATGAGTCAAATGCCTTCTTGTAATCAATCCATGCCATATTTAAATTTGTTTTTCTTCATTTTGCATTATTATTATTATCATCATCATCATCTCCTCCTCCTCCTCCTCCTCCTCCTCCTCCTCCTCCTCCTCCTCCTCCTCCTCCTCCTCCTCCTCCTCCTCCTCCTCCTCCTTTGCGTCCTTATTACATTTATCAGAAATTATTAGTAAAATCTCACAAGATTCCCAGAGAGGAGGAGAGAAAGGAAGTTAGATCCAACAAATCCAGAACAAATGGTGAGATTTGAAATATTCAAATGGCAGAAGCTATATTAATGCGGAGATGTCTTCAGGGTTTCTCCTGGCTTCTGGTATCTCCAATTTCTTCCTGAAATTGGTACCCACCTTCCTGAAATTGGTATCCTCTACTCTGAACACCACAGGTCAAAATCTGACAGATGATAGATGTGGCATCATGATCCAAGCTTTGCCGCTTTGGTACATGTGGTCATAGTGTATGCATATTTAAAAGAGGTGGGGCTTGGACTGCAATGTCCATCATCCATCTTGCGAATTTTGACCTATCCATGGACACTCTCCATCAACTCTTTTATTTCAGCAGGGTTTACTTCCAATTATGGAATCTGAATCTGCTTTAAATTATTATCTTTGATTGCTTCAAACTAAGACATTTTCATGAAAAGCTATATTTGAAAGAGAAGATTGAGGTCAAGTCTTCAACAAGGTAGCAATTATTCTACTTTTGGCTCTGGAAATTTATTCAGAATCTATTGTTCCACATTCTCTGGCTAGTGGAAGCGAAAAGAACATGTAATGGTACATTGCAGGACATGGTGTTAAAGATAGCCACGAGCAAAATATTTAGTGGGTTAGCAATTGTGTTTCACATTTATCACAATATAAAGACATATGCTCATCCACTTACAAGTTTGAAACTTTCTGCCTGCTCTAAATTGTTAATAACCCTTTGCCCTGTTTCCTATCTTTCCTGCTTCAAGGATGCGTTTGAAATCCTGGTTGAAAACTATGAATTCAATGAAAATAAAGAATTTTGCCTTGCATTTGGAAGAGCAGCTTCTGTGCTGAAGTATCTTCCATTCACTGTAGTTCGAGTGAATAACATTGAAGGGCTGCCCTGGATGGGAAAACAAGTCAAAGAAGTAATTGAGGTATGTCATGTGAGATGCCCCATAATGCTTTTTGAAAGCATTCCCACTCAGAAACACCTATCCAGGATTCCTTTGTGCCCATGTTGGTCTTTCTCCTCTCAATACAGATAATCCTTGACTTATAATAATTCATTAGCGGCTGTTTAGAATTACAATGGCACTGAAAAAAAATGACTTATGGCTGGTTTTTGCACTATGACCGCATGGTGCAAATTAGGGTGCTTGGCAAAAGGAATGTATTTATAATGGTTACAACATCCCAGGGTCATGTGATTGCCATGTGTGACCTTTCCAGCCGGCTTCCGATAAGCACAGTCAGTAGAGGAAGCTGGATTTGCTTAACAACCATGTGACTCACTCAACAACTGCAGTGATTGGCTTAAAACAAACATGGACCCAAACGGTCATAAAACCAGTTGCAACTCATTTCACAACCATTTTGCTTACCAACCTTAAATCTGGTCCCAATTGAGGACATAGTCAAGGGCTATCTGTATTCATCTTGTATAAAACTGTGTGGCGGGAACAATAAGATATACCACATGCAAATGTACAGATACAGATTAACAGAGTTGTAAGGGACCTTGTAGGTCATCTAGCCCAACCCCCCATCCAAGCAGGAGACCCTACACAATTTCTTTTTTTTCTGTTAAAAGTTTTATTTTTTCCTTTCTAGATGCATTCACAAATATACATTCTCGTAAATACTATTAACCTTTATCTATTGACATCTAGCATTTATCACAATCAGCTTAAAAATATAATAAACACAACTGGGTTTGCTTTCTTGTCGCCAAGCATCTCCATCTTATTTTGCAATAACCTTATTCCTTCTTTCTTCCCGACCTCCCTTCTCTACCTCCTTACAATACAATACAATACAATACAATACAATACAATACAATACAATACAATACAATACAATACAATACAATACAATACAATACAATACAATACAATACAATACAATACAATAGTAGAGTTGGAAGGGACCTTGGAGGTCTTCTAGTCCAACCCCCTGCCTAGGCAGGAAACCCTATACTGTTTCAGACAAACAGCTATCCAACATCTTCTTAAAGACTTCCAGTGTTGGGGCATTCACAACTTCTGGAGGCAAGCTGTTCCACTGATTAATTGTTCTCACTGTCAGGAAATTTCTCCTCAGTTCTAAGTCTTCTTTTCTCCTCTCGTTCTTCTTTTCTTCCTCCCCTCCCTCTCCCCCACTCCTCATTTCTTCTTCTCCTTCTTGCCCTCTCTCCTACTCTCATTTCCCCTCCCTTGCTTCCTCTCCATTACTCTTTTTTCTTTCGACCCTTCACCATTTCTGACAGATGGCATCCAATCTCTTCTTGAAAGTTTCCAGTGATGAAGTTCCCACAACCTCTAAAGGCAATTTCTGTTCCATTGGTTGATTGTTCTCACTGTCAGAAAATTCCTCATTTCTAGGTTGAATCTCTCCTTGTTCAGTTTCCATCCATTATTCCTTGTCTGGCCTTCAAGTGCCTTGGAAAATAGCTTGACCCCTTCCTCCCTGTGGTAGCCCCTCTAATATTGGAACATTGCTATCCTGTCTCCCCTGGGATATAATGCTGGGATTCTGATCTAGATCTGATCCCTGACATAAGAAAGAAGATATTTAACATGTTGCACCTCAAACATTGCATGTAGTTCAGCTCTCTCTGGGTACAAGGGAGAAAACCTTTGTCTCAAGGCAATAACATCCCTCCCACCACTTAGCAAGAAACATTAGAAATCCCTCCCATTCTCTTTTCGAAACAATATCATTTCATTGTGTTAATTTTTGTTGAGAGTCTCTAGGAATCGCTTTTGTACCAAAGCATTAAAATTAAAGATACGTAATTACAAAACAGCCCCTTCCCCTGATCACTTTTAGCAACAAACGTATTTTCCTCTTTGCAATGTGGATGGATGTTAAGGAAGAGGAGGAGGACACTATAATTAAATGCTGCCTAGAATCGCTATTTAGATTCTCCTTTTGGTTTATTGTGCAACAGTATAAAGCTCAGCAGCATTTTAAAAAATGCCTCGCATGCTTATCTTCCAACAAAACCAACAACACTAAGTATGTGTAAGGGTTCAGCCTGAATTTTAAAACAGGACTGCTAAAGCACTGAGAGGCTATTAGAAGTAATTAGATTGCAACATAAATACCACAGAAATGTGTATAAACCTGCACAAATATGTCTCTCCTATGCATTCAGGATATATTAGAAGAAGGGGAGAGTTCTAAAGTGAAAGCAGTGCTAAACGATGAAAACTACAGATCAATTAAAGTAAGTTGGATTTTGCTTTTCATTTTGACAGTTGCCAAGGGGTGTATATACATTTTCTCTGTGTTTCTTCCTCTGAGTCTGCAGACAGGATTACAAGGAAAAAGGAAATCTAACCCTGGTTTGGTTGAGAAGAAAATACAGTGGCAAAGAAATTTGCCATCCCCTTCCCAAATTGGGTGCTCTTCAAGTAAACTAATTGGTTTTGAATTCTGAAAGCATAGAACAGAATAGAATAATAGAGTTGAAGGTACCTTGAAGGCCATCTATTCCAACCCCATGCTCAAACAAGTGACCCTATACCGAATGTCTATTCTCAGTCATCCAGGTCATGGTTGTCCCAAAAGTGGTTTTTGCAAGAGGCAACTGGATTTTTTCTGGTTTTTCTTTGAAGAGGTTTCGCTTCTCATCCGAGAAGCGTCTTCAGCTCTGAAGAAGAGCTGAAGAAGCTTCTTGGATGAGAAGTGAAATGTCTTCAAAGAAAAACCAGAAAAAATCCAGTTGCCTCTTGAAAAAAGCACCTTTGGGATATGTCATCCCAACACATTATTACAATACAGTGTACAGGTAGTCCTCAACTTATGACCACAACAGAGCCCAAAATTTCTGTCGCTAAGTGAGACATTTATTCAATGAGTTTTACCCCATTTTATGACCTTTCTTGCCACAATTGTTCAGTGAATCACTCAGTTGTTAAGATGCTTGTTAAATGAATCTAGATTCCACATTGCCCAACAGAAGGTTGCCAAAGGGGATCACATGATCTTGGGACACTGCATTTGTCATAAATATGAGTCAGTTGCTGAGGTCTGAATTTTGATTACGTGGACATGAGGATGCTGCAATGGTTGTAAGTGTGAAAAATGGTCATAAGTCACTTTTTTCAGTGACATTGTAACTTCAAATGGTCACTAAGGAAATTGTTGTAAGTCAAGTCACCTGTAATGAATATTGGACATCTGAAAATTCTGCTGGACATCCTTCAGAAATGTAATTAGTTAATGACAAATGACTTTGATACTTTACTTTTCCAATCTTAGGTATATGAAAAGTATGTGTGGTGCCAGTGAATGGAAATCTAGCATTCAAATTTAACCCCCTCACCCCTATGTGGGATATACTGAGTGATTTTTAGATGGCTCATTATTCCGGTCAGGCCTGAAGCTTTCTTTTGGATCTTTGGCCTGCCACACTTTCTATTATTCTACTATGCCTTTTTCTATTGTGGGAAAATGGGAGGGGGGATTGTACAGAATTACCTATTGTGTAGCCAAAACAAAATTCTTTCTAGTCATCCTTTGCCCTTGCACCTGACCGGACCTGGATGGGTGGAACTGCCAGCATGCCAGTGGGAGATTGGATCATGTGATGGAATTGTGGGTGTGGGGCAAGATCTTGAACTTTCAACTAGGTGGTGAAAACCGGGAAGCTTCCAGATTCGGGTTTTCCCAGATGTGCCAACATGGCTCTCTTAATAAATTTGTTACTTTGAGCAATACGTTGCCTTGGACTCGGATTTATTTCTGGATGCTATTTGGAACCCTGACAATTTCTCCGAACAACAGGATTGTTGTTGTATTCATAAAATGACTGAAGACCCTACACAGGTAAATTCCAGTTTCTAGACGAAAGATGAGATACAAAGCTTACAATAAATATTTGTCCATAGCATGGATTTGAGCACCTGGACACTGGAGAAGCTTTGATCCAGATGTCAAATATAAACCTCAGAATCTGCTCTGAAAGCCTACTTCTTTGAATGAGTGCATTTGTAATCCACGGTGTTCTTTGTTCTAAATGAACAGCAATCCACACATTTAATGAATAATTTTTCAACTGCCCAACATCTATTGAATGAGACAAGATACAAGTGTAGTAATTAATTAATTAACCATTTCATTTATCTGTTGCTAATTGTGCTAACAGAAGCATATAAATCATCAGGATTTAGCCTTAATTTTAAGTCCATTTAGTTGGCTCATTTAAGCCTGATTTCCAAGTAAATTTGTTTAGGTTGAGTTTTAATTGCACATAAAGTGATTTACTACAGGAAGATGGCCATGAAGAAATCCAACTTTACTGAGAGTGTTTTAAAAAGCACATAATTTTTCTGAGTGATGGAAAAGTTTAATTTTGTTTCCTTTTCTGCCACGGATAACTCATGCTTTATAAACCTTATTCTGACCATTGTGCAAGAGCTAATAACAATTCTGTGAATTGTCATGATCCTATTAACAGAATGCTAGAGAATTAATTCATAAGAATTTAAGTAATTTTTGACAAATGAGATTACAAAATGTAATAGCTCTTCCTCACAAGCACCATGCTTTTCAGAAAGAATAGATAATTTCACTTGCTGTATCTAAAATGACAAGCCATACATATCCCAGAATCATGCTTTTCTTTTCTTTATTGTTTTTGCATTAATAAATAATCTTCTTGGAAATGCAGGATAAATTAGCATGACCCATATTCAAAGCTTGGAGATTCAGCACAAAGGAAGATTTAAATAGGCCTTTCCAGCCAGTTCTAAAATTCAATGAATTCAATTACTTGCAATGAAACTCTGAGAAACAATCCATTTACAAGGTGGCACATACATAATAGATGCATTGATCGTCTGAGATATCAGCTTGTATGAAGATCATTGCTTTGTTTTCTCAACAGCTTTCTAGGATCAGCTAGTCTCTAGTTAAAGCACCAACAAAACTTTATGGTTGGGAGTCCTGATGGCATAGTGATTAAACACGGCCCACAGGCTGTAGTTTGATCCTGACAGAGCTCAAGATTGGCTCAGCCTTCTATCCTTCCGAGGTTGGTAAAATGAGGATCTAGATCAGCGATGGCAAACCTTTTTTGGCTCACGTGCCATAAGTGGGGGGAGAGCAGGGGAGTAGTGTGCGGGCGTGCTGCACCCATAATGCAATGCGTGAACCCCCAGTGCACATGCGCAGACTACAAGTGCTCCCCCCCATTTTGGCATGCTTTTTTTTGCCCTCCCCAAGCTCCAGAGGCTTTATAGGAGCCTGGGGAGGGCGAAAACAGCCTCCCCCGCCACCCCAGAAGCCCTCCGAAGGCTTGAGGGACCTTCAGGATGCTTCCCTGAAGCCTCCGGAGCAGTCAAAATGAACCTCCGAGCAAACCGGAAGTGACTCCGGTTTGCTCGGAGGGTCGTTTTGAGTGCTCTGAAGGCTTGAGGGACCTTCAGGACGCTTCCCTGAAGCTTCTGGAGCAGTCAAAACTACCCTCCGAGCAAACCGGAAGTCCGTTCCTGAACTTCCGGTTTGCCTGTAGGGCCGGGTTTTTTTTGCGCTTCGGAGGCTTCAGGGAAGCTCATGAAGCCTCCGGAGAGCCTCCGGGGGGCGGGGGAGGCTCTTTTCGCTCTCCCCAGGCTCCTATAAAGCCTCTGAAGCCTGGGGAGGGTGATAAATGGCTTTTGAAAAGGGTGAACTCAGCTGGCCAGTGCGCACATGCACACTGGCCAGTTAACAGGGCAGCGCCTTGCGTGCCCTGACAAATGGCTCCACGTGCCACCTGTGGCACGCGTGCCATAGGTTCGCCATCACTGATCTAGATTGTTGGGGTTAGGGTTATGCTGACTTTGTAAAGCACTATGGGGTGGTATAGCAGTGTAAGTGCTATTGTTGTTGCTATTTATTTGCTCTAGGAGAGAGCTACCTCATAGAATCGTGATGGCTATGTTTTTTGGCTCCCATGCCAGAAGCGGGGGGAGCGCAGGGGGCGTCATGCATGGGTGTGCCACACCCATAATGCTATGTGCATGACACCTTTCCCCAGGGGCACATGTGCATGCGCGTAACCTGCAACCCCACACTTCTTTTGGTCCTTTTTTTTCACCCTCCCCAGACTCCAGAGGCTTTCTAGGAGCCTGGGGAGGGCGGAAACAGCCCCCCCCACAGGCCCTCCGGAGGCTTCAGGAGCTTCCCTGAAGCTTCCAGAGGGTGAAAAATGGACCTACGGGGAACCCGGAAGTTCGGGAATGGTGACTTCCGGTTTGTCCCTAGGGCTGTTTTTTGGCCTCTGGAGCCTTCAGGGAAGCCTGCTGAAGGCTTGGGAGGGTGAAAAACGGACCTACGAGCAAACCAGAAGTCTGTTCCTGAACTTCTGGTTTGCCCATAGGGGCGGTTTTTTTGCGCTCCCGAGGCTTCAAGGAAACCTCCAGAGGGCGAAAAACGGCCTCAAAAGAAAGCCAAAGTCAGTTGGCCAGCGCGTGCATGCACGCCATAGGTTCGCCATCAAGGTCTTAGAACATGATTTTTACCAAAACCGAGAAAAAGGGAAAAGGCTTAAAAACCTCCTTTTTTGGGTGATGTATTTCAGAAAAGAGAGAGAGAAGACCTTCCAGGGAAGGCTGTTGTATTCAAGAGTAGGCTTCAAAAATTTTAGCAAGGGGTTCTCTGCCCAGTTGCTGGGTGGGCACGGCAATGGGAGGCTTGGCCTAATTGGCCTCCTGCACCACAGTGGTGTTGCGTGGCATTTTTGCCCTCTCTGGGCTCTGGAGGCTTTCCTTGAGCCTCTGGGAGGGCAAAAACGGCCTCCCCAGGCTCCAGAGGTCCTCTGGAGGCTGGAAACTGGTCCAAACTTTCAGTAGGCCCATTTTTCACCCTCCTTGAGCCTCCATACATGTCCTGCACTTACCTGCATCCAGAATGGGTTGCATGGGGACCCCTGGGAGGGCATGGCAGGGTGGGAGGAGCCTGCCAGGAGTGGGATTTGGGGGTTCTCTGAACTGCACAGAATCTTAGCTAGAGATTCTCCCAAATCCCTGCGAACCCCTAGCAGCCCATTTCAATGGATAGAAAGTGGTTCTAATTGGGACCCTTGATGATGTTACTCATCATCAGACGTGTTTTACAAACCCATAATTCTGTCTCTCTTCCCTAGTGATTTAGTAAAGTCTCTGTTTCCTTTTGTGCTCTTCCCCGCTTTTATTAATAAACGTAATATTTGCATTGCTGTTTAAGCTATAGCAAATATTATTGGATAGGAGTACTTGCTACAGCTTGATACAGTCTATGTGCTTTTCAAATTTAGGTATACAGAAGGTATTAAAGAAACACTTGTTTGAATTTTCCACAACTCGTATGACCTTGTATGTGGAGACTCTAGAAAGAGTGCAGAGAAGAACAACAAAGATGATTAGGGGACTGTAGACTAAAACATATGAAGAACAGTTGCAGGAACTAGTATGTCTAGTTTAATAAAAAGAAGGACTAGGGGAGACATAATAGCAGTGTTCTAATATCTCAGGGGTTGCCACAAAGAAGAGCGAGTCAAACTATTCTCCAAGGCACCCGAGTGTAGAACAAGAAGCAATGGGTAGAAACTAATCAAGGAGAGAAGCAACTTAGAACTGAGGAGAAATTTCCTGACAGTTAGAACAATTAATCAGTGGAACAGCTTGCCTCCAGAAGTTGTGAATGCTTCAACACTGGAAGTCTTTAAGAAGATGTTGGATAGCCATTTGTCTGAAACGGTATAGGGTTTCCTGCCTGGGCAGGGGGTTGGACTAGAAGACCTCCAAGGTCCCTTCCAACTCTACTATTGTATTATTGTATTGTAATTATGGACATCTTAGTATCTCCATGGACATTCGTTTGCTATACAGATGCTCAGTGATTGGCTTGCAATTATGCCGTCGCGGAGGGTGCGGGAGAGGGTGGTGGGAATGGGGAATCTATGGCTGCATTTCCATAGAGTTTCATACAGTAATTACAGTATGGCTGGAACTCTTGCATTTGTATTAAAATTCAGGAGAATATATGAAACTCTACATCATACATATGGCCTAGCACTCCGCAGACTATTAAACTGAATACATTTCTACTCTACGTAGCTCTTTACTTCTATTTTTGGAGTTGGATTGAAGACATCTGACAAATGGTACAGAATGGGACTACGAACTCTGGAAGAAGTCAAATGTAACAAGAACCTAACATTGACAAGAATGCAAAGAGCAGGTAAACATGATCTAACTGTATGTTCAGTCTTGAAAACAGTGTTAAACTAGTTAGTTAAACACCTGATAGGTATGCAAATATGTTCGGTTTGGTTACTGCAGCTTCCCCTAATGTGGGATTTCCAGATATATAGTGGTTGCAATTCCCAGGGTTCCTCATCAGAATGGCCAGAAAATCTGGTAATTGTAATCCCAATAATCCCTCAGAGTATCAGAAGAACATTCAATTGGATACATTTTATAATGTTTATTTATTTTTCATTTTTCTAAACTGCCTGTCTCCCTCATAGTTATGATCATTCCTACAATAAAGTTACATATTAGTTTGAAGTTTGTTCCTTGTAACATTACAAGGCAAATAACACAAAGTAGTAATTATATTTTTGGAGAGTCACCTTTTCAGTTGTTAGTAAGATGGTTCATGTTTTATCAAAATAAACGTTGTTTTGGATGTAAAATATGTACAGTATATTTTTAGAAGGGTCTCAGTTCTAAGCTCTTTGATTGCATAACATGGATATATCTCTATGGCAGTGGTGGTATTCGGCAGATACTGACCAGTTCTGGAGAACCGGTAGCGAAATTTTGAGTAGTTCGGAGAACCGATAAATACCACCTCTGACTGGCCCCGCCCCCAGATATTCTCTGCCTCTTGAGTCCCAGCTGATTGGGAGGAAATGGGGATTTTGCAGTAACCTTCCCCTGGAGTGTGGAGGGAATGGAGATTTTACAGTATCCTTCCCCTGCCACGCCCACCAAACCACACCCACTAAGCCATGCCATGCCCACCAAGCCACGCCCACAGAACAGGTAGTAAAAAGTTTTGAATCCCACCACTGCTGTATGGCCAGGATTTTCTGAGTTTTAATTTCCCTGTGTTACAGCACTTTTATAGGTCTTTTATTTATGTGTCTTTTTTTGTAGAAGTCCTGTATAAGCTACAGGATGTCTACCATGTAATGAGAATTTCATCAGAATTCCAAATGTAGGATCCTTGGATGTCTCATCCCCATTTTCTATGGAGATTCTCAGTCATTCACATCATGGTTGTCCTAAAGGTGATTTTTCAAGAGTCAACTGGACTTTCTTTGTTTTTCTTTCCTCTGAACTGAAGAAGCTTCTTGGATAAGAAAGAAAACATCTTCAAGGAAAAAAACCAAAGGAAGTCCAGTTGCCTCTTGAAAACTCACTCATCCACACTTGTTTTTCATCTTATTCTAAATCTCAATGAGAATATTTTAATTTCTTAGCATATTTATATAGGATCTAATCCCAATTGTTATGAGGAATCTTGCAAAAATGTACACATGCAGCACAAGATAATAGAGCAGGAATATTTAAGTCTACATTATTCCCACTTCCACTCCTGTATACTGAAAATTAAATTTTGTCTAATCATTTATATATAAAAATGGGGTGTTTTAAAAAACCTTTTTTCTTTGTTTTTTTCCTTTCCTTCTCCATTCCGAGAAACATTTGACAGACTAAAAAGAACAAAGATTAAGACAAGAATTAAATCAATCAGTTTAAACAAGAATCTCTGCTCATGGGAATCACTCCTTTTCTTCTGGGCTTCTTAGAACCAAGGTCCCTCAGCTGCAGGATTAAGAAACTGGCCAAGCTAATGCTTACAAGTCCTTTTACACAACATGGCTTTTGTTTTTCTCTCAGTCTTAAAAGTTGATTTAGAGATGGGGGAGAACTTTTTAATGAATGCTAGCCAATTAGAAACTGGCATTCCTTGTTAAGGAGTCATCAATCATTCATGGATCTATCAGGACATCTATCTTCCTTGTACCTTTTCATGATCTAAAGCAGAGGCATCGAACTTTGGAAACTTTAAGACTTGTGGACTTCATTTCTCAGAATTCCCTGGCCAGAATTATAGGAATTGAAGTCCATACAGCTTCAATTTGCTCAAGTTGAGAAACGCTGCCCTGGACAACTTCACCACTTATTTATTTTCTTTATAAGGTGTTTAGAAGATGTGTATATCTGCCCATCTTAAGCAACATAATCTTAGATTACTTATAAACAGCAACAAAATAATGAAAAGCAGAAAAGCCAACATGCAACCTCCTGGTACTTTCAGACATTTCTAACCTGTTCACAAACAACTTTAGTAGACCATGCTCTCATACTACCCCACATGCTTATGGGACAAGCCATATATTCAAGACTTTTCAGAAGAGTATGAGAGGGGGGTACTTTTGGACCCCAGGGAGATGTTCCAAAGGGTGAGGCCCATCAGAAGTGTCTAGGTCCCACTAAATGGTAAGATTTAAGGGAAGGGATTTAGAGTTTTCCTATCCTATCAGAGTGAATAGAACAGGCTTGGGGAGAGGCAGTGCTACAAATAACCAGGCCCTCGGCTATTAAATCAGTACTTTGAATTGTACAATGATACGAGATGTATAATATAAGAATCATTTTTCAGGTTTCTTGTACTATGATGACCTTATTAGCTATGTATCTAAAGCTGAAGCAGATGCAGCAACTCGGATCGTTCAAGATACAGTGTGGAAAATTTTACCCAATGCAATTGTAACATTAACTGGTGGCTTCCGAAGGTAAGTATAAAATACAGGTTTTCTGGAAATGTGTATCTGTGGAAGGGCTGGGTTAGTGTTTTTGCAAACCATGCCAATGCCACGTTGAATCAGGTCAGATTTTTAAAATTTTAAAAAAATGCTATAAAAATGTTTTGCATTAAACAAAATCCTAAATAATTTCAGGAGAGAGTGAGATGAATGTTGATAGGGTTTTTTAGAAATAACCCTATTTGTAGACAAGAACTTGGAGTATTCATTGTCCCCAAAGGATGGAGAGAAAATACTTACAGATTTCCTACCTTTCTCTGTGATGGGGTTAGACCTAATCTTGGTCCAAGGTAAGTGAACTTCAACTCCCAGAATTCTAGGACTTGAAATCTACATATCTTAAAGTTCCCAAGGTTGAGAAACACTATTATAGAATAATGGTGCATGATGTTGCTTTGGATGAACTTTAACTTTAATTAACTTCAACCAGCATTGCTAATGTTGAGGGATGCTCCAAGTTGTAGCTTAAATGACATCTGGAGTGACACAGATTTTTACCCACACCCTTCTAACTGAAAAATAAGAGGCCTGCTATACAAATACATACTCATCCTGGTATTTCCTTTCAAAGTAAAGTATGTTATGCAGACTATTGAAAAGGAATAGCAATAGCACTTATGCAACACTTCGTAGTGCTTTAGAGTCCTCTCTAAACGGCTTTACAGAATCAGCATATTGCCACCAACAATTTGGGTCCTCATTTTACTGACTTCAGAAGGATGGAAGGTGGCGTCAACCTTGAGCTGGTCGGGATTGAACTGCTGCTAGTTGGCAGAATTAGCCTGCAATACTGCATTCTAACGATTGAGCCACCATGGCTCTTTTGAATGAAATATTAAGAAATTAAAAGCACAAAATAAGAAAAAAAATAGTCAAAACTAGTTTACTCCAATACTTTTTATTTTGTTTTTTCCTACTTTTTTCTACACATATGTGTGTTACTTCATACAATGTTTTCGCACCTCATTCTTTTTCAAGGTCTCATCAACTTCTTCTTGACCCATTCACTCCTTCCTTCAATATATTTACTTTGCAATTCTATCTTCAACCATTCTGTCTGTATGCTAACGCTACTCCCATAACGCTGCCCCCATATACTTCCGTTGTAGCATCACACATTTTTGTATTCAATCCACATCTATTCAGAAACCACTCATTCTTGACCCCTATCTCTGTTTGTTTTCCCATGCACACGTCTTAAGTAAAGGATTCTCACTGCATTCAGTGGTTATTTTTCTCTTGACATGCCATATCCATTTAGCAAAACTGGAAGACACATACCCTTATGCACAACACTTCTTGCAGCTTTTGGCAAACATGAATTCCTTCCAACAGATCACAGGCTACAAACCTTACATGAAAATAGTTGAAAGGGTGAGAAAACTGCAGGCTTCTATGTTTAAATAAATAATCAGCACTGTTCCTATGTATTTTGAGTTACTTATGTATAAAAATGACACCTGCTCTGATCTCACTGGTATTCCTAAATAAAAAAGTCTGGAAAATATTAGGTGTCAATAAGGAATCCACAGATAATGATACAGGGGCACAAGAATAGATCTTTACTTGATATTGAAATGTAATATTGTAGCAATATTATTATAGTTAGCTTAATATTGCAACAATAGTAGTAACGTAATGAACCTACAACCAGGGGTGGGTTGCTACGGGTTTGCCCGGGTTTGGGAGAACCCATAGCAGAGGTGGGTTCGTACCGGTTCGTACCGGTTTGGCCGAGTAGGTAGTAACTTGGCAGCCCATGCCTTTGAACTGGTTCTATCGGCAGTGGCGCCATCTTGCTTTTTTGCTTCTGCGCATGCACATAAGCAATTTTTTCACTACTTTGCATGCACACAAAGTGCATCCCTGAGCAAACTGGCAGTAAAAAAAATCCACAACCCACCCTTGACTCATAGTTAATGTTATGGCTGGCGTGAGTTTGAAGGCAACAGTTTCAGCACAGCTGGGTCCCCATCATCTTGGAGTGACGTCTTGCAGGACAGATTGATGCATGACTGACTTAGACGTTGTTCCTGATTCATGCTATACTGGAGAAACAAAGGAAACTAGTAGATGCAAGACTAAATTAGATTCAGCTATAGTTCAGGGTGCTGGTATGAATGTATGAAAAACTTCAGAACTTACGTCGGAATGCCATTTCCATAACTTCTTACCTTTATCCTAAAATCATATAGGATGCCCTGCTTTGAATGCTCCCCTCCCATGGAGTTATAGTGAGTAGCAGTCAGGGAAGCATCTTGTGTAGGAGGTGACCAAGTTTTCAAACTTGGCAACTTTAAGATGTGTGGACAGTCCTCAGTCAGCATAGGGAATTCTGGAAGGCGAAGTCCGCACATCTTAAGGTTGTCAAGTTTGAAAACCGCTGATCTAAAATGTTGAAGAGTCAGTCTAAATTAGCAATATGCGATATAGTTATCTGAGAATTTCACCTGAAATGTCCTGACATCCATTTATTTCCTGAAGCTTTTGCCAGGGAAAAACTTTGGATTCCATTTTCTGCAAACAGACATCTTCCTTTGATATCAAAGGACTACAGGATTTCATTAACATTAAGCTAATTTCCTGGAAGAATATTCTAATTTTTTTGTTTTGTTTTGTTCTGAATAAAGACATTTGAGATGAAGCATTCTGGAAATTGTGCTGTTATGCCATGTATGCATCATGGACACAAACTCAACTGAGTTCTAAATATTCTTTTATTAAGGTGTGCCTTGTGACTTTTCGCTTGGTTATATCTGCTGCACTGGGTTAGGATACGATAAAAATGCCTTTCAGGAATCACACTTTTATCTGAGTAATTTAAAAAAAATTGCAGAGCAAGAAAATGGTGATAAAAAAACCCTAAAAGTATCTCTTTTTCCACCCACAATATCAATGGGAATGAATTCATGGTGTTCTTAGCAAGGGTCTTGCCTGAACACCATACAAAGGAAATCAGAATATGTTTCAATAAATTATTGTAAAGTATGTGCATACTGTATTTGGATTTAGTGTTGCATATTATATAATGATGCCTTATGATAGCTAGCTCCTTACATCAAAACAGAAGCAAAAGTATTTTACGAAGTCAATTACAGTAGGGACTTCACTATTATGTAATATTTTTTTAAAAAAAGAGTATAGCAAAACCTGAATTTTTATAAACCAGAACTGCATTGAATATTTTTTCAGTTTCATATTTTGACAGACTAGTAATTTGAGGTAGATATTCTCCTTTTATCTCAGATGTGTTCAGTAGCATGCCTTTTGCTAATTACTGTTGTTTTAGTAGCTTTCTCGCCCACCTGTTCTGTTTTTATTTTCCTGGTTTTTTTTTTGAAAGATTATCTAATCCAGTCGGATACCACATAGTCAGAAAGGTGATCTTACAGGTCTCTTACTTGAGAAGGGAGAAGACATCCAAGAAGCTTCATTGGTGCTGAAGGATGACCATAATAATGATACTGATAAGATAGTAGAAACGATGAAAAGGATAATAGTAATACAGCCATACTACAAGGGTAAATATCCTTAGACATAAGACACTACTGTGGGAATTAGGTGTTCAGCAGAGTGAGGGCACAAGGAAAAAAAAGTGACTCTGTGTCTAGATGCTTTACAATGCAGTGCCCTGTAGCAGCGTTCTGAAAGGGAGGAGTTGAAACAGTTTATGTCCAGGTTGTGAGGAGTCTGTAGATATTTTCTCAGCTGTTGTGGCCTGTCGGCCACGGCCCCTCCAGCAGCTGAATCAGAGGAGGTGGAGGTGTGGAAGTCAGGGTCAGCATCAAGGCAACCCGAGTGCTCCGAAGGGGAAGAGGGAATGGAGCTGTCAGAAAGAGAGAGAGAGAGGGAGAGGGAGGTGAAGCCTGGGCTATTAGTCAGCCCTCAGATGGAGAGTCAACAGCTGCCATGTCTGGAGGCGGCTGATGAGGAAAAGGAGGAACAGCTGGGCCCAGTGCCTGATGCACGGATGCACAGAAGTCAGAGGAGAGGAGAGCAGTGGAAATCCGTGGGCCGATTCCTGGGAAGGAAGAGGCACCATTGCTATCAAAAGCCCACCCTAGCTCTGGGGATAAAAGACAGGGGGTGGAGATGAATAGAGGTGACAGACAACTATTCATCTTCCGGCCGGCCAGATTTGTTAGTCTACCGTGAGAGAGAAACTTTTTGCCGGGGCTGCCAGCACTCCTAATAAAGGAATCTTTGAGTTCACTTCAGAGGGCTTGTCATGTTTGGGGAGCTGGTTCACAATATCAGCCCTCTTTCTGACCCAGTATACAGGTCCTCAATGGAAGGCGGGCTGGTTGTAATTGTTTTTTCTGCAGTCCTACCTATCCGTTGAAGTCTGTACCTCTCCTGTTTTGCTTGCTGTACCAAGCCAGAGAGTTATAGAACTGCAAATGAAATTGTACAAATGAAACAAATGAAAGTACAACAAAAAGAAGATGCCCTAAGAACAAAATGAAGCAAAAAGGGCATGCTTATTAACATTGGCTTTCAAGGAAGCTTTCCATATAAGCAATTTATGGTGTCATCCAACCATCACTATGGCGATACATCATTAATGAAGGCTTTCTATCACCATAGCAATGGTAGAGTGAGGCTATAGAGCATTACTATGGAAATACTTGTATATGGAATTAATCTCCCCTCTCCCCCCCACTCCTTGCTCATTGAGACTGCTAATTACAAAAAGACAACTCTAGGAGCTGGGAGAACGGAAATACGGAAAGCTGTACTTTGTACAGCTCACATACTATTGTTTATTTATTTAGAATACTTTTAATATCTATATAAATATCTCAGGAAATTTGAACCGAAAAGATATGTGTGATAAATTGAGCAAAGTTATTCAGACCATAGAGCTCTTTGTTTTATATACCTCTAATGCTCATTTCTTTATTCATCTAAAAGTTCTGAGTCAGTGCCTTCCATTGTGTTAGTTTCATCCTAAGATTCTTTTGATTCAAGTATGCACCGCTCTCTTATATATGATGAAAGCTCTTATCTTTCAGGGGCTTTTAGTAGATGACTCTTTCATTCCTGCCATTAGAGCTCAGAGCATCAGTGGGGTGAACAAGACCCTCCACCAACACATGATAACAACCCACGTCTCTGGTGATTGGAAAGGCCCAACAGAGACTTCATTTCCTTAGAGTCCTGCGAAAAAATCAGGTGGAACAATGGCTGATGACCTCTTTCTATCGGTCCACCACAGAAAGTGTCCTCTCATATTGTATTACAGTATGGTATGCTGGTTTAACAGCTGCGGACAAGAAGGCACTACAGAGAGTGATCAATTCGGCACAAGAAACCATTGGTTGCCCTCTGACACCACTGGATGACATCGCCAGATCTCACTGCTTTAGCAGAGTAAGGAAGATACTCAGAGATGATTCACACCCTGGTCAGTGTCTCTTTGCACTTCTACCATCAGGCAGAAGGCATCAAAGTATAGCCAGCCGAACAAAGAGGTTTAAAGATAGTTTCTATCCTTGGGCTGTCAGACTTTTAAATACAACCACAATCACTCCATGCACACGTTAGTTTTTTTTCCTTTTTCTTCCTTTTTTCGTTTCTGTGATAATTTTGTGCCAGTGAGGTTAAAACCAATTTCGTTGTATTTAAGTACAATGACAATAAAGATTATACTTACTTATAAAGGGCATTGATTGTATAGACCTGAGAAGTACGTGGTTACAGAATAAAACGATCCAATTAATTACGAAATGAACTTTATGAATGACAGAAAAGTCAGTGACTGCAGTTCACATAAAGGGGACACCAAGCTCAATTTAAGCTTGGAAAACTTCCAGCAGGTGATCTTTGACCAACAGAATTAAGGAAAGTAAATGTAGAACGATGAAGAGTAATGTTGGCTAATCTTTTTACGGATTGTACTTGTACTGATCAGACAGGGTAATATCCCCCGGGATCAGAGTCTAGTTATTGTAATTCTGATCTATAAAAAACAGAAATGCTTTGATCTAGCTAATTACAGACCAACCAGTCCACTTAGAATTATTAACAGGCTGTGCATAAGCCATCTCTAGAAAACACTCTTAGAATGGATGAAGCATGGATGGAAAGAGCTTAGTTTTTGTTGCAAGCTCCTGGATTTTGATCGCATGGCCATGGGGATGCTGCAACAGTCATAAGTATGAAAAATGGTCATAAGTCACTGTTTCAGTGCTGTTGTGACTTTGAATGGTCACTAAATGAATTGTTGTAAGTCAAAGACTACCTGTATCTGGTCCTTTTAAAATGTTCCTGTTGGGAGTATACTCCTAGTGTTGGGTAGGCAACATATATCTATATACAATAACAAATGGTCGTTGTTGCTTTAAATGGGTGAATGTACTTATCAGCTGTAATTAACTCTACAATAAGAGGGAGTCAGGAGGGCTCACTCTCTCCCTCTGCTTGTCCTATGCTTGATAACTACTTGCTCGCTTGATGACTGGAACGTGAACTGCAACTGTAAGCAATTGTTTGTTCTTTGAAGTGTGTTTGGACATATATCTACTATCACTGCTTGTGAAGCAATTATTAGTAGTAAAGCTACTTGTTTTTTACCAGCAGTGTTGGAAACTCTGTTTGTGTGTCTTTTTCTACTAGCAATGTTCTTTCTCTCTAGCTGTACATTCTGCTGCGCTATTTTCTGTCTCCCAACGGAGATACCCCTAACAGTTCCTTGGGTGCAGGTTTGGCTGGTTTCAAAGGAACTTTTGTCTCTGTAGCTTTGGAATAAGCATGTCTCTTACTCATCTGTAAGCAACAAGTTACAGTAGGGGTGTCAAACTCAAGCCCTGCGGGCCAGATCCGGCCCACAATGTGGTTAGATCTGGCCCGGGGAGCTGCCCTGGAAACATTGAAGGACTGGTCCCTGGCACCCCGTTAGCTGGCCATTGATCTACAACTTGGTGATTACCAATCTGTGCTGGAACGTGGTCAGCCTAAGCTCTGTGGGGCTGCCCTGAAGCCAGCGAGGGAACGACCTAACCCCATCCCTGGGAGCATACTGGAGACAATGGATCTCCCCAGCCCTGCGCGGGCCACCACAGGTACTCGAGGCGTGACATCAAATTGGCCACACCCACCCCAGCCACGCCCACCCAGTCAGCTGCAACTATCCAGCCGTGCCCACACTCCCCCCACTCTTGAAGTCAACCATAACCCTGATGTGACCCTCAATGAAATTGAAACAGATACCCCTGATTTACAGGGTAAATTTCTTAGAGTAGGCTCAATCCACAAGGATTGCTGCTTAGTGTGGTTTTAAGACAGAGCCTTTCCTAAAGCCTGGCACCTAGTTCTGTTTAAGGTTTAGGAGTAATTATGTTTCACGGAGTGGGGGACCACAGCAGAAAAAGTTGTTGCCAGTCTTCCCAGGTAAAGCAGATAGGAAACACAACAAGATGAACTAATTCAACTTTTTTGTAATTATGCCTTCAGTCTGTAAAATCATTTACAGACTGAAGGCACAAACTTCCTGTCTTTTAACTTCTAGATCCATTAGGGTGGGCCTTACCTAATTTTCCTTCACTGACTGCTAAGCAACTGTGGGCTCTTTGCTTCTCTTGTCTGATGGTTTCCTAGACAGCATCTCTTTGTCTCTTTCCCCAAATAGTTCATACGTTCCAATATAGCTCTCTACCTGGGCTCCATAAGATGACATTCCTTAGTAGATGGGACTTATAGCTTGTTTCTCCTAGTAGATGGGATGGATAGATGTAGCCAGGGACAGGCAGCCCCTCAAATATCCTGGTCCCATGTTATGTTTTATGAAATGAATAGTGTATTGTATAGTATAAGAAACATCACTGTGTGTGTATATATATAGTTTGTGTGGTGTAATGCTGGGTAAGGAGTAGAGAGACACTGAATCTAATCCAGGGATGTCAAACTTGATTTCATTGAGGGTTGAAATCAGGATTGTGTTTGACCTTGGGGATCTGGGGTGGGCATGGGTGGGGTGGGCGTGGGCAGCTTGACATCACTTGTGTCAGGGGTACTTGTGGTGGCCCGTGCTCCAATTTCAGGAGCTCCATTTTTGCTGGCAGAGGGTTGCAAGAAGCTGTCCCAGCCAAAAACAGAGATTGGGAGCCCATGTTTGCTGGCAGAGGCACTGCGAGCCGGTCCTTTGCTGTTTCCAGGGTAGCCCCACGGGCCAGATCTAAGCACCCCATGGGTCAGGTCTGGCCCGCAGGCCTTGAGTTTGACACCTCTGCTCACCTCTGAAATGAGGTTCGACACCCCATTTCAATCATAGACACTTGATAGGTGATCCATTTTCTCTTTCGGCTCAACCTCCCTCACCATAGTTGTTACTGTGCAGGAAAATAGGAAGGAGCCCTTTATATGCCAACTTAAGGTCCTCTACAAAAAAGCAGGGCATAAACCAAAGAATAATAATAATAATAATAATAATAATAATAATAATAATAACAACAACAACAACAACAACTTTAATTTATAGACCACGCCCTTTCCTAAACAGGACTCGAGGCGGTGTACAGTCATATTAAAACAATGTAAATACAAAAATATAGATATACATGAATAGATATACATAGATGGACGGAGGAGGTAAGATATGCACTGTACAATAATAAATTAAAATTCAAATAACAATTAAAAATCACCCTTAAAAAACTACCCCAGAGTAAGGTGTTTGCCAGGAGGTTGAAAGTGGGACTATGAATCAGCTAGGCCAGCTAGTTGGAACAGGTGGGTCTTAAGTTTTTGTCGGAAGGAGCGGAGGTTGGTAGTAGTTCTGATATCAGGGGGGAGGTCATTCCAGAGGGTTGGGCCCATCACAGAGAAGGCTCTGCTCCTGGGCGCCGCCCGTTGAAACGAATGTTTGTCTGTGTACATGAATGTGTTATTTCTTTGTGATGTTCACTTATTTTCTTACATGGGCCCATAATAAAGACATTCTAAGCAAAGATTCTGTTTTGGTCTTCCCAAGGTCCTCGGGTAGATTAGCAAGCTGGTTCTTATCTGTGTTTTCCCGCCAGTTTAAGTCTTGGCATTAAGCCCAGAATCCAAGGGCAGCAGCAGAGGAGGCTTAATTGTTAGATCTTTGAAAATTTGGGTGAGAGAAATTTGCAAAGGAGCCATCATTTCTCATTTTTATTAGCATGGAAGGAGCATTGTGGTAGTGAATTAAAGTACTATTCTGCAGAGATCCTTGGGGCTTGGCAGCCCATCTGCAGACATTAAATCCACTTGAGAAATTGGGCAGACGTAGCCATAGGCTCAAAGAGATGGCTAATCTCTTAAAAGTGTCCCATTTGGTGGATATTTGTAGCATTGTTTTGAATAACGAGCACAATTTGGTTGATTGTAAAATATAACATGATTCTGCCTGGTTTATCTCATCAGACACGTTTTGACAAATGCATTCATCCTGTGAGAGGTTTCCCCCCCCCCAAAGACTAGACACAGCAGAACAGTGTCCAACGCTTCATTGCATCACACACCTTCCTCAACCACAAGCTATTGCTTTGAGTCAACGCTGGGATTCCCCAGGTGATGTCACATAAATATGTCTTTAATATTTATTTATTTGGAAAAATTTATACAGCTGCCTACTTGCGGCGACTCTAGATGGTTTACAGAAAATAAAAACACAATAAAACATCCTATTCTTCTTCTCTTGCTTCCTAGTACAGTATCTATCTCTTCCCACTTATGACTATAATCATGTTGCTTGTCTCTTTCAATTTGTATTGTTTTTATTTGTTTCCTAGTACGATTTGATAGCTTATTAGTAACCTTGACTATCACTAAGTGTTGTATCTTTTTATTCTTGATGAATGTATTTTATTCTCCTTATGTACACTGAGAGCATATGCACCAAAATCAAATTCCTTGTGTGTCCAATCACACTTGGCCAATAAAGCTATTCTATTCTATTCTATTCTATTCTATTCTATTCTATTCTATTCTATTCTATTCTATTCTATTCTATTCTATTCTACTCTACTCTACTCTACTCTACTCTACTCTACTCTACTCTACTCTATTCCTATCCTATCCTATCCTATCCTATCCTATCCTATCCTATCCTATCCTATCCTATCCTATCCTATCCTATCCTATCCTATCCTATCCTCAGTCCTTTGTACTCAATCTTGTAATATCCAGTTCAAACAAAGTCTCAAAGCCCATAAAATAGCATAACAACCTTTTCCTTTTTCCAAAAGTTCTTGCACTAGTTGGGATGTGAATGTGATGTTGTTTCACTGTGGTTGCTCCTCTTCTACTTGCTACAAACTCTGCCCTGAAGCAGTGTTGCTTTTGAGCATTCCAGCTGAGCCCTCAAGCTGAGTTCCGGGCACAAATCCCATCAGGATATGCTGCTTACTGTAGCTTGCAGTCCTGGCAGTTGTGATGAAACTAAACTAAACATATGAAGAACGGTTGCAGGATTTGGGTTTGGCTAGTCTAGAGAAAAGAAGGACTAGGGCGGACATGATAGCAGCATTCCAGTATTTGACAGGTTCCCACAAAGAGGACGGGGTCAACCTATTTACCAAAGCACCTTTAGGCAGGACAAGAAACAATGAATGGAACCTAATCAAGGAGAGAGGCAAACTGGAACGAAGGAGAAACTTCCCAACAATGAGGACCATTAACCAGTGGAAGAGCTTGACTTCAGAGGTTGTAGGTGCTTCATCACTGGAGGTTTTTAAGAAGAGACTGGACAGCCACTTTTTCTGGAAAGGTATCGGGTCTCCTGCTTGAGCAGGGGTTTGGACTACAAGACCTCCAAGGTCCCTTCCAGCTCTATTCTGATTGAAATGATTGGTAAAATAGAAGGGAAAGTAAAGAGGTGGTCTAGCTGAGGTCATTCCTTAGGAGGAAGCTGTGGGGCCAAACTACTGAATCCTTTATCTGCCTGTTCCTAAGAGAATGCAGTTAGTCTGGTGAGACTCTTGTCAATAGGTGAGTAACAATGATGAAACTACGTTGGCCTATTCATGGAGTTGCTTTGGTTCCTTGCATGTGACACAGCTCACAGATACTCATCTGCCCTGCTTATAATAGTTGTAAATCTCTGCATGTTGCCCCTGCTTCCTTGCTTGTGTGCTGTTTGTTGTCTCCTTTTCTCCTATAGGTATACACTCTCTGTCCTGGCATTTGCTTTTGTATATGCTAAGGGTCTGGATGGGGTGAGGCTGCCTCCGGATTTCAGCATGTCCTTGAAAATGCCAGGGTGTGTCTCAATTAGCCTGGCAGCTGGAATGCCAGCATGGATACCTCTGAGTAAATGAATGCAGGCATGAGCCAATCCCCCAGGTTTCTAGGGCTGTAAACTTTTACAATCCTTTGAGAAAAAAAAAAACTATGAGCTGTGCTGAGCCTTGGGGAAGTAGGGTGGGAAGCATTCCTGTCTGGCTTCAGCTGCTTTTTGAAAAGAACATAGAATAACAGACCTGGAGGGGACCTTGGAAGTCATCTAGTCCAACCCCTACTCGAGCAGGAGGTCCTATACCAGTCAAACTGGCAGCCCCCGGGCTGGATGCATCACATGCAGGCCACATCCACCCAACTCTGCAAAGGCAAAAAAATGTGATATGTCATGTGACACAATTGAGTTTGACACCTGTGCCCTATGCCATTTCAGACAAATGGCTGTCCGGTCTTTTCCTAAAAGCCTCCAGTGATGGGGTACCCACAACTTTTGAAGGCAAGCTGTTCCACTGGTTCTCACTAATGTCTCTTTAGTTCTAGGTTGCTTCTCTCCTTGATTAGTTTCCATCCATTGTTTCTTGCCTTGTCTTCAAGTGCTTTGGAGAATAGTTTGTCCCCCTCATCTTTGTGACAGCTTTCAAATATTGGAACACTGCCATCGTCCTTTTCATTAAACTAGACATGCCCCATTCCAGCAACCGTTCTTAGCCTCTCTCCCTCTAATCATCCTCGTTGCTCTTCTCTGCACTCTTTACAGAATCTCAACATCTTTTTTATATCGTGGTGACCAAAACTGGATGCAGTATTCCAAGTGTGGTCTTAACTAAGGCTTTGTAAATACTTCATGTGATCTTGATTCTATCCCTCTATTAATGCAGCCTAGAAGATCAGATAGCAACCTCAGCTTCATTCCCTCACACTTCTGAACAAGTCTTTTTGGGATGACCTTTTGGCAACCAAAGAAGAGGATCCCTTTTTTTTCATTGACTGAATACAGCTGGCAAACACCATGGTAGCATTGTGTTGAGATCAGCCGAGAAGAATCTGTGAACAGGGATCGTACCATTGTTCTTGAGATTATTTATCTTTTGGTTTTAAGGAATGATTTTCTTCCAGAGATGGAAAACTGATACATTTCCTATTGCCTCTTTCCTAGATTTTCTTTCAACGAAGCAAAAAGCTCAAATTGATTACTTACAATAAAAGGACCTTCTGGACATACTGACATATAAACTGATTTTCAGATTAGATCTTCAATCCATAGTTGCCTTAAGGCTTCCTATATGCTCGTAGGAGTCCTCTTCAGCTTCTTTCCCATTGGGATTAGGGAAACGGGAATTAATATGGAATTCAGACTAAAAGAAAAAAGGAAAAACAATGATGATCCAATGGCCAATTGAGAAAAGTTTGGAATGGAAAGGCAACATGAGAGTAGTGACATGACAAAAGGGGAAAGAAAGAAAGAAAGAAAGAAAGAAAGAAAGAAAGAAAGAAAGAAAGAAAGAAAGAAAGAAAGAAAGAGAAAACAAAGCTAGAAGAGGACATGTCGTCTTGACTTACGACCGCATTTGAGACCGGAAGTACTTGCAGTTGTAAGCTGAATCACCACATGACCAGACATGAATTTATGACTCTTGTTACGATGGATGTCAAATGCTGCAGTCTTCAAGCGAATCCCATGGTGGTTAAGTGAATTGTAAGCCTGAACCCATATTATCAATGGATGATTTTTGCCAATGAAACAGAAAATGCCAAAAATGTCACCAAATATGATTGTGTGACTGCAGGAGGTTGCCACCAGTCAACAATGCGAGCCGGTTGCCAAAATACAATCACGTGTCCACGGGGGTGATGTAGCAGTCGCAACCTTGAGGACTTTTTTTTTTGAGTCCATTATAATTTCAAACGGTCATTAAGCAATTGGTTGTATATCAAGGACTACCTGTAAGAAGGTTGGCTGTCATCATGTAGTCAATAAAATAAATACATATATTCTAAGAAGTGCCAGTATTTCATAAGCGGAAGCATTAAAAGTCAACCTTTTTGTCCTTTGGAGTCTCCTATAAATTTGACCCTGGAGCTATTATATAATGGAGAAAGAACTCAGTAATGAATCAATCCAGGCAGGGGCCAAGCTGTTCTAAAGCTTCCATCAGCATTATATACAGAAGAGAGTAAAAGCTTCCCTTTGAACAGGAAGGGTCAAAGACGAAAGATGATTTGCTGGAGGCTGAATCATTTTTGAAATAGGAAGCAGAAATGATGATTTTACAAGTTTCTCCAGATGGCCTTGATGATTTTTTCCCCTCCTCTAGATATCTCAATTGCTTTGAGAACTCCGCTGCAAATCCAGTCTAAGGAGATTAAGTTTAATGAGGACAACAGATGCTGTATTCACACCTAGCTCACATAGTTTCGGGCTACTAAGACAACAGTGGAAACTCAGTCTTAGGTAAAACAAGCCCCTTGTCACATATGGTGTCTGTTTCACACTGCTCAGCTTGGAAACAGTCAATAGTGGGGAGTCACGTGCTTCCAAGATTCTGGAATGGGGAATTGTAAAAGCTTGGCAGAAGTTAACCGTTAGTAGAAGAACAGTTTGTTTGACGTTGCCATGCTAAAAGATATAGATTATCACCTTAAATATGCAGTGATGTTGCTGTCAGTCTCAGGAGGGAGTTAAGGTTCCTTATGGTACACGAATCCTAGTGTTGGAAAACATGTTACTGTATTGTTTTGTAGTGAAGTTGCTATCACCAAATTTAGGATCAACCCTCTTCTCCCGTCTCCAAAACACAGTTATTCCTAACTCAGAAAAAAAATGCACTGAGATGCTGAAATTGAAATTACTATAATTTTTTGCATTTTCCACTGTTGACAACTCTAAGAAAACCAGCTACAGAAGAGCTACATTTAGGGGTGGACTCTACCGGTTCGGACTGATTCGGGTGAACCGGTAGCTTCATTGATGAGCTGGGAGTGAATCGGTTCGCTTTGACGATCAAGTGAGCCCGCCTGCCCGCCCCTGTGCTTTATTGACCTTTATCTTCTTAGCTGAGTCGCGTGGCAGAGTGGATTGTCTCATCTCAGCTGTTTTCCTCCCCAGCAGCAATGCGGAAGGAAAGTATTCTAAAAAATGTGTGTGCGCGCCCAGCGAACCAGTTATTAAACCAGTAGGATTTCACCCCTGGCTTCATTGGTCAAGTGTTGATTTCAAATTATTATGAAAATAAGTTTTCATTGTAGCAATTTTGCTCAGGGAACCTCTGAGAGAATGACAAAGTTTCCAAGTTAAAGAAGTCCTACAGGAATTGGAAGACTCTGTCAAAGACTGGATTTCAAGAAGATTTTTTGAACATGCTCCACATCTCAATTCTGTGCAGTTCTTCTCTAGGGACCCATAGTTCTTTTCCTGCAGAGAACCACCTGAAGTAGCTTCCATCTACTCTTTTTCAGTTAAAGTTAGAAGAAGCCCCTGCTTTGCTGTCTTCAGAAAAGCTTTTGGTAAGAGAAATGAGCAAGATGATCACCATAAAACTGACTTCAAAATGTTTGAGAATCCCAAAGGATGCCTCTACCTCAAGATTTTATTTGTTTATTATTTGGCATGTTTATATAATGCTTCCTACACAAACACTTCTTCAAGCAGTAAAATGCAACAATAACATCAGTCAAAGCCACACGGAAGCATATTTATTAAACCAGTGGAAGAAAGAGGAAAGTAAAAACTAAAACGCAAAAATAAAATGTTTGCATTCCAATGTACTTCTGAGTCACCCAACTTCTCTGCAATTCTCCTGGGCTTTATCCCTTTTGAACACTATCTGTTTCCAAGTAGCAGAAATGACCCTTGGCTGATGGATGGTGTGTCCATGTCTCAATATTTAGTGGGATTACTCCTTCGCTCATGATGTGTGGAATGCATGTTTTTTAAGGTAGGTCCTGAATGCCTTTAGGCACAGGGATTTTGATGGACCATTTTGCTCACTGATTTCACTTCTTTCTCTGAAGATCACTGCTGAACATTCATTATAGGTTTCCTTCCCAGTTCTCATCCCTGACAAGTAGGAGAAGGCAAAGCTGCCACCATAAACAGAGTTAGGTTTGCTTCCTTCTGTTTTCCAGAGTGGATGACAGAAGGAGCTGAATTTCATTGATGCCGGAAACATTCAAGGACAAGACATCAACTTCTTTTTCCTTCTGTGCTCTGTCTATTCCTTTAATTATGTCACTTTTCTGCAGAAGATAACAAAGGTGGCCAACCCAATAAAACACCCTTAAAGCATTATTTTTTTTAAAAGAACCCAATAAAGTCACTGAAAACATTCCAACTCAAAGCAAGTTGTAACAACTTTAATTTGTTCCTTCATTTTTCTCTTCCAATTGTTTAGCTTTATGAGGATATTTTTGTGGCTGATTATTTGCACTAATTTATTCTCTCACCTCATTCGTTATTCATTGTTTACCCATCCATCTGCTCCTTATAGAAATAAGCAGCTTTCTTTGGCCCCAGGGTTTATTTGATCTTTTTTTTTTGCCCTGCCTGGGGACCACACGAAGCAGGGCCAATGACATCATAGAACTATTGGAAAAAGTTGAGCTGAAATTTTTAGCTTCTGTGATTTCCCTCTTGTACATTTTATCTGGTTTTTAGGTGGTAGAAGGCTGAAAGGACCCAAACTTTAAATTAATTTTTGGCTTAAAGACACTTAAAGTGTCAGGCTAGAAAGCAGGCGATCATGGGTTCAAGCTCCTCCAGGGGCTTTTAGGCTAGTGATTCTCAGTCCAACTCACCTCACTGAGCTGTGGTTGGGGGGGGGGGGGAAACAGGAGGAAATTGTGTTGATATGCTCACTACCTTGAATTGTTTGTAAAAATAATGAAGGCAGACACAAACAAATGGAAAGTACCTACTTCACAGTTTAACCCTGTGATAAATTTAGATAATTTTTAAAAACTAAAGATGCAAATTATTAATAAATATTAATATTGCTGCAAAGAAAAGGGGCTATGAAATAAGACAGCAGTTTCTACCATTTCTACCAGCAATGGTTAGAAAGTTGGATTAGGAACCGGGAAAGTCATATCTAACTTCACATCCACTGTGAAATCACTATCATTTTCTCCATCATCCTGATCTATCTCACAGAATGCAAAGGAAAAAAGACAATTAGTTAGGCTTTACTGAGTTTCTGAAATACAAGAAAGAGATAGATGTAAAAAATAAATAAAATAACTGAATTATCTGTGATGGCCTCTGTGTGAAAAGCAAAGGAGAAATATGTCGGATCACAGTCTTTAGCTTCTAGCCATTAATAATTTGCATCCTTATTTTGAGCCATGGTGGTGCAGTGGTCAGAGTGCAGTACTGCAGGCTACATCTGCTGACTGCTGGCTGCCTGCAATTTGACACTTCGAATTTCACCAAGCTCAAGGTTGACTTATCCATCCATCTTTCCGAGGTGGGTAAAATGAGGACCCAGATGGTTGGGAACTGACTCTGTAAACCACTTAAAGAGGGTTGTAATGTACTGTAAAGTGGTATATAGATCTAAGTGCCATTACTAGCTAAAAGTCAGAAGGTCAGGAACAATGGGCATATTAATGTTGCTAGAATTTGAAGCTTAGAAATATTGCTTGGTCATAGATGCTACCCTTTGATTTAACACAGAATTGTGTTTCCCTTAAAATACCTTTATACTAAATTCTAAACAATGTGAAATATAAGGTGCTTAGTACTATGTTAAATGAAATCTGGACCAGAAGTTTCCTTCACTTCATCTGGAGCAATCTGTTCCCTTCTGTATTAGTATGAGTCACACATATTCTCCAATGTTCTTCATCAGAAATAAGATGATGGATGGTTATTGCGCAGGTTTGCATTTGTTCTGTTACTCTCCAGAGCATTCGTGTTTAACTTGATTCTGACAAGATTGACACATGCTTGCTTGTAATTAACTCAGCGGCATAACTGCCCATTTGCATAATCTCCTGTGGTGCCTCAAAACTCTCAGTGACGCTAAGCAAAAAGATGGCAGAGTCATAAAAGGAGAGGGGTTAATGCAAAGCCAACAAGTCTCAAAATGGAGCCATCTGCTCGCATTGCGACTCATGAAAATTCATTCATCTCCATGCTTCATAAGGCTAGTCTGTCAGATATCCCTGGGAGCCAATAAAGTTGTCACCTTTGATTCTTTCTATAATTTCTCTTTAAGGTCACACATCCTATTTTTTTTCTATGTGGGAACTCTCCACTTGGCAACTCTGGGTGGTTAAATTATGCAGGCATATTTTTAGAAAGCCTCCCATTGCATAAAACTGAAATGTTAATGGTGTTGCTCAGTCAAATTAAATTTTCACAGCCCCGGCTTACTTTTCTTTCTTCCTTTTTTTCTTTTTTTTTCTTTTGCCTGATCACATCCTTTAAAACATTGCAATGTAATTCAGTCAACTTTACTACCAGGAGCTGATCTGAATAGCCTCTTCAATTAGTCTTTTTAAGGCAAAGCGAACTTGATACATTTTGTATAAATAAAGGTGATTTTTAAATTATTTATGAAATGCTAACATTCACCTTTGTGCCATCAATTTATTAATGAAAAAGTTTAGTCCTTGTTTAGTATGGGTACTCTTGGTTCAGGTGTATGAAGTTTGTGTAGAATTTTTAAAAACCCACCCTATTGAATAAGAAGCGAAAACAAGCTGTTAGCCAATATTTAAAGGAAATGTCTAAGTGAAAACCACTTGACGCATGTGAAGTAGAAATCATAAGTATTATAATTAACTTCATCACCATCTCCTCCCTCCCTCCCTCCCTCCCTCCCTCCCTCCCTCTCTCTCTCTCTCTCTCTCTCTCTCTCTCTCTCTCTACCTTGCATATGGCATGATCTCCAAACAAGGTTAGATGCTCCCTGGGGTCTTTAGATCCATTTATTCAGTGTTCACGTAATATGATTTAATTGAATGCTTTCATGGCCAATTTATGCATTTAGAGACGTACAGGCTTATAAATAACCAAATTATGATCATGCTTTGAGAGAGCAACTCTATTCCTTTGGTGTGCTCACAATAGCATTGCTCCAGTTTTATTTAGTTTTTTTTTCCTTACGACAGTCTCTCAGAACTGTCTTGATAAAGTGGAGACCCCTACTGAGATAAAACCTTACTCATATTTAGAATTCGCGATATGGAAAGATTTTGCTTGAATACTAAGCAGGAGGAGCCACAAGCTTAATTCTTAAGTTAGAACACTTCTCCATTCCCCATGGAAGAATGCTGAAAATAATTGCAATTTTGTATACTATGCTATTGTTATGTAACTTAATTTTACTAAATATACTTCTGTCTTAAAAGGTATCTTTGCTATTGGTTCTCTTCTCCTCCTTTCTGTTGACAGCATCGTATTCTTATTTTAATAATCTTAATAAGATTTTAATGCTACTTTTAAAAGTTGAAATATAAACAATAGGCTGACAATTCGGCATGGATGCTCAATATTTTCTTATGAGGAAATGTTTGTTTCTATCTTATTTTTATTCCTTATGATGGAGCACGTATTCTATGCTTTATTTTATTTTCATGAAAGCAGAAACTTTACCTAATCAATACAATACAATACAATACAATACAATACAATACAATAGTAGAGTTGGAAGGGACCTTGGAGGTCTTCTAGTCCAACCCCCTGCCTAGGCAGGAAACCCTATACCGTTTCAGACAGATGGCTATCCAACATCTTCTTAAAGACTTCCAGTGTTGGGGCATTCACAACTTCTGGAGGCAAGCTGTTCCACTGATTAATTGTTCTAACTGTCAGGAAGTTTCTCCTCAGTTCTAAGTTGCTTCTCTCCTTGATTAGTTTCCACCCATTGCTTCTTGTTCTACCCTCAGATGCCTTGGAAAATAGTTTGACTCCCTCTTCTTTGTGGCAACCTCTGAGATATTGGAACACTGCTGTCATGTCTCCCCTAGTCCTTCTTTCTCTTAAGCTAAACATACCCAGTTCCTGCAACCGTTCTTCATATGTTTTAGTCTCCAGTCCCCTAATCATCTTTGTTGCTCTTCTCTGCACTCTTTCTAGAGTCTCCACATCTTTTTTATATTATGGTGACCAAAACTGAATGCAGTATTCCAAGTGTGGCCTTACCAAGGCATTATAAAGTGGTATTAACACTTCACGTGCTCTTGATTCTATCCCTCTGTTGATGCAGCCTAGAACTGTGTTGGCTTTTTTGGCAGCTGCTGCACACTGCTGGCTCATATTTAAATGGTTGTCCACTAGAACTCCAAGATCCCTCTCACAGTTACAACTATTGAGCAAGGTACCACCTATACTGTACCTGTGCATTCCGTTTTTGTTGCCTAAATGTAGAACCTAATCAATAGAAGTAAAAATGTAGAAATGTAAATGTAGAACCTAATCAATAGAAGAAAATATTTTTAGTTCAACTCTGAACTGTTGGGGCCCTTAGTGTTCTCTGAACTAGGTTGATTTATTGAAGACATTTCATTACCCAACTAGGTAGCATCATGAGTGCAGTACTTGTGCTCATCAGCACTGATGAAGTCACCTATTTGGGTAAATGAAACATCTGCAAGAAAGCAACCAAGCTCAGAGAGCACCAAGAACTTTTTGTACACCATATCTTCTTTTAACAACCCCATAATACCTTGCGAGGTGGAGTCTGGGCAACTGAATGGAGCTAGCAGAGTGTTTTAATGGCCGGATGCCCTTCCTGTCGTCAATGCAGAGTATATCTGCCTATATCTAGGATCGAACTCACAGCCTCCTGATTGTGAGGCAAGAGCTCTACCTCTAGGCCGCCGCACAATTCCTTTTTTGTACAACGTATAATGAAGTATATTATAGGGAATGGAGAAAAAGAGATGTCGAGATGGTTGAGAGCATGTGTGATCATGGGCTTGTACAGCTAAGGGGAAGGATCCTCTGACAGAAGAAAAACAAAGCTAGGTAGGAGGAAATTGAGAGGAGGAAAAATGGAGTTCCCTTCAATAACACAATGTCATCTTGCAAAACCCAGGAGGTGTGCCTTCTCTTCTCTAGTCCCTGCCCTTTAAAACAGCGTCCTCCCCAAGATTTGGTGGTCTGTAAAGGCGGTGAAAAACTAGTTTTTCTCACAGGCATTGGGCCAGATAAGCCCATCTGTAATAGATGGAATGATCTCTTCTGTGTTAAATTTCACTGGTAGTCCCTGCTTTTGGTGTGAATCAAAAGTTCTAAGTTGGGTAGCCTAGTAAACTGATCAAATACATAAACAAGATCTCATCAGGGTGCTGCAGTTTGGATGATAGAGTTCAGATTAATGCTTTGTGCTTTGGGTGGGAATGCCTGTCATGTCTCTTATAAAACTCCCTCTATAGAAATGGGTGGTGGCGGTGGTTTCCGACGGCTCAGCGGTAAGGACGCTGAGCTTGTCAGCTGGAAAGCTGCCAGTCCTCGTTCAAGACTCGGGTGCTGCACGACATGGTGAACTCCCATTCTTGCCTGGCTCCTGCCAACCTAGAGGATCGAAAGCATGAAACTGCGAGTAGATACATTGGTACCATTTAGGTGGGAAGGCAACAGTGTTCCATGCATCTTGGCCTATAGTCATGCTGGCCATGCTGAAGACTATAGAAATATCTTCAGATGTTGTAGCCTGTCAGCTGCCAACACGGCTGGTGGCAGACTCGGACGATGAGGAGGCTGGGGAGGAACTTGAACCAGCTCTGGAGTCTGGGGAAGGCTCTGATTGATGCTCTGTGTTGGACGCAGATATAGAGCCGGGGCTGTCCAACATTTCCCAACCAATGGAGAGGCAGCTGCTTTGGAGGCTGAGATAAGTGGGGATGAAGAACAGCTGGGGCCTGTTCCAGATATGCATGTGCGCAGAGCTGTTAGAAGAGGAGAACAACTGAGGACAAGGAGTCAACTTGGGAAGTAAGGCAGACGTGGACGTTGAATGGCCCCTCCTGGCTGGGAAATAAATAGAAGAAAAGGGGGTGGTCGTAGGAGACAACAGTTCAGATTTCTGAAGATTTGGCTCATCGTGTTTTGTGCTTGCCAGTACTTAATTTGCAGCTTTGTGGCTGGGAACTCACAGCTGGGCAATTACTGCAAGGAACTGAACTGATAAGGTCTGTTACTGCATTTAACTCTTTGAAGGACTATTGCCTGGATTTTTCCGTGTGTGAATCCATTAATTTACAGGAGATAAATAAAGAGGTTTTTGTGTGTGACAAGGAGTCTGTTTTTTGTTTCTGCTATGGCTGGGTCAGAATATCAGACAATGCTGACTTCCTCAGCTAAGAAACAGAGATAAGCACTGCCCCCTAGAGTCAGACACGACTGGAAAGGGGAAACCATTACCTTTCTAGAAATGAAGTCATTACGCTTCCTGTTTGAATCCAAACTATTGGTAAAAGTATAATAAAGTTTAGTTTAACTGCAGTTGGCCCATGGGGACAAGAATGAATTTTTCTTGATAACGGAAGAGAAATGATTTGCCATTGGTATTTGTGTGTGTGTGTGTGTGTGTGTGTGTGTGTGTGTGTGTGAACATGCTTTACTCTTGAGCCTAACTGAGTTTAGCTTCCAAGCCCAAATTAGGCCAGCTAGGTCCTGCCACATACAAAAACATTGCTGTCTTAAGATATTAATAATATTGTTTAAAGTTCTACATGGTTTGAGACATCCATCTGCAAGACAACTGCTTCTCGTATATAGTTTCCCTAAGTGTTAAATTTGCGCTGAGGCTTTTACTGTATTCCCACTTTGGGGAGAGAAATATATTGTGGAGATTCAAGAGAAGATCTTCTCAACTCTGCCACCCCAAATATGGAATGATTCATGTATATACAAATCAGTATTTTACCAAAGATGTTCTGGGCTAATATTCTTCCTGATGTATTTATTTTAAATAAAGGATGACTTTTTTTGAACTCTGCAATATTACATTGCTTCGTTCTCTGATCTGCGGTTTGAAATGTTTAATCTGAAGATTTTAAAGATTTGTCGCTGCAGGTACTAAATATTGCAGGAATAGACGAAATGTCTACTACTTTCAGATATGGAATTGGATTATCCTAGACTTTTTGATCAAGAGATTTCAGAGTCTCAAAAAAAAAAAAAAAAAGCTGCCTCTCAGGATTTAGTTTATTCCAGGATAATCATGAATTTATCTCAATGTCCCATAGAAAACCTTATATATTGTTAAACAAAATTATTCTGATAAGAGCTGATGAACTGAAAACGGAGAAGTCTTGTGTGAGAATCCTTTTGTCACAGAGAAATCATTCCCTGGTCAGTTTTAATCAGACAGTTGCCATAAATCTTTCCAAGTTAAAACAGTTCCACCTCAAAGTCTGATGGATCCAGATGGTTTCCTCTTGGTTTATTAAAGAGCTGAGAGCAATGAAGCAGATGGGACATCAGCTGGACTACATATGGAGGAATTCTTGTGAAGGATCAGATCAAGAACAGAGGGGGTCTCATTAAGCTCTTTTCCGAGCCAGTATAAAGTGCTTTACAAGCATCAAGTCCATAAAGAGCAGAGCAGTATTGCCTTTTCAATACTACGCAGGGTTCCTCCCCCAAGAAAAACGAGAATGGGGCTAGGCAGTGACTTGTTACGAAGAATTTTTCCTTCTCAGTTTGGACCTGCTACAGCAGATCATTGGGATGTAGTATTGGTAACATTTTTTATTTTTATTTTTGGCTTGTAGGTCTTGAGAACAGATGGTCTGGCGAGATGATAATTACTGCTCATTCACTCAACCCTAAATCCTCTCTAGTCTGACTTTATCAATCAGGATGGGACTGGCCTCACGTTAAGGGAAGTGATCCTCTCTGCAAGAGGAATGCACTCATTCTTTCTAAAAGATCGATAATAAGCTGAAGAAATCCTCTTTTGGCCTGGAACCTCCATTCAGTTATAAGCCAATCTCCATAGTTTCATTTCTAGGGATCCGTTTCAGGTGCTGGTTACACTTATAGTTCCTGATACACCCGAATGACACTAGTTATCTGAGTCCATTTGAATTGGGATGAAATGATTTTGTTGGGAATCTTCCCGTACCCTCTTTCATGAATATTGGACAATATGTGCTTCACGAGTTCTCCAAAATTGCTCAAAGATAATTTAAAAAGCACAGGATAAACCGCCATCTGTTTTTTTTCCTAGTATCTTTGATGCAATGCTGGAAATGTAGAATTCTTCTTCTTAAATATAGTCTTATGGTTTTTTTTTTCAGTCTTGGGATTTCATTCATTTCCTTTATCCTGTACCTCACCATTTCCTGGGCAAATGTGTTCTTCTTTTGTTGAAAGAGACTGATTTTTTTCTTGGCTATTTTCTAGCACTTTTCTATTTTCATTGAGAACTGATATACATTCTTTTTCCTTTAAGTGTGAACATACATACATACATACATACATACATACATACATACATACATACTCATTTTAACCTCCACTTATTTTATTTTTGGGGGGTTACTTATCTATACTTTTCCTTGGTGACTTGGCCATTTTTGTTTGTTTTCTGATTTTTACAGAATTAACATGACAGAATAACAGAGTTGGGAGGGATCTTGGAGGCTTCTAGTCCAATGCCCTGCTCAAACAGGGCCAGTGGTGGGGTTCAATTTTTTTTAGAACCTCTTCTGTAGGTGTGGCCTGCTTTGTGGGAGTGGCTTGGCAGTCATGTGACTGGATGGGCGTGGCCAACTTGTAAACTGTGGTGAAACTCACTTAACAACGCTCCTGCTTAGCAACCAAAATGTTGGCTCAGAAACTCTGGCATTTGAAGCACGCAAGTCTTAAAGCTGTCAAGTTACAAGACCCTTGCACCCCTAACTGTTAAATAGGCGAGAAATTAGAAGCTGACACCCTGAGGTGAATCAAAGAACCTTTAATGACAAGAGGCTTGCAACAGGCAAATACAGGAGAGAAGCAGGAGCTGTCCCTGCTTGACAGCTATTTATATGGAGCTGTCAAGCAGGGTAGCCAATCAGAAAACAGGGATTGCCCGCGTTCAGCCAAGCCGCGTCTTACCCAATCAGGCGCGGCTTGGCTGTTGCCGGCAGACAAACAGGGAACGTCTGACATCACTGCCAGGACTCTACACTAACCCTTTAGAACCCACCCCCGGGGTGTTCAAACTTGACAGCTTTAAGACTTGTGGACTTCATCTCCCAGAATTCCTCCTCTTGCTCTTCATCTTGATGATGTGCGGACGGGTGGGGGGAGGGAGCTGGAACCGGTTCTAAACGGCACTGTAGATTTGTGGAACCTCTTCTATAGAAGAGGCTAGAACTGGCAGGACCCCATCCCTGAACAGGGCCTATACCAGTGGTGGGTTGCTCCCATTCTGCCCAGTTCAACCGAACTGGTAGTAGCGGCAGTGGGAGGCCCCGCCTACCCACCTGGATGCTTCTGCGCATGTGAGTGTGAACTGGACCACACCCAAACCAGTAGTAAAAATATTTGCAACCCACCACTGGCCTATACCATTTCAGACAAATGACTGTGTCAGACCTGAAAGCCATCTTTTATCTTTTGGACTTCAGGCCTGCCACATTTTCTACTGTGGGAAAATGGGAGGGAGGATTATACAGAGTGTGGGTGATATGTAGCCATAATAACATTCTTTCTCAGAAAGTCAAGGTCGATTGACTCTACAGCTGTGATGAGGTGGCTGTAGTGACAGCGGCGGGAGGCTCTGGCCACCTGCCCAGCCGGCCGCTTCTGCGCATGTGCAGATGTGTTGCAAGCACACGCACATGAACAAGCGAACCGGTAGTAAAAAAAAATTGGAAACCCACCACTGCACTGCACCACATGGCTCTTAATTGTTTTTGTAGGCAATATACTTGCCATAACACCACAATCCTGAGAAATCAGAGATAACAGAAACAACAACAACAAAGAAATCAATTTATATGGGAAGAGCCATACAAATCTGTTCAACAAAAAAGTCTGATTTTGTGGCATCTTAAATATTAACAAATGTAGTTAGCAAACTGTCACAGTTTCCTTCTGAATCCAATGTTGGATGCATTTTGATGAGCTTTGCCCAAAATATATTGTTAGGTTCTTCTCAAGGCAGAGATAATGTATTTTTATGTGTGTTTATCTCTATAAATGTGCTTAGGATCAAATACAACACCAATTACCACGTTAATTCTATTTAAGACATATATCTATTAAGACTGTGTTATACTCATCACCTCCTACTAAGATTCACTTGCATTAAAGTGATAATCGGGTGGTATGTGCTCACTTTTTTGAAACTGATTTACCAAGCTAATTTAGGTGTTAGAATTGCTGGTTCCAAATAACTGCTTTTTTTTTTTTTTTTTGCACATCGGGTGTTCTGATAATTTATGAATCAATATTGCCAAGGAAGATGATGTGAGAATATAATGCAAATATAAAAACATTGTTCTTATTAGATGTAAGCAAGGTCGGGTTTTTTTTTTTTTGCTTGCTATTAACACAAAACAAAGGGTGGTTTGAATGAAGTATATTTTCAAAATCTGTAGCAAGAATGACAAGTAGCTTTATTGTAAGCAAGCGTCACAACTTCAACAATAATATCTGCAGTATTATTAGCCAGTTTGGTCCAATGGTTCACTGCAGAGGTGGGTTCCCACCGGTTCGGACTAGTTTGGCCGAGTAGGCAGTAACTCGCCCTGCCCTGCCCCCGAACCGGTTCTATCGGCGGCGGTGCCATCTTGATTTTTGGTTCTGCGCATGCACAGAGCAATCTTCACTGCAAAAATTTCATTTTTCCCCCTTTTCTAAAGTTGTGCGCATGTGCAGACTTTTTTAGATGCAAATGTGCACCTAAATGCGAAGTGAGCATGCGCTCATAAATTGTTTTGTGCACCGAACTGGCAGTAATGTTGGTGGCAACCCACCCCTGGTTCACTGGCCTAAAAACCAAGAGACTGTGAGTTCTAGTCCTCTCTTAGGCACAAAAGCCAGCTCGGGCTGAACACACTCTCTCAACCCAATGCACCTCACAAAATTGTGGTTGTGGTGAAAATAGGAGGAGGAAGGAATACTAGGTATGTTTGCCACCTTGAATTATTTATAAAACTAGCCGATAACCTGGCATTGCCCGGGTATTTATTTATAGGGGGGAAATGTCCAGACCAAACGTAATTTCTAATGTTGGACTTTCCCCCTTACCAGAGGGAGCCCCCTTGTGGAGTACTGTGAAGCCATTACCACGGCATCTCCACAGCACTGTACAGTAGAAGCCATTTTAAGGCAGTACAATAGAAGCCATTTTAAGACACAACAGGCTGTATCTTAACAGAACACACACCACGAGGGGTGTTAGGGATGTCTTGTACCAAGTTTGGTTGAAATTCTCAAGACGTTCCAGAGTTCTGCTGGAACACACACACACACACACACACACACACACACACACACACACAGCCATTTATATATATATAGATTAATAAAAGCAGGCTATAAATAAAGAAATTAAAAATAATGTGCAGTGGAGTTGTTATTATCCACTAGCAATAAGTCAGGGATGGTTACTCCTGTCCTGTGTTGGAAACGTCTTCCGTGAGCTTATAATTTCATGGGAATTGTTCCAAAGAAGAATCAGTAGGGGAGAAATAGCTGTAAGGCTGAAAGTAAATCCAGGTAGTCCTTGACTTACAACAGTTTGTTTAGTGACCATCTGAAGTTACATCACCAGTAAAAAAAAAAGTGACTTACGACCATTTTTCACACTTAACAACCATCGCAGCATTCCCATGTGATCAAAAATTCAGATGCTTGCCAACTGACTCATATTTACAAGGGTTGCAGTGTCCCTGGGCTCATGTGATCCCCTTTTGCGAACTTCTGACCAGCAAAGTCAACGAGGAAAACCAGATTCACTGAACAACTGTATTACTAACTTAACAACTGCAGTGATTCACTTAACAATGCTGGCAAGAAAGGTCGTAAAATGGGGCAAACTCACTTAACAAATGTCTCACTTAGCAACGTAGATTTGGGGTCCAATTGTGGTCATAGGTCAAAGACTACCTGCATCCATAGATGACAACCGACTCAAACTCAACCCCTCCAAGACGGAGTGGCTGTGGGTACCGGCTCCCCGGTTCAGCCAATTAATTCCATCCTTGGCCATCGGGGGTGTTCAACTTGCCCCTGTGGAGCGGACGCGCAATTTGGGCGTCCTCCTGGATGCCCGGCTGTCCATGGATGACCATGTGACAGCCGTGGCAAGGGGGGCGTTCCACCAGGTTCGCCAGGTGCGCCAATTGTGCCCCCTACTGGACCGGGACGCCTTACGCACAGTCACTCACGCCCTGGTGACGTCTCGCCTGGACTACTGTAACGCTCTCTACATGGGGCTTCCCTTGAAATGCACCCGGAGGCTACAGCTGGTCCAGAACGCAGCCGCGCGGGTAATTATGGGGAGTACTAGGTACTCCCATGTGACACCTTTCCTGCGCGAGCTGCACTGGCTTCCTGTGGTCTATCGGGTGCGTTTCAAGGTTTTGATAACTATCTTTAAAGCGCTCCATGGCTCAGGACCTAGTTACTTGCGGGATCGTATTCTGCCCCATACATCCCTGCGACCAATTCGCTCGCACAGAGAGGGACTCCTCCAGGTGCCGTCCACCAGACAGTGTCGAGGGGCGGCCCCTAGGAGTAGAGCCTTCTCTGTGGCGGGCCCAGCCCTGTGGAATGACCTCCCTCCGGATATTAGGACTACGTCTGACCTCCGTTCCTTCCGAGTTAAGCTCAAGACCCACCTATTCCAAGTAGCTGGCCTGGCTCAATCATGATCTAACTATATCGCTCTTGACGGGTTTTTATTAGTGTAATTCAATTGAATTTATTTATTGGGGTTTTTAAATATTGTGACTTTTTAATTGTTTTTTAGCTATCAGCCTACCTCCTCCTTGTATACGTCTTATATACGTCCTTGTTATATGTATGTCCTGTCCAGATTTGTATTTGTATTTTGTATTTTATTTGTTTTATTGTACGCCGCCCCGAGTCCTTCGGGAGAGGGTGCGGCTTAGAAATAAATATTCTATTCTATTCTATTCTATTCTATTCTATTCTATTACATTTTTAAAACAAGATACGTTTTCAAAAACAGGCTTTTACATGATCAAAGCCACATCCAAACTAGGGATGCACTTATTTTGAAAAGGTTAGACAAAAACTGCAGAAATCTACCACTCTTCACTGTTCATTGAAGCAGTCCAACCTTTTTCAAGCTTTGTCATGAATCCTGGAAAAGAAAGAAAGACAAGAAGATAAGGCTGGAACTGCTGCTGTATTCCAATTTGTTTCCAAATTTGCATCAACATCTGGATACTTGGCCTACAATTTAAGCTCAATTATGCCCCTGGGACAATAATAGGATTACCATCTGGGCTGCCTTTTTCAGCTGTATCTCTCTAGTTTGTGAAGTATGTACACGGAAGAGCTGGAAGCAGAAGATTGGTAAATATATCCAGAACTGAATCCTATATCTATGTGAAAGTAGAATACATGGATTAATGCTAGGAGAAAAAAAATAAATGAAAGGATATTAGTTCATTGCAACGAACTAATTGTTCATTGCAGAGTTCATTGCATTGTTAGAGCTCCATCATAAACAGCTGTTAAAGGTAGAGAAATCTAGGTAGAAATAGGAATGACATGATGAAAATAGCAATAGCAATAGCACTTGAACTTATATATTGTTTTAGAGTGCTTCACAGCCTTTTCTGTGAAGACAGACAGAGTCAGCCTGTTGCCCCCAACAATCTGGGTCCTCATTTGACCAACCTCAGAAAGATGGCAGGCTGAGGTAACCTTGAGCCCGTGAAAATCGAACTTCTGGCAGTCGGCAGAATTAGCCTGCAATACTGCATTCTAACCAGTAGTGGGGTCCAGCCGATTCACACAACTTTGGGAGAAACGGTTGTTAACTTTCTGAGCAGTTTGGTGAGCTGGTTGTTGGAAGAAATCATTAGGGCAGAGAACCGGTTGTTAAATTCTTTGAATCCCACTACTGATTCTAACCACTGTGCCACCACAGCTTTAAAAGATTTTAAAGAGGTCATTGTTTTGCTAAGGAGTTTTATACAGCAGTTCCAGGGCTGCTTCTCTGATGAAGAAAGCCTCCTGTAGTGAGAAGGCAGAGTTCATGCATAAAGCCGAAAGATTATAATTGTGGCAATCTGCCAAGTGTTTTAAAGGCTTTATCTGTATTATGACTTAAACTGGTTAAATAGCCATTAACCCTTCTACTCTTCGAATTACATTTCAAGAGAGGAACTTGAGCTGTCTAAGTATCCAGCTTCAACCACAATTCTCAGGACTTGTGTTTTGTTTATAAAAAGGCCAGCAAAAAACATCCATATATATATATATATTTTCGTAGATTTTCATGGGTGTAGGTATGCTGGTCTTGTTGTATTCAGGTCTTTTCCCATGTAAGATTGAGATTGTCTTGGCAATGTTTTGGCGAGGTCTCACTCGCCATCTTCAGGCTGGGTTTGGGGTTAGGGTTAGGGTTAGGGTTAACCCAAAACCCAGCCTGAAGATGGCAAGTGAGACCTCGCCGAAATATTGCCAAGACAATCTCAATCTTACATGGGAAAAGACCCGAATATAACAAGATCAGCATATATGTATGTATGTATGTATGTATGTATGTATGTATGTATGTACGTACGTACGTACGTACGTGTATATATATGTATGTATATATATGTATGTGTATATACAGTATGTATATATATAAGCAGGGGGTTGGACTAGAATACCTCCAAGATCCCTTCCAACTGTTATTCTATTCTATTCTATTCTAAAATACAAAAATGCCTAGATCAATTCGGATTCATTTCCCCCCCGCAGATTAATCAAATGCATTCTACATTCACACACACACACACACACACACACACACGTCTCTGTGTGTGATTTGTGTGTGTGATTTGATTAATCCTAGGGGATTTGATTAATCCGAGGGGGAAAAATGAATCCGAATTGATCTAGGCATCTTTGTATTTTAGAATAGAATAGAATAACAAAGTTGGAAAGGACCTTGGAGGTCTTCTAGTCCAACCCCCTACTTAGGCAGGAAACTACACCACTTCAGACAAATGGTTATCCAACATCTTATTAAAGACTTCCAGTGTTGGAGCATTCACAACTTCTCGAGGCAAGCGGTTCCACTGATTCATTGTTCTAACTGTCAGGAAATTTCTCCTTAGTTCTAGGTTGCTTCTCTCCTTGATTAGTTTCCACCCATTGCTTCTTGTCCTGCCCTCAGGTGCTTTGGAGAATAGTTTGACTCCCTCTTCTTTGTGGCAACCCCTGAGATATTGGAACACTTTTAAATATAGCTACTGATGCTGAAGACCAATAACTGGCGATATTTCCATCTTTGCACTGTGCACTTCCTGTTCGTACTCTCTCAGTAGTGTTAAGATCTGCCAAGATTCTTTTGACATTTATTATCACATCTGTCTTAACATGAAAGTGGGTCAGGAAATATTGCCATAAGCTCCCAGAAATAGCTCCTTGTCAAGCCACAACTCCACTAGCATTAGCAGGTAGGTAGGTAGGCATCAGTGGTGGGTTTCAAATTTTTTTGGAACCTACTCTGTGGGTGTGGCCTCCTTTGTGGGAGTGGCTTGCTGACCATGTGACCTGGTGGGAGTGGCTTGCTGACCATGTGACCTGGTGGGAGTGGCTTGCCGACCATGTGACCTGGTGGGAGTGGCTTGCCGACCATGTGACCTGGTGGGAGTGGCTTGCCGACCATGTGACCTGGTGGGAGTGGTCAAGATGATGTCACTGAATTCTTTGCCACAATGGGTGAACTACAATAAGACTAAAATAAGTACAAAAACAATAAAAGAGCTACTTACAGAAGGAGGATGACTGTTCTTGCCAGTGTTCAGTATCACGGACTCCAGTGAATGGGCTGCACAAAGAAAACACACAGAAATGAACTCTTTCATTGCCAGTTTGGGATGAAACAAGCACACAAAAGAATAGAACAGGAAAATTACTGTCCTTTTTTGCGTCTTCTGCACCACCTTGCTCCAACAACCTGCATAAAGACAGACAGAGAAAGCAAGACCTTAATTGCATGCACTGCATTAGGATGAAACAAGCACACAAAAGAATAGAACAGGAAAATTACTGTCCTTTTTTGCGTCTTCTGCACCACCTTGCTCCAACAACCTGCATAAAGACAGACAGAGAAAGCAAGACCTTAATTGCATGCACTGCATTAGGATGAAACAAGCACACAAAATAATAGAAAAGGAAAATTACTGTCCTTTTTTGCGTCTTCTGCACCACCTTGCTCCAACAACCTGCATAAAGACAGACACAGGAAGCATGAAGGGCTTGCACTTCACCATCTCAAGCATGAACACAGCACAGACCACATCACTCAGCCAGCAATAAACTCAGCTACTTACAGAGGAGAGATGACCAGCTTGCCCGTCTTCTGCACACCACCTTTTCAACGGAAGCCCAAAATACCTGCATAAAGAAAGACACAGGAAGCATGAAGGGCTTGCACTTCACCATCTCAAGCATGAACACAGCACAGACCACACCACTCAGCCAGCATTAAACTCAGCTACTTACAGAGGAGAGATGACCAGCTTGCCCGTCTTCTGCACACCACCTTTTCAACGGAAGCGTATTGAAATACCTGCATAAAGACACAGGAAGCAAGACCTTAATTGCTTGCACTTCACCATCTCAAGCATGAACACAGCACAGACCACACCACTCAGCCAGCAATAAACTCAGCTACTTACAGAGGAGAGATGACCAGCTTGCCCGTCTTCTGCACACCACCTTTTCAACGGAAGCGTATTGAAATACCTGCATAAAGAAAGACACAGGAAGCAAGACCTTAATTGCTTGCACTTCACCATCTCAAGCATGAACACAGCACAGACCACACCACTCAGCCAGCATTAAACTCAGCTACTTACAGAGGAGAGATGACCAGCTTGCCCGTCTTCTGCACACCACCTTTTCAACGGAAGCGTATTGAAATACCTGCATAAAGAAAGACACAGGAAGCAAGACCTTAATTGCTTGCACTTCACCATCTCAAGCATGAACACAGCACAGACCACATCACTCAGCCAGCAATAAACTCAGCTACTTACAGAGGAGAGATGACCAGCTTGCCCGTCTTCTGCACACCACCTTTTCAACGGAAGCGTATTGAAATACCTGCATAAAGAAAGACACAGGAAGCAAGACCTTAATTGCTTGCACTTCACCATCTCAAGCATGAACACAGCACAGACCACATCACTCAGCCAGCATTAAACTCAGCTACTTACAGAGGAGAGATGACCAGCTTGCCCGTCTTCTGCACACCACCTTTTCAACGGAAGCGTATTGAAATACCTGCATAAAGAAAGACACAGGAAGCAAGACCTTAATTGCTTGCACTTCACCATCTCAAGCATGAACACAGCACAGACCACATCACTCAGCCAGCATTAAACTCAGCTACTTACAGAGGAGAGATGACCAGCTTGCCCGTCTTCTGCACACCACCTTTTCAACGGAAGCGTATTGAAATACCTGCATAAAGAAAGACACAGGAAGCAAGACCTTAATTGCTTGCACTTGCACCTTACATAAGAATAGCACAATGAAAGAGATACACTCAAGTACTTACTTGTTTTATTGCTTTTCTGGTTGTTGATAAAACAGGTCACTTACCAGCAGGCAGAATCAGCAGCACTCCGATGCGATGGATCAGACTCCGGACTCCGATGCGATGGATGGCGAGACTGGCTGGCAGCAGGAAAGGTAAGACACCTGGAGAAGAAATAGAGTAAAGTTTAGTAAAGACATCGCCTGGCAGGCTTAGCTAGCTAGCCAGGCGAGGCTGGAGAACGGGGGGGGGGGGGCTTTTGGCCGCGGGGCGTATGCGAGGCCGCTGCCGCCGCCGCCGCTCGCCCGCCTTCGGCCAGATCGGCCACGCGAGGCCGCGGCTTTCCTGAGGAAAGGCCGCGGCCGCCGCCACCGCCGCCGCTCGCCCGCCTTCGGCCAGATCGGCCACACGAGGCCGCGGCTTTCCTGAGGAAAGGCCGCGGCCGCCGCCACCACCGCCGCCGCCGCCGCTCGCCCGCCTTCGGCCAGATCGGCCACGCGAGGCCGCGGCTTTCCTGAGGAAAGGCCGCGGCCGCCGCTACCGCCGCCGCTCGCCCGGCTTCGGCCAGATCGGCCACGCGAGGCCGCGGCTTTCCTGAGGAAAGGCCGCGGCCGCCGCCACCGCCGCCGCCCGCCCGCCTTCGGCCAGATCGGCCACGCGAGGCCGCAGCTTTCCTGAGGAAAGGCCGCCGCCGCCGCTACCGCCGCCGCTCGCCCGGCTTCGGCCAGATCGGCCACGCGAGGCCGCGGCTTTCCTGAGGAAAGGCCGCGGCCGCCGCCACCGCCGCCGCCCGCCCGCCTTCGGCCAGATCGGCCACGCGAGGCCGCGGCTTTCCTGAGGAAAGGCCGCCGCCGCCGCCGCCGCTCGCCCGCCTTCGGCCAGATCGGCTACGCGAGGCCGCGGCTTTCCTGAGGAAAGGCCGCGGCCACCGCTACCGCCGCCGCTCGCCCGCCTTCGGCCAGATCGGCCACGCGAGGTCCCGGCTTTTGCGAGGGAAGGCCAAAGGCCTTCCTGCGCAAAAGTAGGCCGCCGCCACCCGCCTTCGGCCAGATTGCCTACGCGAGCCCATGGCTCGCGCAAGTTAGGCCACCCCGCCCGCCTGCGGCCGCGTGGCCTACGCGAGGCCGCGGCTTTCGTGAAGAAAGGCCGCGGCCGCCGCCACCGCCACCGCCGCTCGCCCGCCTTCGGCCAGATCGGCCACGCGAGGTCCCGGCTTTTGCGAGGGAAGGCCAAAGGCCTTCCCGCGCAAAACTAGGCCGCCGCCGCCCGCCTTCGGCCAGATTGCCTACGCGAGCCCATGGCTCGCGCAAGTTAGGCCGCCCCGCCCGCCTGCGGCCGCGTGGCCTACGCGAGGCCGCGGCTTTCATGAAGAAAGGCCGCCGCCACCGCCACTCGCCTGCCTTCGGCCAGATCGGCCACGCGAGGTCCCGGCTTTTGCGAGGGAAGGCCAAAGGCCTTCCCATGCACAACTAGGCTGCCGCTGCCGCCCGCCTTCCGCCGTGTGCCCCCCCGCCACTCGCCCCCCCGCCGCCCGCCTGCCTCCCGAGCAAAACTAGGTTGCCATGCCGCCGCTCGCCCCCCCCCGCCGCCCACCTGCCTCCCGAGTGCAGCTGCCCCCCTCCCGCCGCCTCGTGCGCCTGCACGAGGCCGCGGCTTCTATCGGGCCTGAAAAAGGCCTTTCATCGCAAAACTCGCCCGCCGCCACCCGCCCGCCTCCCGCCGCCCCGCCTTAGTTGCTTACCTGAGGGAAGCAGCTCCTGGAAGGCGAAGGGAAGAAGAAACGAAACTCCAGATAACCGTTTGCTCTATCGCAACTTGCAAAGACTCTTTTGAAAAGAGAAGTCTCCAAAAGAGAAAGACTCTTTTCAAAAGAGGACTTTTGGCCGTTGGCGCCACGTTTTTAAACAGGTCGCCTCGAGCGCTGATTGGCTGGACTCCAGGCTGGAGTCTCCAGCCAATCAGTGATCGGTGGGCTGGGCTAGACTAGTGCGGACGGGCGGGGGAGCGAGCGAGTTGCGACGGGCGGGGGAGCGAGCGAGCTGCGATGGGCGGGGGAGCGAGCTAGCCTTAACGGCGAGCGACGGGGCCGGTGCCGGTTACTTCCGGGTTTGGTTACTTCCGGGTTCGGTCTGGAACCGGTTCGCGCGATCCGGTGCGAACCGGTTGGAACCCACCACTGGTAGGCATGCATGTTTGTGCACACTGAAACTATCTAAAAAAGGTAGCCATGGCATCATCCTTAGTATTGCTCTTACCGTATTTACTGAGACAGACTGAGAAAATTAATTATTATGAAAGGGCAACGTAATGTCTCAGTGCTCTAATTGAAAGCAAGCTAGCAACTTCTTTTTATTTGACTTCTATGTATTCATGTATACTTTACAAACTCGCTCATCTTTAAATAACATTTATTCCTTCCCCTGAGGCATGCAAGTAAAAGCTTGACATGTTCTTGCTATTCTAGTGCTCTTTTGTTTCTTTCCATCTTATGCATAAATGTGTCTTCTTTAGTGTCAATGTTTTATTTCGGTAAGGCTGAGGAACTTTGCCGGAGAGATATTTTTTTTCCCTTGTGGAACTCATCTAAAAAGTTAGTAAGAGTGAATCTTTTTAGAAGTTTTGAACTTCGCTTTTTGTAAAAAAAAGAATCCTATTAGAGTTTATTGTGGGATGAAATGCAAATAGAAGCGAAAATAAAGGAAATTAAGGAGAGAATTTAGAATAACAGAATATTATTATTATTATTATTATTATTATTATTATTATTATTATTATTATTATTATTATTATTATTATTATTGCATCAACAGAATTGTATCACAGCAGCCAGTTGTTTCGCCGGATTTGGCATTGATTACTAATCGGGCCCCACCCAGGGGCCTAGGACGTCGTAACGTATTTTTGTAATATCCGTGCAGATCCAAGCAGTGCAGCTTTTTGCATTTGACTGATGGTGATTTTGTCAAGTTTTAACTGTTTTAAATGTAATTCCAGTGCTTTTGGAATAGCACCCAGTGTGCCAATTACCACTGGAATTACCACTGCTGGTTTGTGCCATAATCGTTGAATTTCAATTTTTAAGTCCTGGTATTTCGCGACTTTTTCATATTCCTTCTCCTTGACCCTGCTATCACCTGGTATTGCGATGTCTATGATTGTAACCTTATTTTTCTCAACCAGTGTGATGTCTGGTGTGTTATGCGCCAGTATTTTGTCCGTTTGTATACGAAAATCCCACAGGATCTTGACCATCTGATTTTCGGTGACTTTTTCAGGCTTATGTTCCCACCAGTTTGTTGTTGTTTTAATATTATAATTTTTGCACAAATTCTAGTGGATCATTTGTGCTACTGAATTGTGCCACAATTTATAATCAGTCTGCATGATTTTTTTACAGCAGCTGAGTATGTGATCAACAGTTTCATCAACTTCTTTGCAGAGTATGCATTTGGCATCAAAGGATTTTTCGATTTTGGCCTTAATGGCATTTGTTCGGATAGCTTGTTCTTGCACAGCCAGGATTAGTGACTCTGTTTCTTTCTTTAATGTACCTGTTGTTAACCATAACCAAGTTTTTTCACTGTCCACTTTATCTTTTATTTTTCCAGAAATTGACCATGCAATGCTTTGTTCTGCCAACTTTCCATTCTTGATATTATCACATCTTTTCTGTATTCTTGTTTCGTCTGTTGGGCCTTCAGTAGATTTTTGTTCTTTACTTCGATTAATAGATGTTCTTGACTTTCTTTTAAATAATCAGCCAGTGCATGCTTTTCTTCTTCAACTATTTGCTTCACTTGTAATAATCCTCTGCCACCTGATTTTCGGGGCAGGTATAGTCTATCAGTGTCACTGCGTGGATGTAAACTGTAGTGCATTGTCATTAGTTTCCTGGTTTTTCGGTCCAAAATGTTCAAATTAGCTTGTGTCCAGTTAACTATACCAGCTGTGTATCTTATAACTGGTATTGCCTAGGTATTTATGGCCTTGATTGTATTAGTATTGCGTGGTTAATCTTTGGTGAGATTCACAGCCTTTGGGGAGGAATTTAATTGTGGCCTCGGAGAGCAAGAGCGTTTTAAAGAAAATATGGAAAATGAGTTGCACAATAAAATTGGCAAACCATTCGCAGTGAGCACCTTCAGTGAAAAAGTTTCCAGAGAAGCTTGTTTGATCATCTAATCTATGAAAGATAAATGTCATAAAGTTAGATTTGTGGATTTTGTGGAAATTGGGCAAATGTATATCAGCATAGGGACGTGAAAGCTGCATTAATAGTGGTGACACTCATTCCGTACATTTCCATGTTCTTGCTGTTTTCCTAATTGTTGCTTTATTTTTTCAAGCATAAGCTTTATAAAGAGGGCAACAACACACAGCAAGTGCTTGTCCATTGTGGGTATTTCACTTCGTAAAGGTTCGTAAATTGATTGAAGCAAAAGCTAAGCAATTTTAAGACATGAATTTCAGAGGGGAAAAAATGAAGCCCTAAGTATTTATTTTGAAACAAATATTTAAGATATACCGGTAGTTACGTTACGACCATTCATTTAGAGACAGTTTGGAGTCACAAAAATGTGACTTATGACCAGTCCTCACACTTATGACTGTCACAGCATCTCCATGGCTATGTGATCGAAATTCAGGTACTTGGTAATCAGTATGTAATTATGAAAGGTATAAGTGTCTCAATGGCTAAGATGCTGAGCTTGTTGATCAGAAAGGTCGGCAGTTTGGTGGTTCGAATCCCTAGTGCCGCGTAATGGAGTGAGCTCCCATTTTTTGTCCCAGCTTCTGCCAACCTAGCAGTTCGAAAGCATGTAAAAATGCAAGTAGAAAAATAGGAACCACCTTTGGTGTGAAGGTAACCATGTGCCTTCAGTGTTTAGTCATGCCGGCCACATGACCACGGAGACGTCTTCGGACAGCACTGTCTCTTCGGCTTTGAAATGGAGATGCGTACCACCCCCTAGAGTCGGGGACTAGCACATATGTGCGAGGGGAACCTTTACCTTTATCTTATGTATTTATGACAGTATCTCGGCATAATGTAATCACCATTTGTGATGTTTTCCAGCTGGTTTTCAACAAGTATAATCAATGGGAAAAGCTGGATTTGTTTAACAACTGCGTGATTTGCTTAACAAATGCAGGGATTCATTTAAAAAGTGTGGCAAAAAATATGTCATAACATCAGGCATAATTTATTTACCAATTGCCTTGCTTAGCAACAGCTATTCTGGTCCCGAACTGTAAGTCGAGGACTAACTATAAGAGCAATATATCAAAATTTAGGTGGTTTGCAACCTGTAGTTATGGTGGTTGTAATCTCCAGGGACCATGTAATTAACATTTGTGACCTTCACAGGAGACTTTCAACTAAGTCAATGGGGGAAGGAGGATTCATTCAACAACTGCATTTAATACTTGTAGCAAAACATGTCATAAAATTGGGTGCAATTCACTTAAAACTGCCTTGCTTAGCAAAGGAAATCCTGGTTCTAAGGCAACTACTATCTAAAATCTTCATTAAAAATGTATGCTTCAAAACATAAAACATAGCCACACATTAATAAAGTAATAGTGGAAAGATAAAAGTTGTAGAAAAATATAATTTGTGGCAATTGTATTGGCATACAATTTATGTGGTTTATTATGATTAAAAGTGGAATTTATGTTCAGTAGACTTTAATAACAGACTATTTATTTCATGTAAATTTTTAGTTCCACTTTAGTAGTAAAATATTTTATTTGTTTCTTACCATTCTGAATTTTAGTTAAAGTTTCAAAATGAAATTGACTTGGTATCATCCAGATTCTTTTTTTTGGGGGGGGAGGGGGATCTCCAATTTCTTTTGGGACAGTTAACTATGTACTATTTTGAATTCTATTAACTCTTAACTCTTTGTTATGTTTAATTTCACTTCCCCATTTATTACTTAAATAGAAAATATTCTGCTTAAAATACTATAGCAAATAGTCTGTACTACCTTGTCAGCTGATCTGTGCTAATTTTTCATGATTATGTCATCTTTTACCAAGATTCATGAGAGAAAAAGATTAGAGTTATAGATAATCTGTAAAATATTATTCAGAGATTAAATTAGGTGAATACAATAGGCAGAAGACTTGGTCAACCAACCTTATTAATTTTCTTTAATATCTCTAAGAAATAAAAGCCACAAAATTAAGATAAAGATTATTAGGAAACAATAACAATTAGCCAAAGTGTAATGATTCTGGAATAGAACTGCTTCTAATCAAAGCAACAAGAGTAAAATTCCATTACAATTTCCTTTATTATCCGATAACTATGGAAAAAGGCTTCCCCCACCCTTTCACGTAGAGAATGCAGCAAGAGAGGAAGTATGTCCATGGAACTGGCCTTCCCTTTTCTGTTTGCAGCATTATTAAGACTTTGATGCTCTACCAGCTATGGTTGCAACCTCATAAGTACAGTAGATTCAGTGGTGGGATTCAGCCAGTTCGCACCTATTCGGGAGAACCGGTTGTTAACTTTCTAAGCAGTTTGGAGAACCAGTTGTTGGAAGAAATCTCATTCCCCCCCCCCAACCACACTTTACAGCACTAATCCTGTAAGGAAGGCAGGAAGGAAACATTTTGGTGTTGTTTCTAGCCTAATCTTTATTGCCCTGATTACAAAAACTGCCTCTACGGTTAACTCTTATTACATTGTAACAGCTAAGGTGAAGTGCCCATCGATGTGAGTGACGTTGAGTTGGCCACCCAGTCACATGACCACCGAGCCACGCCTACCCAGCTGGTCATTAGGGCAGAAAACCAGTTGTTATTTGAATCTACTGTATATTGTAGGACCTCTCAGTGATTCTGAGAAGCCCAATCTGTCTTAATCTTCAGAGATCTCTTGGGATAATAAAAATAACTCTACTGAATCCAGATCACACTTATTTTTAATTATTTTGTCATAGCTAAATTTTAGGGAGCACTATTTTTCTTTCTAGTTTTTCACTGTTTTTTAATGCAATCTCCAATGACCTCTGAGGTCCAGTGTCATCTACATGTGCGTATGTCCAAATTTGCAAGATAGAGGGTATAGCGTCACCTCTCGTGTCCCACCCATTTTTTTTTCCTGGGAATAATCCTCCTGAGATCCCTTTCAGCTCCATCATTCCACGATTCTATCAACGCCTCTTAGTATCTGCTTAGGTCCCAAACAGGCCAATGCCACAGTCCAACTTTTTCTTTATCCCAGTTCCTGAACTAAAATTACTCTCTGAAGCTATCAATAATTTGCATGGGGAAGAAGAGCCCAGAAACATAGAAAGCTGCTCGCTAAGAATTCAGTTTGTACCAGATTGTGTTTTATCCCAATCCATCATACCAACGATTAAGTCATTTGTTGCGCTATGCTTCAATAAAGACTTACATTCTTTTGGAATGATTCGGAAGAAAGGGTACATTTTCAGCAGGTGTGTAAACAGCTGCACACCACACACACACACACACACACACACAAACACACACACACATTCCTGTGCCAGTTTATGGAGACAAGACACACAATTCCCATTTTAAGTTAAATGCCTATGTAGATGGACAATTACCAGCTTAGTAGCAAATGGAGCATTTTCTACATCTACGTGGTAGCATTTGGGTAACCTCTGGATTTTTGTAACCCAAATTGGAGGGACCCAGATTGCACCAGAGCCCCAACAGCATTACAGATTGTCAACATTATATTTTGAAGGACTGTAGAGAAGAAACGTTGTTTTGCCTGCCAATAGACTAAAATTGATGTGTCCCCCCCCAATAAGAGCATGTTAAAAGTTGGAGTGGTAAACAAGACAATGAAATAATTCATTTAAAACCATCAAAGGAGGGAGTCAGAACTGGATGTCTATTTCTGCTAGCCGACTAGAATGCATTAACTGAGCAAGCACTCTGCCATTAAGTAATTTGTTATTTTTATTAGAGCCTCGGTAAAGAAACATGTCTTCTTTTTACTTCCTTCACAAAAAATGTAAAAGCTCAGGCTCACTAGTTTATACATACATACATACATACATACATACGTACGTACGTACCAGTGACGTGCGGTGAGAGTTACGGCTGGTGAGGCTGGTGACGCTGGTGACGTCATCAGGAAGGCGGGGAATGGGACCACGTGTGCAGGAGGCTGAGGCAGCCCCCACCTTCCTGAGTGAACATTAAGGGGACCGCGGAGTGCACTGATCCGCGTAGCCTTGCTTCCTCCACCGGCGCCAGTCCCTTCCCCCCCACTCCTTCAAGGTCTTCCACCAACCCAAAGCCCAATCCCCAGAGGCCTCCCTCGGGCCTTCTGCATCCCCCTAACTCTTCCTGCATGGCTTCTTCAGCGTTGTCACCTCAGCGAAGCCCTGCCTTGGCAGCCAGCAAAAGACCCGTTGGCTCCCGGGAATGGCCCCACATCAAACGAGAGACTCACCTACAGGGCGGGCCTCTCCCGAGCCGCCGACTCCGAGAAAAAAATCGGGGTGAGGGAGGGAGACGCACAAAATGGGGGCAGGAGCTTCCCAGGGGTGTGGGAGAGGAGGAGGAAGAAGAAGAACCTGTCCAAGGCTTGCAGCCGCCGGCGCCCACAAATGTGGGCCCGTGGCAGTGGGTTCCTTTGTGTTTGCTTCCTAACGACCTGAGAGGTGGTGTGCCGGCTGTGTGGTTGTCAAGCGGCTTCACGAATCGCTGCCCAGGAAAAGCAGCTCCGCGGGGCCTGGCGGCAAGGCTTGAGCGGGGTGACAGAACAGCCGCCTGAATGGGAAAGCAACGAAAGGGGCTGCATTTTCACCCCGCTGAAGCCTTGCTGCCTGAATGGGAAGCCGTCCTCGCTGCCCCTTTCATTGCTTTCCCATTCAGGCAGCTGCGTTTTCACCCCGCTGAAGCCTTGCTGCCTGAATGGGAAGCCGTCCTCGCTTCCCCTTTCATTGCTTTCCCATTCAGGCAGCTGCGTTTTCACCCCGCTGAAGCCTTGCTGCCTGAATGGGAAGCCGTCCTCGCTGTCCCTTTCGTTGCTTTCCCATTCAGGCAGCTGCGTTTTCACCCCACTGAAGCCTTGCTGCCTGAATGGGAAGCCGTCCTCGCTGTCCCTTTCGTTGCTTTCCCATTCAGGCAGCTGCGTTTTCACCCCGCTGAAGCCTTGCTGCCTGAATGGGAAGCCGTCCTCGCTGTCCCTTTCGTTGCTTTCCCATTCAGGCAGCTGCGATTTCACCCCGCTGAAGCCTTGCTGCCTGAATGGGAAGCCGTCCTCGCTGTCCCTTTCGTTGCTTTCCCATTCAGGCAGCTGCGTTTTCACCTCGCTGAAGCCTTGCTGCCTGAATGGGAAAGCAAGAAAGGGGCTGCGTTTTCACCTCGCTGAAGCCTTGCTGCTGAATGGGAAAGCAAGAAAGGGGCTGCGTTTTCACCCCGCTGAAGCCTTGCTGCCTGAATGGGAAAGCAAGGAAAGGGGCAGCGAGGACGGCTTCCCATTCAGGCAGCAAGGCTTCAGCGCGGTGAAAGCGCAGCCCCTTTCGTTGCTTTCCCATTCAGGCGGCTGCTCTGTCACCCCGCTCAAGCCTTGCCGCCGGGCCCCGCGGAGCTGCTTTTCCTCAAGCGCAGCCGCCTGAATGGGAAAGCAACGAAAGGGGCAGCGAGGTCGTTCTCCAGTCGCTTTCATGGCTTCGTCATCCGGGAGCGCCAACAACATTTCTGCCTCCGCAGCTCCCGGGCGCGGCTGACGGATGTATGTAATATTATAATATTATATATATATATATATAGTATATAATATTATATACTATTATTTCATGAAGAGAGGTGAGGCTCTGCCTCCCCTGCCTCCCCTGACCGCACGTCCCTGGTACGTACATACATACATACATACATACATACATACATACATACATACATACAAATGAGATTCTGAGGAAGAGAATAGAAATATAATTCCAAAACAAACAACTCTCTTTTGGATAATAAAAATCTGAACTGGTAAATGGAAATTGTCTTGCTTCAAAACCTCTTTTCTACCAGTGGTTTAAAAAAAAATCAAAACAAAACAGTAATCAGATCTCCCTTTAAAGTACAGAGCTTTCATAATTAATAACCTCAAACACTGTCCACTTAGTTCAGTAAATAATTTTTATGCAGCTGACCTTTCTCTTTTCCATTGCTACATTATTAATGAAACTAAAGCAATCAATCAGTTATTGTTTGAGCAAATATGTCAGGGACTAGGGCTTCCCATTATTATGTTTTCTCATTTAATAATTCTAGCAAACAGGTAATGTGCTAACAGGGAAACTTATCATAAAAATTTCTGATACTTTAGACATACAGTATGTATATATTTAAGGTAAATATTTGTTGAGGAAACTGGTAAAAATAAAATTAAGTAGTGATACTGTCCTATCAAACCTTCTAATATGAAAAACTGACGTCTATTGATTTGGATAAAAATCAAGACCACTTCACAATAAGATGCTGTGGTATTTCAGTATTCATTGGTTGTGGGAGGCGAGGTGAGTACCAAAAATGATGAGTACCAAACTGCTTTTTCCCATAAGGAATGATGTAGTGAGTCACTAGGCAGCTGTCACCAACACGTTGTAGCTTGTGTATTGAGTACCAAGCAAAGGCTGAGTACTCAGACAAATATTCACATCAAAATGCACTGAGTAGCAAATTTGAGTTTCAAAGCAGCTGGGTACCAAGTAGAGGTGGTATTCAGCAGGTTCTGACCAGTTCTGGAGAACCAGTAGCGGAAATTTTGAGTAGTTTGGAGAACCGGTAAATACCACCTCTGATTGACCCCGCCCCCATCTATTCTCTGCCTCCCAAATCCCAGTTGATCAGGAGGAAATGAGGATTTTATAGAAACCTTCCCCTGGAGTGGGGAGGGAAAGGAGATTTTACAGTAATCTTCCCCTGGAGTGGGGAGGGAATGGGGATTTTGCAATAACCTTTCCCTGCCATGCCCACCAAGCCACGCCCACCAAGCCATACCACTCCTACCAAGCCACACTCACAGAACCGGTAGTAAAAATGTTTGAATCCCACCACTGGTACCAAGGTATCACTGTAATGATTTCTTTATTTTTTAAAGTAAGCTGAAATGTATTTTATTGTATAGATTGATTGATTTTTGCTTTTCAAAATATCAGAGATTTGTGATTTGACTAGCATTTGTTCTCATGGACAAGTGAATAGGTTTCAGCCTGTCATTCTTCAGAGGTAATCCAGAGAGCAAATATACCCAGATGAACTACTAATCCTGCTTTAGCGTAAGGTTACATCAGTGGTGGGTTTCAAAAATTTTTGGAACCTCTTCTGTAGGTGTGGCTTGCTTTGTGGGAGTGGCTTGCCGGCCATGTGACCGGATGGGAGTGACTTGGCAGTCATGTGACCGGATGGGAGTGGCTTGGCAGTCATGTGACCAGATGAGAGTGGCTTGGTAGTCATGTGACCGGATGGGAGTGGCCAAGATGATGTCACTGAATTCTTTGCCCCAATGGATGATCTACAAAAAGATATAAAAAAGGAAATTTATTATTTTGTGTACTTACTACTTAAATAAGATTAAAATAAGTACAGAAAACAATAAAAGAACTACTTACAGAAGGAAGATGATGGTCCTTGCCAGTCTTCAATAACACTGACTCCAATGAATGGCCTGCACAAAGAAGAGACACAGAAAGGAACTCTTTCATTGTATGCACTGCATTAGGATGAAACCAGCACACAAAACAATAGAAAAGGAGGAATACTGTCCTTTTGTGTGTTGAAGTCATCTACTGACCACCTTGCTCCAATGAATGGCCTGCACAAAGAGATACAGAAAGGAAGACTTTAATTGCTTTCACTACTATATTAAGGATGAAACAAGCTACTTACATAAGAAAGATGACTGTCCTAGCGGTCATACTCTTCATCCTGTTAAATAATACTAACTGCAGAAGAAATAAAACAATATTGGACTCGATTGTCGTTGTAAGCTGAGAAATACCTTACCTTTACCTTTATTTCGATTTTTATACCGCCCCCTCTCCCCAAAGGGCGGCTAAACGGAACAGGTGAGTCTTCAGTTTTCGTTGAAAGGAGAGAAAGTCAGTGGTGGTTCTGATATCAGAGGAGAGGTCATTACAGAGGGTTGGGCCCATCACAGAGAAGGCTCTACTCCTAGGTGCCGCCCGTTGGCACTGCTTTGTGGACGGCACCCGGAGGAGCCCCTCCCTGTGAGAGCGAATCGGTCGCAGGGAAGTGTGTGGTAGGATGCGATCCCGCAAGTACCTAGGTCCTGAGCCATGGAGCGCTTTAAAGATGGTGATTAGCACCATGAAACGCACCCGAAAGACTACAGGCAGCCAGTGCAGCTCGCGCAGGAGCGGTGTTACGTGGAAGTACCAAGTACTCCCCAAAATAGCCCGCGCGGCTGCGTTCTGGACTAGCTGCAGTCTTCGAGCGCGTCCCAAGGGAAGCCCCATGTAGAGGGCATTGCAGTAGTCCAGCCGAGACGTCACCAGTGCATGAGTGACCGTGCGTAGGGCATCCCGGTCCAGTAGGGGGCGCAATTGGCACACCAGGCGAACCTGGTGGAACGCCCCCCTTGCCACGGCTGCCACATGGTCATCCATTGACAGCCGGGCATCTAGGCGTCTCCTATGGCGCTTTATCACCCTCAGGTCCTCGGTAAACCAAGGAGCCCGGGTGGGTCGTCGCCGCAGGAGAGGCCGCAAAGGCGCAACTCGGTCCAGGGCCCCAGCGGCCGCCCTATTCCAGGCGGCCACTAGGTTCTCGGAGCGAGAGCGGGTCAGGGCTACAGGGAATGGCCCAAGCTCCGTCTGGAACCTATCCGGTTCCATCAGGCGCCTGGCGCGGTACCAACTTGGACAGTTTGGTTCCGCCTCCTCGCGGTGGGGGGTAGCGCCAGGGAAGTCCAGCCGGAGACATGAGTGATCTGACCATGACAGGGGAGTAATGGTTACATCCCCTCTTCCCAGATCACTTGCCCACTGTTCAGATACAAAAACAAGGTCCAGAGTGTGGCCACCTTCGTGTGTGGGGCCCTGAATTAATTGGGTCAGGTCCATGGCTGTCATGGAAGCCATGAACTCCCGAGCTACCTCGGATGCTTCCCCCATCGATGGCAAGTTGAAATCCCCCATAACCACAAGCTTGGGGGTCTCAACTGCCGTCTCTGAGATCAGCTCGAGGAGCTCGGGCAGGGCTGCTGACGTATAGCGAGGAGCCAAGTATACAACCAGCAAGCCCCACTGCCTCCCTGGGCCCCATTTCACACCAAGGGACTCACATCCGGGTATCTGAGGTACAGTGAACTCCCTCGGCTCTAGACATTCCCGTATAACTACCGCCACCCCACCACCCTTACCCAGGGCTCGAGGCTGATGGAATGCACGGAAACCCGGTGGGCACATTTCCACAAGGGGTAAACCACCCTCGTGGCCCAACCAGGTCTCCGTTATCCCTGCAAGGTCCAGCTCCCCCTCTGAGATCAACTCATTAATGAGGGGGGCCTTGTTGGCCACGGACCTTGCATTGCAGAGCATCAGCCTCAGGCCCTGGCTCTGTAGTTCCTGACCACCTAGGTTGCGGGGGTTGGTACAAATGACTGGGTGTAACCAATAGCCACGGTCTCCCAACCGACGCTGTGGTCTTCTCCTGTCCTCGCATCCCCTCCTCCCCGCGACCGATGTAATAAGACAACCCTCTATTGGAACGTTCTTTCCCCTCCCCCCCTCCACCACACTCACTTCCCTCCTGGACTCACCTGTTCGCCTGGCACTGGCCCTCCTCCTGGACAGATTTCCCTCCCCTCCTACCCTAAAACCCTCCCTGGAGCCCCCTAAAAAAGATAAAAAAACATTTAGTTAAAAAACCCCTAAGCCTCCGTTTCTTCCACCTCTCGGGGTCTATAAACCCGTCATCAAGGCGGGCCCTTGCAAGCGTCAAGGGCCATGCCTGCGAGAGGGGGGTCTCCCGCAGGCGGAGCAGGTCAATACACTACAGGTAACAGAAGGGACCCCTGTTTTCACCCAACAATGTACAGTCTTTTCAGGAAGGCTGTCCCCCAACAAACAGGAAAGATATAGTTTTTCATCTAAGAAGTTAGATCAAGAATGAATGTCATAGGTAGATTCACAGAGCATTACAGATTTCTTTTTCTGAAATTTATTCCTCAGTTCAAAAAACAGGAATATATGAATTAGGTTCAGTACTTAGGACAGACCAAGTAGCTATTCAAGAGTTAGTGGTGTCATGGTTGGAAGCAATGGTAAAGCTAGATATTGGATTTAAAATATTTGGTTGGGCATTTCAAAGGGAATACAATGCATATTTAATTTTACACATGTTAACAATGCTGGAATTGTGTTTACACAACAGTGGAAAAACAAAGATATGAAAATGAATAAATATTAGAATGTGCAGGAATGAATAAATTGACAATTAAAATCAAGAAAGCTTAGAATATTTGTTCACATGAGATTTGTTTTATCAATTGCTAACTAACAGAAACAGATATTAGAAATCTAAAAGTATGAAAGAAAACACCAATTATGTAAGCAAAGGTCACTAAAATGTATAAAGAAATGTTATTAGTACTTGATCATTATTAATGTGTAGATAACTGCGGGACATTACATACCCACACTCACAAACTATGACAGTGCCAGAAAAACACCAAAAGTAACAATTTCCCCCCAAAAGACTGCAGATGAAACCAGTTTTTTCCCCTAACCCTAAGGACAGGAAAGACAAAGTCACTGGAATAAAAACCATCAAGGCAGTGTGGGAAATTATAAAGGACAGTGCCAGGAAGCTCACAGAACCAGGAACCACAATTACCTAAACAACCATGTATCACACAGAAACATACAAAATCTGGCAAAGCTCTCTTGCACCAACCTGGCCTGCCCATAGAAAAGCAGCCACCTTGAGACAGATAAACCATGCACCAACCTGTACACTTAAAAGCAATATATTTCATCACAAATAAACATTTGCAAAAAGGAATAACATTTCTTGTAATAAACATATTCTATAAACAATAAATAAATAAAAATTCCCCAAAAATATTTTTAAAAGATATTCCTTAAATAATAATAAAAATCCTGAAAAACCATTTAAAAATATTCTATACATAATAAATTAAAATAAACCATTTAAAAATATTCTATACACAATACTTTTAAAGTATTGTGGATAGTATATTTTTAAATCATTTTATTTTAATTTATTATGTATAGAATTTTTTAAATGGTTTATTTTAATTTATTGTTGATAGAATATTTTTTTAAAAATGGTCTAAGACAATTAAAAAAGATTCTACCAACAATAATTTAAAATAAAACCATTTTAAAATATTCCACAGACAATAATTTAAAATAAAACCATTTTAAAGTATTCCACATATAATAATTTAAAATAAAACCAGTTAAAAGTATTCTACACACAATAAATTAAAATAAACCATTAAAAAAAATTATATACTCAATACTTCTAAATAAAACCATTTAAAAAAATTCTATACACAATACATTTAAAAGTATTGAGTATAGAATTTTTAAAAATGGTTTATTTTAATTTATTGTTGATAGAATCTTTTTTAAATAGTCTAAGACAATTTGAAAAAAAGATTCTATCAACAATAAATTAAAATAAACCATTTAAAAAAATTCTATACTAAATACTTTTAAATAAAACAATTTTAAAAAATTCAATGCACAATAAATGAAATATTCTTTAAAAAAACATTAAAAGCATAAAAGAAAAAAATAAAACAGGTCATGTACCAGCAGGCAGAATCAGCAGCTCTCCAATGCAATGGATGCAGCAGGGAGCAGGCAGGCAACAAGGCAGCAGGTAAGCTGGACTGAAGGGACAAGGGATAACCAGGTCAGCTAGGCCCACTGCCTGGCAGGCTAGCTAGCCAGCCAGGCGAGGCTGGGGACTGGGGAGGCGGGGGTAGTAGGAAACCCCCTTCCGGCCACATGGCATATTCCAGCTTGCGACTTTTGTGAGGGAAGGCCTGAAGGCCTCCTTCCCTCGTGAAAGTCATAAGCTGGCGTATGCTAGCCTCCCGTTGCTGCTGCCACCCACCCCCTTTCGGCCACATGGCGTACGCCAGCCCACGGCTTTCCCTTCCCCCGCTCCGCCCCCCTTGTGCTTAGTTGCTTACCTTAGGGAAGCCGCAAGCTGCTGGAAGGCAAAGTGAAGCAAAGCAAAGGGAGGACCTGGTCAGCAAGCACGATGCGACAGCTGCTCGGGAACGAGAAAGACTCTTTTCAAAAGAGGAATGTTGGCCATTGGCGCCGCACTTTTAAATGGATGTTAGAGGCGGGCTGGTTGACTCCAGACCCCTCACTGATTGGCTGGACTCCAGCCAATCAGTGAGCGGTGGGCTGGGCTAGTTTAGTGCGGACGGGCGGGGTAGCGAGCGAGCTGCGACGGAACAGGCTGGGCGAGCGAGCGACAGGGCCAGGGCAGGCCTTCCGGAACTTACTTTTGGGTCCACCGGTGGAACCTCTTCTAACCGGTATGGTAGATTTGATGAACCTCTTCTACCGAACCGGTTAGAACTGGCAGGAACCCACCTCAGGTTTACATTAACAGAATCTCGCCAGATGAAAAGTATTTCTCCCTTCCTCTCTTTTTAGTCTCTGGAAAATTAGGGAGAGCCCTTTCTTAAATACTTCCATACAGGGGTGGGTTCCGGCAGGCACTACTGCCAGTTTGCTTGTGGCTGCACTGTGTGCGTGCATGCGCAGTGCAATAAAAATTGTTCTGTGCATGCGCAGAAGCAAAAACCAAGAAGAGCCAGTTCGCAGTAGTGGCTGGCCTGGGTCACTGCTGGTTCCAGCGACCCAGGCTGCCAAACCACTACTGGTTTGGCCGAACTGGTAGGAACCCACCATTGCTTCCGTGCTTTCCTCACATCTGCAGTTTGAGCTTCTCTTCTCAGGCCATTTTCTAGTCTTCCTCCTCTCTCTCAAAATCATTTCCACATATAAAGCCTGGCAAAAGCAGCACTGGAGTTTTTGTAACCCGTGCCAGACCCTTTTCTACGTGTGTTGTACATTTGTATGTGTGGTCCAAAGGATTGGATCTTGCAGCTCAATGCCAAAACATGCTGTGGTTCTTCCGATGAAAGCAGAAACATCTTTCAGAGCTCCATGGACTTCGCATGATGCTGCCAACTTCAAGGACTTATCATTAATTACAGATCATATAGGGAAAGATAGGACTAATTAGCAGCACTTAGCAATAGCACTTAGACTTGTATACCACTTCACAGTGTTCTACAGCCCTCTCTAAGCAGATTACAGAATCAGCCTATTGCCCCCAACAATCTGGGTCCTCATTTTACCCACCTCAGAAGGATTGAAGGCTGAGCCAACCTAGAGCCTGATGAGATTTGAACTACCAAACTGCAACTAGCAATCAGCTGAAGTAGCCTGCAGTATTGCACTCTAACCACTGACCCACCTTGGCTCATTCATTGTCCCTGAAATAGACATTCTGATTCTTTCATTCTGTTTAAAAAGGCAGAGGGGCTTAATGTTAATAGAATGCAAGGCTTTTTACATAAAAATGGGGCTTTGAATTTGGACTGGGACAGAGTCTACAAATGCAAACCTTATATTTAACCTGAAGCATCAAGGTGGTTAATATTGAAGCAATACACAAGAAGATGGTTGTCATTTATAGATTATGGTCGCTGCCATAATGCCCCCAGCATCTGATATGGGGAGAGATAACACAGAATGACATCAATTCTAGTTTGTGCAAGTCAACAATTTATATATTTCAAAACCACTGTAGGTGATCATTTAAACAAAATGGAAGAGTTGGGGGAAGAATGTTGTGGCCGCCAGTAGCAGATTCGGACAGTGAGGAGGTTGGGGAGGAACATGGGCCAGTCCTGGAGTCTGGGGAAGGCTCTGATAAGAGCAATGTGTTAGAGGCAGAGAGGGAGCAGAGGGCCGTCTGACAGTTATCAGCTGCTTTCAGAGTTAGACCTTAGTGAGGCAGATGAACAGCTGGAGCCTGTTCCCAGTGTGCGCATGTGCAGAGTTGCCAGACGAAGGGAACAGCTAAGGAACAAGAGTCGACTTGGGAGTAAAGCCACAGGTGGATGGTGAATGGCCCTCCCAGAGGAAATAAAAGAGGAGCAAAAGGGGAGAGGTGTTTGCAGGAGACAATTAGTTCATTCCTGCATTCTTGCCAAGTATTGCGAGTCTGAAAGATATCGGTGTAGCCACTCTCCAAGCCTGATAAAGGTCGGTAATTGTGAACTATCTTGATAGACTGTGGGCCGGGACTTTGCTGGAGAGGAATTAACTGTAAATTAAATAAAAGGGGTTTTATTGGGACAAGGACTTGGCTTCGTGCTACTGGGGAAGCCTAGGTCAGAACAGAGAAATAGGCTTGGGTAGTAGCAGCTGAAATATTAAAAGATTCAGCTTATTTTTTCTCCCTCTGCTAAAAGACTGTTGCAGGACATGAATATCTTTGAAAGCGCGGGTGGAGGCAACCTTAAAAGTTTCATCTGACACATTCATTGTTTTTAAAATCCATACTCTCTTGGGATACGTAATCCTTATTTCACCAGTAGTGTGTCTCCCCCCCCCCCTTTGTTCATTTTGCATATTCAAAAGTCATCATTCTAGATTGTCCATGTTGCCTTACCCCACTGCACAGGGCATTGCACCAGTTAGAAAATGTGCTGCCGAGCATGAGAAAATGTGCTGACTGTTATTTTCTATGTATGTAAATCCGGATAGATGTTTTAAGATGAAAGAATGGATTATGGTACGCTCTTAACATTTCAGCTGAGTATAACTGGTGCCCAAACTGCATCAATATTCAGTGGAATGCTCATATCTTTTAGAGCCGCTCGACCCATCTCCTCTCCCCACACTTCTGACTTTCAGCATTGATTGGCACTCACAAAAATTTATGCATTCAGGAAGTTGCCATGATACCATTTGAAATGCTTGATTGGAAACGAATGCAATTTACAAGATCTGCCAAGACAGCAAAAATAAAACTCCAGTCATGTATTTTATGACTTCATATAAAACAGTGACAGATTGGTATGTTACATTTCATAAGCTTTAAGCTTTAAAGGCTTACAATATAGAGGTAGAGGTCTATTATTTACACGAACCTGTGGCTGGATTTCCAGCGAGTCAAAACTTAAGAACAGTGTTAGGTTTGGATAGTAAAATATGGAATGCATTCCAGCGATAGAAAAACTGCTTTGGAGATTTTTTTTTAGGAACCAGATTTCACCTTTAACCGAAGCTGGACTTTCCTGCATTAGAATACAATTATAGAATGCCATATGAACTCTTTCAGTCAACATTCCGTTCATTCGAGATTGGAGAGTATGGCTTCTCTTGAGGAAACGTTTTCGCTTGAAGCTTGACAGCCCAATCAATTTCATGCCTCTTTACTTAAAAGTAAATCACTCTGCATTTCATAGGGTTTACTTCTGGATGTCTGTGCGTAGAATTGCAAAGGAACAGAACAGTGTCCTACTTAACTTTATTGCAATCATTAACCAGCACAAGAGAACTGTTGTTTGAATATGCAAAATATCCAAAACTAAATTGACAATGTCAGGATAAGAAAAATACACACAGACAAAAATAAATAAATAGCCGAGAGACAATATTAAATCAAAATAGGTTGAAGAATTTGCTGAGGCCGTAGAAATACAACAAGAAGAAATTAAAATTAATTACACACACACATATATATGTATAAGTATAATCTTTATTGTCATTGTACTTAAATACAATGAAATTGGTTAACACACACATGCACACACGCACACACACTGTATATATACATGTATATGTGTAAATGTAACAAATCATCCAAAAGGGACTTAAGAATGATAAATTCCTCTTTAGACACCCCTGTCAAACCTGAGAAAAATAGTGTACAAGAACTGACATGGCATGTACAGTCAAAATCCAAAGGTTTATTTGGAGCCCAAACCATTTCTGGTTATCTATACTCAGGTATAACCTTGTGTGTTTTATTCAAGGTTAGTGTCAGAAAGTAGAAATTGCTTATACCAGTGTTGGTGAACCTTTTTGTCTCCGAGTGCCGAAACAGGAGTGCGCACTGGAAACCAGAAAAGCAGCTGCCTGGTGCGCATGCATGCACCAGGAAGATGATCTTCTGGTTTCTGACGCACAGCCAGCTGATCTTCATGCGCGCATGCATGCCAGAAACTGGAAGACCAGCTGGCCAGTGTGCATGCACGTGCCAGAAACCGGAAGATCATCTTCCTGGCATGTGCATGCTCACCGGGCAGCTGCTCTTCCAGTTTACAGCGGTCCCACATGTGCGCAGACCAGCTGGGGCTCGTGCTCTGGAACCCGGAAGAACAATGGGAGATGGCTTGTGTGCCTGGAGAGATGGCTCTGCATACCACTTCCGGCACGTGTGCCATAGGTTCGCCATCACGGGCTTATATTATTGATTGTTGTATCCTCTTTGCTAGTTAGGTATGCACTAGTTTCAAGTTCTATATAGAACTGGCGTACAGAAGAAGATGTTTGAAAGTTTCTACCTGTCCTGAGTCAAAAGGACATAATCCTAATGAGTATAGGGTTCCCCCCCCCATCTTTTAGCCAGAAATACTAAAGGGAGAGCATTATATTGGGCTAAAATAAAAGCCCTTCTTCGGTTTGGGATGTTAAGTTGTGTAAGATACACACACACACACACGTTGCTTAATTGTAACCCTTGCTTGCTCATGGCCCAAAGATAATGAGTAAGTGGGGAAAATACAGTGCAATGTAGATAACATTTGTGCAGATTTCATAACCTCTACCACATTTTCAGTTTGCCCAGTATATTAGATAAAATGCAGAAATGCATGAATTTGATAAAACAGTGGGAGATGAGGAACTCCAGAGTCAGCTTGTCCTTCATTTGGGCCCCAGCGGGTTCGATCTACCAGAATCCTCTTGCTTTTAATCTTTCTCCACTTAAGTATTCAGCATTGGAAAAGACTGATCTGAGAAGTTTCCCTGAGGCTGGGGGATGATTTCCAAATTCCTCCAAGGATTGCCCCCTCTTTCTGCCCTTGGCAGATGAGATATGAGCAAGGCTATGGTCTCTGGGAGATAAACCACAGGATTACAGTTAAGACATTTCTAATATTTTGTTTAGGTTGGAGGAGAGTGCCCAGTTATTATTATCATTATCACTTTTGGGCAATGGGGACCGGTTTCATGGACATTTTTTCCACAGGCTTGGGGATGTACGTTGTTTTGGTTTTGCTCACTTCCCTGCCTCTCATCCTCAGCTGTGTAGTCTAATTCCTAAAGGCCGGTCCCTGGCCCAAGGGGTTGGAGAGCCCCGATTTAGATTATGAACATACTCTGTAGCTCAGGGGTGTCCAAACTTAGGAACTTCAAGACTTGTGGACTTCAACTCCCAGAATTCAACTCCCATGCTGGCTGGGGAATTCTGGGAATTGAAGTCCACAAGTCTTAAAGTTTCCAAGTTTGGACACCCCTGCTGTAGCTTTAACAAGTTGATATATCTGTGTTGGTGGGTTTTTGGAGCTCTAGGTGAAATATTAACATTGTTTTTCACTTTTGATCCAGCACTGTGATAACGTAACTTTTAGTTTGACGGATTCTACCTCACTCTATCAGTGAAGTTGGTGAAAGTCAGTAGTACACAAAAATATTATTACCTGTAAGCCTAAAGGCAAACCTTTTATGCAGATCACATTTTTTTATTTCAAAAGGGATGTGCACAAAGTAGTATGTTTGGCTCTCACTTTCAAATGTTCTCTTTTGAAGGCCTGACTCTATTCCAAGGCCTGGGGTTAGAGTGCTTGAGAAGCACCTTGGTGATTGTCTTGGGTTGATATTGGTATGGTTCTGTCTGGGCATTTGTGCTATCTTTTTTTATATTAGATATTATTGTAAATGCGTAAGCTGCTCAAAGTTTGTTGGGAATCAGCCGACCTTGACATCTAAGAAATGAATAAAATATTTTGTCATTGAAAAACAACAACCCCAAACTCTAGCTAAAGAAGTATTTGCAAGTACATAATGTTAAGTTGACCAAACTTGGTAAAGTATATGTCCAGTGTGAGATTTTCCAAAGTCTTTATTGTTATCTATAATCATGTGGATTTTTACTGTATCGGAAAGAAAAGTAGAAAAGTACTCCTCATCAAACATCACATAGCAAAAAAGATATGGTACAAAGCATTGTAATAATGAATAATACTGAGAAACGGTGAGAAACATGAACTGAGAGTTTACTTTCAAAGATGCTGCTATAATGATAATGTAATAAAACAATATAAACCAGTTATTCAAAAATGATAGGTAAGAACAATTAGTTTGCAAAGCTTAACAGAGATCAGACTGAAACAAGAGAAAAGTTGACAAATGCAACAGCAATAAATTAATATCTTAATTTCAGTGGAAAATAAAAAGAAAATATACATTAAATTGTAGGTAAATATGTCATAATTTAGCAATGTTTATTTTAATTTGAGGGAAATCCCATAAATTTAGAGCTAGGCCATTGGATCATTTTCTTTAAAAAAACAACAACCCAGAAGTTTTGTGAAGATAAATGTCGGCTAATTTTAATAAGATGAGAGAATAATACAGGTAGCATTCTGGAAAAGATTTCCATGTATCATGACTATTGAACTTACTGGCTGGACATGATAGGAACTCTAGTTCATTTTAGCAACAGAATGTTATTTGGTATCAATGTGAGAAAGATGAACTAAACCAAATAAATAGGGTTTAGTTAGAACATCTGACTAATGGCAGTATTAACTTGCCAATTAGATCTCAGATTTAAGACCATTATTATGTTTGCATATTAGAGAGCCAGTTTGATCTATTAGTTAGAAATTAGGAGACTGTGAGTTCTAGTTTCACCTTAGCATGACCATGACCGCTGGTTGGGTGACTTTCAGCCAGTCATTCTATCTCAGCCCACATTATCAAGCTTGGATGACAAGTTAATAATAATAATAATAATAATAATAATAATAATAATAATAATAATAATAATAATAATAATAATAATAATAATAATAATTTCTTAGCCGCACCCTCTCCCGAAGGACTCGGGGCGGCGTACAATAAAACATATAAAATACATATCTAGACAAGACATACATATAACAAAGACATATACCAAAACATGTACAAGGAGGAGGTAGGCTGATGAATAAAAACAATTAAAATCACAATGTTTAAAAACCCCTAAATAAATGAATAAAATTAAATTACCCAAATAAAAAACCCGTCAGGAGCGATTTAGTTAGATCATAGTTGAGCCAGGCCAGCTACTTGGAATAGGTGGGTCTTGAGCTTTACACGGAAGGAGCGGAGGTCAGAGGTATTCCTAATATCCGGAGGGAGGTCATTCCACAGGGCTGGGCCCGCCACAGAGAAGGCTCTACTCCTAGGTGCCGCCCCTCGACACTGTCTGGTGGACGGCACCTGGGGGAGGCCCTCTCTGTGCGAGCGGATTGGTCGCAGGGATGTATGGGGCAGAATACGATCCCGCAAGTAACTAGGTCCTGAGCCATGGAGCGCTTTAAAGATCGTTATCAAAACCTTGAAACGCACCCGATAGACCACAGGAAGCCAGTGCAGCTCGCGCAGGAACGGTGTCACATGGGAGTACCTAGTACTCCCCATAATTACCCGCGCGGCTGCATTCTGGACCAACTGTAGCCTCCGGGTGCATTTCAAGGGAAGCCCCATGTAGAGAGCGTTACAGTAGTCCAAGCGAGACGTCACCAGCGCATGAGTGACTGTGTGTAAGGCGTCCCGGTCCAGTAGGGGGCGCAATTGGCGCACCAGGCGAACCTGGTGGAACGCCCCCCTTGCCACGGCTGTCACATGGTCATCCATGGACAGCCGGGCATCCAGGAGGACACCCAAATTGCGCGCCCGCTCCACGGTCGATCCATTACTATTGCAACCTTTGGTTGATCCAGAAAAAAGTAAACCCCGCACTTGAGGGAAAGCAATAGGAAGAGAAAAAAAATCTGTTTAGAAAGTCTGTAAATGATGGCCAGGAATACCACAAAAGAGCTATTGAACCTTACAATTTGACTCAAATAAAATATTATTATTATTATTATTATTATTATTATTATTATTATTATTATTATTATTATTATTATTATTATTATTATTATTATTATTATTATTATTATTATTTCTTTGGATTTCTAAACCGCCCCCTCTCCCAAAAAGGGATTCGGGGCGGTGTACAGTCAGATAAAATGCAGATAAAATACATGAATAACAATATAAATAGTATAAAAACAATTAAATACTAAACATTTAGATGGAGGAGAAGAGACTGTACAAGAAATAAATATGCTATGGAAACCCTAAAAAACATCCCCAATTAAAATACCCAAACCCAGTTAAAATATATCCCCGGGAGACAAAACTAAGAGAGTGCCAGGCCAGCTGATTGAAACAGGTGAGTTTTTAATTTTTGACGGAAGGAACGGAGGTCGGTGGTGGTTCTGATGTCGGGGGGGAGGTCATTCCAGAGGGTTGGGCCCATCACAGAGAAGGACCTACTCCTAGGTGTCGCCCGCTGGCATTGCCTAGCGGACGGCACCAGGAGGAGTCCCTCCCTGTGTGAGCGGATTGGTCGTAGGGACGTGTGTGGTAGGATGCGATCCTGCAGATAACTAGGTCCTATGCCATGGAGCGCTTTAAAGATGGTAATCAATACCTTGAAACGCACCCGAAAGGCCACAGGTAGCCAGTGCAGCTCGCGCAGGAGGGGTGTTACGTGGGAGTATCGTGTACTCCCCATGATGACCCGCGCGGCTGCATTCTGAACTAGCTGCAGTCTCCGGATGCGTCCCAAGGGAAGCCCCATGTAGAGGGCATTGCAGTAGTCCAGGCGAGACGTCACCAGCGCATGAGTGACTGTGCGCAGGGCACTCCGGTCCAGTAGGGGGCGCAATTGGCGCACCAGGCGAACCTGGTGGAATGCCCCCCCTTGCCACGGCTGCCACATGGTCCTCCATTGACAGCCGGGCATCAAGGAGGACGCCCAAATTGCGCGCCCGTTCCACAGGGGACAGTTGTTCGCCCCCTATGGCCAGCGATGGTGTCAGCTGGCTGAACCGAGGTGCCGGTAGCCACAGCCACTCAGTCTTGGAGGGGTTGAGTTTGAGTCTGTTGTCCCCCATCCAGACCACGACGGCTTCCAAACACCGGGACATCACTTCGACAGCCTCGTTGGGGTGGTTTGGGGTTGAAATGTACAGCTGAGTATCATCAGCGTACAGGTGGTACTAAAATAAATTGAGGATGGGTTCTCCACCCATATTTTAATGTCAAAATAACATTCTATAGCTATAATCTCTCTGTGCTTGTGAGGCAAACAGCATACTCAAGAAGATGTCGATTCTATGTCTACAGTACAGCTGTCAGGCAGATTGATTGGCGGGCTGTGAATGTCAGCTTGTAGCCTGATATTTACAATAATCGAATATTGAATATATCCAACAATTGAATGCATATTTTCTATACTGTAGGGCTACCTTGGCCTGTAAGGATTGTTGGAGGTTTTGAACGGAAGACTGAGACAGATGGGGATGTGCTGTTGAACTTAGAAAGTTAGGAAAGATGAAAGAAATTTAATAATGCACAATCCAAGTGCAGGAATGTTTTTTGGGGGGCATTTCTTTAATCAGCTTATCTGCTTGTTCAGAATTGGCATTAATAGATAGTCCTTCAGCTACAGTAATACCAGTGACGTGCGGTGAGGTTTATGACTGGTGAGGCACTGACACAGTGCTGAGTTTCAAATATTTTTAGACTTGTGGACTTCAACTCCCAGAATTCCACAGCCAGGCATGCTCAGTTCCAATTTAAAGCGACAGCATTTGTTTTTCTCCTTTGCTCCTTCTTTCTTTTTCTTTTTCTTCTCCTTCCCCTCCTTCCTCCCTCTCTCCCTTCCTCCCCCTCTCTCAAACACACACATACACACACACACACACACACACACACAGAGAGAGAGAGAGAGAGAGAGAGAGAGAGAGAGAGAGAGAGAGAGAGAGAGAGAGAGAGAGAGAGAGAGAGAGAGAGAGAGAAGTTGGATTGGACTATCTCTCCTACCCCTTCCCTCTTATCTCACTCTCAAACAACCCCCCCACACACAAAAGTTGGATTGGATATCTTTTTCAGTGGCTTGAAAGCAGCTCCTCTGCCACCCCCCCCATTCCCCTGCTGCCTTTCCCAAACACCTCCACCATTGCAAATGCAATACAATACAATACAATAGTAGAGTTGGAAGGGACCTTGGAGGTCTTCTAGTCCAACCCCCTGCCTAGGCAGGAAACCCTATACCGTTTCAGGCAGATGGCTATCCAACATCTTCTTAAAGACTTCCAGTGTTGGGGCATTCACAACTTCTGGAGGCAAGCTGTTCCACTGATTAATTGTTCTAACTGTCAGGAAATTTCTTCTCAGTTCTAAGTTGCTTCTTTCCTTGATTAGTTTCCACCCATTGCTTCTTGTTCTACCTTCAGGTGCCTTGCAGCCTGCTGTCTGGGTGGGAAATGCCTGGAACACAATAAAGCCCACCCACCACCTCCTGCTGGCAGGCTGGGGTGAGAGGAGAGGCAGAGAAGCTGGAGGGGAGCTGAGCCGAGCCTTCCAAAAGAAAGAGGCTTGGGGGGGGGAAGTGTGTGTACTACAGCATGGCTCTTTGCCTGGCTTCCTGCCTCCTCCTGTGGTCTCCTCAGTGCTCTCTTGTGCTCTCCCTCCCCAAGTGTAGTTTGATTGCAGGTGGAGCCACGTTGCCTTTTCAAACTTGTAATCAGTGAAGCTGGGCTAGATTTTTATATAGTTTTATCCAGCTGTGTGTGTGTGAGAGAGAAATGAATGGGGGCCTGGGGAGGAAGTCACTACACTTGGGGAGGGAGAGCACCAGTGAGGTTAAGCAGAGTCATCCACGGTGAGGCAGCAACTAGCTCAGCTTTTTCCTTTTACTTTTTTTTTCATGATGAGAGTGGTGAGGCTGTGCCTCAGTTGCCTCACCTGACTGCACGTCACTGAAATACATAACTATTCAACCTTCTGCTTCATATAGTTCCATTCTCTGGGAACATAAAAATAACTTGGGAATTAGATCTCTTTGGTAATACTCCCAAGATTATTCTTAGGAAAAGAATGCAGTTTTGAGAGTATATAATGAAGTATTTTGGACACAGCCTTTGCAATGCCTTGTCATTGCTCTGTTTTCTCCTCCCGTATGCTTATGGTTTTCTGTAGCTTCTGACTATACATCATGAGGAATTACAGAATGAAATCTTGCCTCTAGCATTGTCATCAATCATGCATCTTTGTCCCCAGTTGGCAGATGAAAAAATAAGGATCATGTAGCAAACACACAGGTGAAGTTGATGCAGTGCTTATATGTTCTTAAGCCTTGGGTTTTATCTGGCAACACTTTTTTTGTTTCTTCTTGCTTTAATAAAGAGAAAGTGTGCAGTACAAGTCAAAACTGGAGAAGAATGGCAAGATAATGCTTGTTTTTCCCCTACTCTTGTTCTTTTTCTGCTACAATATCATTAGATCAGAGGTGTCAAACTCAAGGTTCAGTCCGCTGGGTGCTTAAATCTGGCCCACAGGGCCAGCCTGGAAATAGAAAAGAACCAGCCCATGGAGCCTCTGGCAGCCAAAACAGGACATTGGGGGAGGGAGGCTGTACCCGTGCTTGGTTTTTGGCCTCGACAGCCTCCTGCAGCACTCTGCCAGTCAAAACATGCCAGGAGAATGCTGCAGGAGTCTGTCCAGGCTAAAAACAGGGGCCCTGTGCCCCACTTTGGCCAGCAGTGTGCTGCAGGAGGCGTCCATCCCATCTACCCCCACTGGCCAGTCCATAGATGAGAACTACAATGCTGATCCGGCCCTTGAAGAAATCTAGTTTGACACCCCTGCATTAATTAGATGGACAGATAGTTTTAGTTCAGCTACAATTAGAATTCAGCTCACATATATTTTTCTACCGTGAAAGTATGAGGGTGGTCGTTGTACTCTGTTTTGCAGATAGTAAAAACTGGATTTTTAAAAATTTACTCTTTGTAAGGACTCAAAAGTCAGCTGATTTGCACTTGGCTTGACTTGGAATAAGAACATACCTTTGGATGAAAGATTCATTGCCTTTACGTTTAGTCCTGGTCCTACAACCACAATTGGGACCAGAATTTCTATTGTTAAGGAAGATAGCTGTTAAGTGAATTACTCCTGATTTTGTGATTTTTTTTTGGGGGGGGGAGCACAATTCTTAACCGAATCACTGCATTTGTTAAAGGGATCATGTGTTATTAAGCAAATCCAACCTTCCCCATTGACTTTTCTTGTTGAAAGCCAGTTACAAAGGTGATCACATGACTCTGGGAAACTGCAATGGTGATAATTGCATATTGGTTGCCAAATATTGATCACATGACCATGGGAACGCTCTGATAGTCATGAATGCAAAGACCAGTTGAAGTCACTTTTTTCAGTGTTGTTGTGTCTTTAAATGGTTACTAGATGAATAAGTTGAGGACTATGTCTTTAATGTTGCCATCCTGTGGACAGTTTTTTAGAATTTTGAACTAAAATAAACCCCCAAACCATAAGCACTACATAGTCAAGTCAATAAAATATCACAATAGCAAACAAAATAACCAACAATCAAATTAAATCCTTTCAATATTCTTTATAAGCACGTATGAATGCAAGTGTTTTCTTTTGTTAGTAAAAAGATGTATGAGTGAGCACTAGAGATGTTTTTCTGCAAAAAACAACCATAACTGAACCATTCCAAAAATTATTTATTGCTTTACTTTGAGGAGGGATTGAGATAGACCACAGCTATGGCAGATGGAGGCCAGCTTTTTCTTCCTTTTTCAGAACATTTGTTTTCTTTGAAGAAATAAAGAAAGCAAGAATAAATCCATAGCTTCTTTATAAATGTATCAATGGAAGAATGTGATTTCAAATCATATGTAGGACAAGAGCAGTCAGAGTTAGAGAGCAGAATTAAACATGTCATCAGTTTGGAGTCATTGCGTTACCACATAAGACCCAAATCCAGCCACCCGTAAATTCCATCGACCCTTATTTGGCTTTGACTGTTAGTTGACAAGATTCTTCTGCTCAAATACCAATAATAGACTCTTCTTGTGCTTTGAACACAACAAATACTCCTGGTTATTTGCAACCTAACATATGAGCTCTTACTATGATGTCAACCTTAGTTAAAGATGGAATGCAAATATATACCATTAGCAAAAATTAAGGTGTTTTCTTTCACCAAACATATTTATTAAAAAAACCTTAAAAATATTCCTTCTGAATATGTTCAAAGTTCTGGAAGCGATGGGGTCCTTCATAACCATTTATAATATTTTATGAGGAAGGTAAAATTAAACAGTATCAGGACTGGGAAATTAAAGGTCTCTGTTTTTTTTTTAAAGTGAGACTATTTCAATGACAGGAAAACAATTTAGGACATTTATCTTGTTCACAATTTTAGATATATCAAATTCTGCATTCTGTAATCCTAGCAAGCAACTATGGTTGCAAAAATGCTCCTGCCCTTTGGAACATTCTGTCTCCCAAGATGAGATGTCCACCCACCCTTGTGATCTTCCAAGAGAGCTGGAAGATCTGGCTCTGCAGTTGACCTGAGGCCCATCACTCTAGAGGTGGCTATTGGATTAAGTTAAACCCCACCTCTCTCCATGTTGCATCTTGCTTTCTTCTCCCCAACTTTTAATTGTAAATTAAGGTTTAGCATACAGTCAGCCAGATGTTCAGACTGGATTTGGTATTTTTGTCCATCTGCTGTGTCCTTCTGAGGGACTTGGGATAGGCAGATCTTGATGTGTTAAAAGTACTGTTGCAGGATGCAAGCTGTTCCAAGTATAGCTGCCTTTTGCAATTGACTGATGGTGATTATGTCAGTGCCGTTGGTGTTCAAGTGGTGCCCCAGGTTTTTGGAGCTGCATTCAAGGCAGCCTCAAAACAACTGGAGACTGTTGTTGGGACACTTGGGAGACAGACCTATTACCATGGGTACCAGAGTTGGTTTCTTACCGGTTCAGCTGAGTAGGTAGTAACTCGACTGCCCACACACACAAACCGGTTCTATTTTCAGTGGTGCCATTTTGATTTTTGGTTCTGCACATGCGCAGAACAATTTCCATTGCAGAAATGTAATCCCCCCTCCCTTTCTAATGTTCTGGGCATGCACAGAACTTTTTTTGATATAAATGTGCACATGTGTGTAGCACGCATTTGGTGTGCGCGCGAGTGAAGTGCACAATTTTTTTTTTGCACCAAACCGGCAGTAATGCCAATAGCAACCCACCCCCGATGGGTACTATCTTTGCTTTCTTTTGCCACAGTTGTCTATTGTTGTTGTTATTTATTGTTTTAATGTTTGCTGGCTTTTAGTGTTTGTAAGCTAGCCAGAGTCATCTCTCGGGGAAATGGGTGGCGTAGAAGCCAAATAAATAAATAAATAAATAAATAAATAAATAAATAAATAAATAAATAAATAAATAAATAAATAAATAAATAAATAAGTAAGTAAATAAATAAATAAATAAATAAACAATAAATAAATAAATAAATAAATAAACAAACATAATAAATATAATAAATATAATAAATATAATAAATATAATAAATATAATAAATATAATAAATATAAATATAATAAATATAATAAATATAAATATAATAAATATAAATATAATAAATAAATAATAAATAAATAAATAAATAAATAAATAAATAAATAAATAAATAAATAAATAAATAAATAAATAAATAAATAAATAAATAAATAAATAAATAAATAAATAAATAAAGTTGAAAATAACATAAAAGAAAAATAAAGAAGCCTTTTTACCTGTGACTTTTGTGGGTATTGAATTGTCATAGAGAACCATTAAAATTAGTGGAAAAGATATTTTATAAAATGTATCAAATGCCAAAGAAATGTAATATAATAAATTCCTGTACCTGTCCATTGTGTTGCATTAAATGTAAAGTAATAAATAACATAACCTTATATGAGTCCTGGTATAATTGTTTGTTTTTTGACTGTATTATAAAACAAATTAAAAGAGCACAGATTGCAACTCAGATCATGATATTAATCATAGATCTAGATCTAGATAATCCAAATCATACTTTAGAGCATAAAGAATTGCTAGAGGTTTATTGTTTGGAGGCACATAGCCAGGGGCTAGTTGGAAAACAAGAAATGTTTTGAATATTTTTCTATGGTAGCGAATATGTTAAAAAAAAAGAGTATCTGCTGGAAATATTGACCAAAGCCCTGTACTGCAGTAATTTAGATAGCTGGTTTACATCTATTATGCACAATAAAAGTATAATGCTACCCAGTTATAGGTTTCTGAGTAATTTAATTAAATAAGGTTATTTGTATTCTGCTTTCATATTCCCTTCTTTGTATTGTAAATAGCATTAAATTAAGGAAATAAATACAAAAATAAAGATTGGGGGGGAAAAAGACATGCCCTTGTTCTTCGTATTATTAAGCGATTCACTGCGTAGAAAGGACAATTACTTATTTCTGGCAGAAGGGCTCATCTAATCACTATAAGTCATAACCATCAATTAAATCTATGGCAGTGAGCTAGATTTTAACTTTCACAGCAGCTCCTGTCGGCAGGCGTCTCTTAATTTCAATGGAAATAGAGGTGTCTATGGGCTATGACACTTGCATCAAAATAACAAATGATATCACTCTGCACACACAAAAGAGGTGAAGACTGTATCACGATGACATGATGTGACTTTCGTTGTTGCCCCCTTCAACAAAACCTCGCCCTGACACCTCTAAATGGCAGCTATTTCCAGCTTTGTGTGCACATAGGATTAGAGGCTAAATATAAATCCTCATATAAAGTACGGCATAAATAATCCAATTTACTTCAGCAGTAATATATAACCTTGTGCATTTCAGGGTAGATCTGTTTTAACAGAAGCACGCAGTACGTTCTGAGAGTGAACAAATATGATGTAAAGTACTGTTCTGATATTTCAGTTTTTGTAAGGACTGTCTTCTGATCATTGATCTCATGACATTTTAATACGTGGGATATCTTGTACTCTATAGTATCTGAAATATAGGTTTTAAAGTACAGTCTTTGAGTTAGGTCTACCATACCCATCCTGCATATCATATTCCAATTGAAACCTATCATTACTGTATTTTTGAGCTATTCTATTGAGTATATACCATTTTGGGAATATAAACTATGAATAGTAAATAAGGGGAATACTTGTGAATATTAAAGTCACAGTGCTTAATCTGTTATAACATTGTTTAATTTATAAAAGATCTGATTGGGGTTGAATATTTGAATCTAATTTCCTTCCACGCACCACCAGGAATTAAGTGACAAAGTAAAGGCTAAAACTTGTGTGATGAACATATTCTGAAATACTGCAGGAGGGTTTACTTTCAATTTACAGGTTTTTTTTCCACATCTCTGGTTAATGCAAGCATTTAATGCCTTACCCACCTGGGTTTCTGCTTTTTTTTCTCCTTCGCGAGGGAAGAAGGATGACAAACATGTAGTATTTTACCTGGAAGCAAGCACAGAAATAGAAGAAGAGAATTTCCCCATTATGTAAGAGATGTGAACATTTCTGAATAATTTGCAAGTTTTGACAAATTATCACGCGCTATGAAAATAGTTTTTTGAGCTTTTTCAACTTAATTTAATATAATAGGAGAGCGGGGACCCTCCCTCCGAATAACACTTTGCCAAATTCCCACTAAGTAAGGCAGGAATTTATTGAGTAATGATCTGTTTCATGTTGTGTATTTGAGGCACTTTTGTATCTATTTAGATTTTCTGCTGGTTTCTCGTCCTTTAAAACACCTGGAAGGTTCCCTCAAATCTTTAGCATGAATGGGCCCCGTAACAAGGTAGAAATTCCAGTCTCTGTGCATTTTAAGTCATTATTTTGCAATGTGGTTAGTCAATTTATAAGAGATGAGGCCGAGTAGTTGACAATTGTATTTAGATTTTGAAGTGTAAAATGAGCATTATTATTATTGGGATTTGATGTTTATCTCTACTAAAAATGAGGACGGATAGAACAATAATAGAATTGGAAGGGATCTTGGAGGTCATTTAGTCCAACCCATGCTCAAACAGGAGACCCTATACCAATTTTTGACAAATGGCTCACCAATGTCTCTTTGAAAGCATCTAGTGTTGGGGCACCCACATCTGAGGGCAAGCTATTCCACTGGTTGATCGTTCTCACTAATTTCTCCTTAGTTCTAGGCTGCTTCTCTCCTTGATTAGTTTCCATCCATTGTTTCTTATCTTGTCTTCATGTGTTTTGGAAAATAGTTTGACCCCTTCATCTCTGTGGCAGCCCCTCAAATATTGGGACAGAATCTGGATAAATATATAGAATATTTATCCAGATGTAGGATCTGCATAAATTTCCAGTGAAACAATTATTGCCTTGTTGAAGACTCTGCCCCATTTTCCCCCAAAATATATCTTTTTAATAAAATACATGTTTTTTATTACGCTGTTTCAACTCGCTCTACGATAAGGAGTAAAAATAAAACCAAAGAATTACTTCTTTAAAGAAAGTGGTACATTTATGAGCTAATGGATGAAGAAAAGTTTGCCAGTAAAGTGCTGATAAGGTACAGTCCAATATCTGAACAGGCCAAAGTAAGTCTTGCTATTGGGAAATTACTAGCCAAGGCAAGGACGAAGGGTCAAGCGGGGAGTTAGCCTCGGATTGTTGCAGACACACAAGAAAATTTGAATTGATCCCCCTTAAATTCTATGGGACTTTATGTTAGCGGCCGGGCGGGGGGAAAATGCAGGGCGCTCAGGAGTGCGCTGGCCGGTAGGGTTAGACTGGCAGATGGATGCCAAGTGGCCCTTTTTGCCGCAGTTGCGGCAGACAGCTGAGCGGAATCGGCAGGAGGAACAGAGGTGCCGACCACCGCAGCTGAGGCACAGGCGACCGTCCTTGTAAGACAGGGTTTGCAAACAGTCAATGGCCAGGTCCAAGTCTGATGGGTAAGAGTCAGAACATTGCTGATGGTGGACAGTAGAGGCAGGAATCAACCGCGTTGTAGGCGCAGGAAAACGGCGTAGGTCAGGTGTGGACTGGTCAACCATCTCTGAGGTGCGGGCTTCGTCCATGGCTATTTTCAAGGTTAGTTCAGATCATGAGAGGATGCGCCAATGTAGTTTGATGTCTCTGAGGGCGAAGATAAACTGCTTGAGCAGAGCCTCGTCTAGATCAGAGAATTCACAGTGGATGGCGGCAGCCCTGAGTGCAGCCATGTAGTGACTGATAGGTTGATCTTCGGTCTGGACACAACGGCGGAAGTATTGGCAGCGCGCGAACTGAGACGGAGGGGCTCGTAGTGAGTCTTGTGCTTCGCAAATAGTTGATCCCAAGGCATAGTGTGGACTGGCATCGATGAAGACAGCACCCTTGCAGTGACAAATATTTCAGGGCCACAATAGTTTAAGAAAATGCACTGTTTTCTGTCGAGGGATAGACTGGTGAGGCCATGGGCTAAAAGGAAACATTCAAAGCGTTCAAGGAACGTGTCCCATGCCTCAGCCTCAGGGCGGAACAGAGATAAAATTGCAGCAGTAGCCATGGGCGGTACTTGGTGGGGGTCCGTTTCGCCCGTCCTCGTCACCAGTGTTAGAACCTGAGGCGTCAATAACTGAGGAGACGAAGGTCCAACTAACTTTTATTAACAGAGAAAGAACTGACTGGAACAACAACAACTAACCCGTCTGACGGCTATTTATACATGTAGCTGTCAGACGGGGAACCAATGGTTGGCTTGCTTTTCTCCCGCCGTTCGGCAGGTGCGCCTGAACCAATCAGAGGTGTTTCTTACAATGCCATCTGCTGGCCGCGCCTAGTGGAACACAACACTTTACATCTTTGTTTCCAAGGAAGGGTGAGAAGTTTGGGGACATTTAAGCATTATGGGTGGAATACAATAAAGGAGCCAACTTGAACCATTCATGCATGGATCTGTTTGCTTGTGACGGACACTTGCTGAGGTTCAGTGTGGTCCCTGGTAAAACAGTCATAGCAATTTCTGCCTTAGTCACAATAGGCCATGCTTTGAAAATGCAGTAGAGCTGTAAGTCCTATTCAAGGTGTTTCATATAACACTACATACATAATAAGGATGTTTACCTTTTGTTATTTTTTTACTTGATTGCTGTAAATGAAAGCAGCTGTTAAATTGCAAAGCAGAAGGTCCTTTAAATGGCTGATTTATGTTGAGAATCAACATCTTTCTTCATACCTCATCATTTTGAAATATCATTTTGAATGGTATCCTTTCATATAAATCTCATTTTGATGCTTCTAAGAACTGGGGAAAAAAGTAACCAAGGAAGCATGGAATGAGATAGGAGATTTAGCTCATTTGGTAGCATTGGAGGATGAAGTTTTCCACTTGTTAGACTTTATCTTGACTTGAGTTTGTGTGCATTTTGCTGGTCCTAGTTTACTGGCATGTCTTCTTTGGTTACATGTCACACCGAGAACTTCAGCCACTGAGCAAAGTATAACTGTGTGTTTTATTTCTTTGATGGGGTCTGCTTAACTCTCAGAGGGATTAAATCCCAAAGAAGGGCATTTTAAAGACATGCTGGCTTCTTCTGTCTTTTTAAAAATATTATGTAATAAAATGGATCCACAGTGAAGTCACAACAATAATTGATATTCAGTTTTTCTCTATGTAACTGAGCTTGGTAATTATAAAGGATGCTGAAAGTATTGAGAATTTGATTTGGAAAACAAATGTGACGCTACAATTAACTGGTAACCACTTCTTTTTTCTAAACCTATGGAAAACTTGGGGCCAGTGTGAATAAAAAAAACCTTAGTGGATATTTCTTGATGCTGCTTCAAAACATTTTCGCATTTTGTTTCACATTGTTTGGGAATATGTCGATTGTAGAGCTCAATTTCATATTCTACCCAAGAGAAGATATGACCAGTGGTGGGATTCAAGTAATTTAACAACTGGTTTTCTGCCCTAATGACCAGCTGAGTAGGTGGTCATGTGACTGGGTGGGCGTGGCTAACTCAACATCACTCAGGTTGATGGGCGCTTCGCCTTAGTTGTTACAATGTAATAAGGGTTAACCGGAGAGGTTAGGCTAGAAACAACACCAGAATGCTTCCTTCCTTCCTTACAGGATCAGGCTTGTAAAGTTGAAAAAACCAAAATGAGATTTCTTCTAACAACCGGTTCTCCGAACTGCTTAGAAAGTTAACAGCCAGTTCTCCCAAATAGGTGCGAACTGGCTGAATCCCATCATTGGATATGACTTTCCATTTCATTTGACTCAGTTATTTGCCATGACTCTTAATAATTAAATGGCCTCTATTTTGATTGCCGTTTTCAGCTTTGAATGGATAACTAGGTAGCTGAGCACAGAAATGTAAGTCCTTTTATGACTAAAATCAGCATCTACAGTATATGGAACACTAATCACATAGCAGTTTAAGCAGAATCTAGGAAGGAGAATCATGAAATTACAGTTAAAAGAGCCATCTAGAGGTCAAGTTGATCATAGCCTCCTTCGTAAATATTAGATAGACAATAATATGGATGGAGAGCAGGAACCAAAACAAAACTACTAGGAGAAAAATAGTGTAGATTGGCTGAGGCTAACATAAATTCTAAAGTGATACACCCTGGAGTCCATTTGAGTGAATTTATACTGGTTAGAACCTTATTTTGTATGTTATATTTTATTCTCACTTGTAGAGTGAGTTACTGCTCTTATTTTTGTTCTTCATTGATAGAGATCCATTATCAAACGTTTACCTGCTAGCAATAATAAAATCATTTCTAAAACCTGAGAATCAATGTTCTGTTTGAGTTGGGCAAATTATTCCTTGACAATAAATACACTTCATTAAAATGCTGACTGGCAAAAATCACAAGATGCTTTGAGAATTGCTTAGTATATTCACCCCAAATATCTAGTCTCCATGTCACACATCTAAAACTTAGCTTGAGCTGCGGCTTCATCCCCCTTCCTTTGGCTCTCTGACAATAACTATTGGGAATTTCTGAGAGAATCAAGATAAATTTTCGAGTACACTATTTGATGGATTTGAGGAAATAATTCAGACATGCACACATGCACACACAGTCACACACAGAGAGAGGCAGATAGAGAGAGAGAAAGGGAGAGAGGGAAAGAGAGAGAAGGCCTTCTGCCTATCCTTTGGTCAAGATGGAGAAGATGTAGTCTCAATGTGACCTCCTTGACAAAATTAAAATTATACTTGTTAGATCGGGTGAATGGATGAGGCAGACTCAGGCTTCAGTGATAAACAACAACTCTTTATTGGAATAAACTATGTACAATTCAGTACCACTCTGTTTGACAGCACCCTTTTATAGGGAGCTGTCAAATGGCTCAGCCAATCACCATTTAGTATTTTCCTGCCAGATCAGAGGACCTTGGTGGAACCTACCATACTGGCTGTCAGTATGGAACAATACTGAAAGTAGGCTAGTGTTTAGTTTTTCCTACATATGGTGTGCTATGTTATGTCTATGGAGATTCTCAGTCATCCAGGTCACGGTTGTCCCAAAGGTGCTTTTTCAAAAGGCAACTGGACTTTCTGGTTTTTCTTTGAAGACGTTTTGCTTCTCATCCAAGAAGCTTCGCAGGAGCTCTGGTGGGGTCTTTTTTGAGATTTGCTGGAGGCCCACTTAGGATAGCCACACGTTCTGAAGGCTTCCTTGATGTATTTTCATTCTTTTTCTTTCCCATCTTTGCTGGTAGGCAGTCCTTCAGCTTGGTGGCGTAGGGTTCTGATGACTCCCATTTTGTGCTCCAGTGGGTGGTGGGAATCAAAATGTAAACACTGATCTGTGTAAGTGGGTTTTCTGTAAACTTCAGTGTTAAGGCTAGACTATTTTCCTTATGTCCCAGTAGTTCATCTACTACCTTCTCGGTCCTAACTTTAATTTCATAAACCCTGCATACAGGGTTTATAGACTGAAGACCAGACCTGTTCCATGACCGGTGTACAGGATTCTGCATCTTTAAAAAAATGAAGTTGAATGGGCCTCTGGAATTTTGGGTTGTGCAAGTCATCTACCTCATATCCAGCACTTCATATCTCCTTTCTGAGTTAACTTGCCTAATATTAGCCAAGATTTACACATTGTCCAAAAAGGAAGAGTCCTTTGAGATCTGATCCTTTTTCAATAAAGAACATTGTTGCTGTTGTTAATATTGACTTTATACATAACCAACTTCCAATTCTCTCAACCATTTGCAGAATTGGGTGGCACCTTGTACACTTCAACCTTGTTCTCTTTGATATTAACACAGAGAGATGTAAATTTTTTTACTTCATTCATTTATTCCATCTAGAATATTGTTGTGTTTTAAATACAGAAGATATTTTTGAGTCTGTTCCTCTATTGACGAAGAATAACCATCAGTAATGTTGTCTTCATAGAAGAGAAATATTACAATTGTCCACAACTAGGTCTCTTTTACTGATAATTGGTTTCTTTCTCAGCTTATTAATAGATAAAATGGTTACCAAAGACCCAAATGTTGGATGGTTACAAAACAGTCAGATTTATCAGAAACGGTTACCTATTGTAAGTCGTCAACTTCCAACAGTTCATTTAGTGACCATTCAAAGTTACAATGGCACTGAAAAATGTGACTTATGACCATTTTGCACAGTTATGACCTCTGCAGCATCCCCCTGATCTTGTGATCAAAATTCAGCCTATTTATGACCGTAGTGTCCCAACCTTTTCTGATCACCTTTTGTGACCTTCGGACAAGCAAAGCAAATGGGGAAGCCAGATTCACTTAATAATCGGGGTTACTAATTAAAAAAAACACAGCGATTCACTTAACAACGGTGGCCAGAAAGGTCGTAAAAGGGAGCAAAACTCATTTAACAACCATTTTACTTAACAACAGAAATTTTGGGCTCCGTTGTGGTCGTCAGTTGTATTAGCGGCACAATTTAGTTTTGCATCTCCAATGGGGGGGGGGGGCTTCTAAAAATAAGATTAACAAAAAATGCAACATCCCCCATTGCCCCAACGGTGTATTGATCCACTTCAAGTTAGAGATAAAATGCAGTACATCAAGCCCTTTAAACTTCTGTTTCACAAGAAAGAGTGACAGGCAGGGAATAAGAGGAGCTCATCTATCTCTGAAAACAGAGCCCGATTCCCACAGACACTGTATGATTTTGTTCTTCCTTTTCTTTTTTAAACTTGTAATTGACAGGGGGAAGCAGACTGGACATGATGTAGACTTTCTGATTACTGTTCCAGGATCAAGGCAAGAAGAGGAATTGTTACACACCGTGATTGATACCTGGAAGAAACAGGTAGGAAAATCTGTCCTGAGCTCACAGTGTTCACCAATTTTTGCTTGATGTATATATGTGAAGACATATATTTGCGGGCTAAATACTTTATCTGCGCCAATCAACACCAGAGCAGTTGTTTTTCAGTCTCACTTATTGGCTTCTGTTAATTTGTGAGTAGCTCTGGATAGGGGAAAAAAAGAGGTGCTAATTACTTTCTGTTCATCTATTCCCAGGCCATGGACTCTTAATTGTCCTTTTGTTTGCTAGAATGACCAGGGGACCCTCCTTTCAGGTTGACACATATTTATTCCTACCCAAAGTTAATTTTCTGAACAAACTCCAGTTGTATAACACTATGCCCTGATTCTGTTTTCCACGATTTAATGATTTCATGGACGGGTAGTCCTCGGCTTACGACCAATTGAGCCCCAAATGTATGTTGCGAAGTGAGATATTCTTGAGTTGAGTTCTGCCCCATTTAATGGCCCGGCTTCACAGGGTTGTTAAGTGAATCACTGCAGTTGTTACATTAGTAATACAGTTGTTAAGTGAATTTGGCTTCCTTGTTGACTTGGATTGTCAGAAGGTCGCAAAAGGAGGTCACATGACTCCAGGTCACTGCAATCGTCATAAATATGAGTCAGTTGCAAAACATTGGCATTTTGATCAGGTGACCATGGGGATGCTGCAAAAGTGGTAAGTATGAAAAATATTCCTAAATCACCTTTTTTCAGTGCTTTGAATTGTAACTTTGAATAATCACTAAATGAATGGCTGTAAGTTGAGGACTAGCTGTAGAATAGAGTAGAATAGAACAGAATACTTTATTGTCACTTTGAATGTACACTAATCGGCATACATTAAAATGAAATTATGTTGCATACAGCTCAGAGGGTCTCCACCTCTAATATAAATATAAATATGACAAGATAAATAAATAAATGTAAAATTATGCATATACCCACATATATTATATAACACGGAGAAACAACACAGTCTAGTCCAGATGTATACATGTACAGGGTGAGAAAGACAAATCTTGCAAGTTCACTAAATGGACGGGCTAGAGAACAAAGTTGTTACAGAATCTGCTAGAAATACTCGAAACCTCATCCCAAAGGGGAACAATGGAAACAAACCATGAAGTGGGTGTATGGGGTCTCTAACAATGCTTTGAGATCTAAGCACATAGTGCTTATAAGCAGTATCCTGAATGACCGGAAGCGAGCTTCCTATAATCTTCTCTGCTGTCTTTACCACTCTCTGAATGGACTTTCTATCTGAGGCACTGTTGCTTTCTTGGGCTTTCATACAGCAAAGAACAACTCACACATTCTCTCTCCACTTGCACTCATACTAGAGGTTGGTTCCTACTGGTTTGGACTGGTTTGGCCGAGTAGGTAGTAACTCAGCTGGCCACACTCCTGAACCAGTTCTATTGGCGCCGCCGTAGGTGCCACCATCTTGGTTTTTGCTTCTAATCATGCGTATAAGCATTTTTTCACTACTGCACATGTGTGCATAGCACGCATCAAGCATGCATGTGCCTGAAGCACACATGTGCTCGAAGCACGTCTCTGAGCGAACTGGCAGTAACAGAAGCTGGAACCCACTTCTGACTCATACACATACTCACACAATATGTATATCTGTGCATGCATGGTTACTCATAATATACTATTGGTTGAGTCTACGAAAGAATCAAGCAGCAGTAGTTCCTGAGAGAGGGGTAATAAATATAGAAATGAAAATTGCTATCATAGTATATTTTCATTTACTGATCCATCGCATGAGACGGTAAGATGTCTTGAATGTAAGTTGACCTGAACAGTTCCTGATCAGTGGCCAGTTGGCATCTTAGGTAAGGTTCCCCAGTCTTTGATTCTTTCATGGAAGAGAAAAATTCATTTATTTATAGGTCATTTCTGTCCTACATTTCATCCAGGTAGTGAACTTGATTCTTGCTTCCTGATTTATATCACGGTAAGCCTGTGAGATAGATGAGGCTGTGAAATGTATGATTGGCCCAAGTCACTCAGTGAGCTTCAGGATAATAAGGGGATTTGAGCCCTAATACAGAGCTGTAACTAGGAGGAAAAAAATAAAGGTTGATAATAATCTGGTGCTTGTCAGCAAAAATATATTGCTCTTAGCTGTGGCCTGATATGGCATGAGCTACCTTTCTATTAGTGATAAGTACTAAGCCAGCAGAGGTGGTATTCAGCCAGTTCTGACAGGTTCTGGAGAATCGCTAGCAGAAATTTTGAGTAGTTTGGAGAACCAGCAAAGAGGCTGGCCTCGCCCCCACTGCCTCCCAGCCTCCCAGCTGATCTTCTATTGTTGCCCTGAACAGGAGAACAGAGCTGGAAAGCAGGTTAGTGCGACGGGGAGGGCATGGGGATTTTGCAGTATCCTTCCCCTGCCATGCCCACTAAGCCACGCCACACCCACCAAGCCACACTCATCGAACTGGTAGTTAAAAAAAATTGAATCCCACCACTGTAAGCCAGTCATAAGATCCTGGATCCCGCCACATAGTTCTCCCCATGAAACTATTATAAAGTATGTATATTTGTATGGGTTTATAATTTCTGAGTGTACACTGGTAGTTTTCAACTTATGACCAAACTTGAGCCCAACATTTCTGTTGTTAGATGAGACATTTGTTAAGTGTGTTTTGCCCCATTTCTTGCACAATTGTTAAGTGAATCACTGCAGTTGATAACTTAGTAACCCAGTTGTTCAGTGAATCTGGCTTCCCCCTTGATTTTGTTTGTGAGAAGGTCACAAAAGGGGGTCATGTGAGCTTGGGACGCAGCAGCGGTCATAAATATGAACCAAGCATCTGAATTTTGATCGCATGAGCATGGGGCTGCTGCAAAGGTTGTAACTGTGAAAAACATAAGACATAAGTCATATTTTTCAGCGGCATTGTAACTTTGAATGGTCATTGAATGAACTGTTGTAAGTTGAGGAATACCTGATTTTGATCTTCCTATTTATTCAAAGGCAATTGACAACTATAAGAAAATGCAAACTATGGAAGAAAATGATTACCAAGAGTCCTAGATTTTAATTGTTAAGCAACTTACATCTAATTTTATTACAATTTTTGGATTATTTGTTAAGCTCCCAACTCCTGCCCACTTAGCACTTCAAAAGCTTGCAAATGAAAATAGATTAATAGATACCACTTTGGTGGGAAGATAACACTATTTGAGGGGGTCCTTGGTGCTCTCTGAGCTTGCTTGTTTTCTTGCAGATGTTTCATGACCCTAACTAGGTAACATCATAATAAGAGCCATGATGGCGCAGTGGTTAAAATGCTGCAGTACTGCAGTCTACTTCTGCTGACTGCCGGCTGACTGCAATTTGTCAGTTCAAATCTCACCAGGCTCAAGGTTGACTCAGCCTTCTATCCTTCTGAGATCCATAAAACGAGGACCCAGATTGTTGGGGGCAAGATGCTGACTCTGTAAACGGCTTAGAGAGTGCTGTAAAGCACTGTGAAGCGGTATATAAGTCTAAGTGCTATTGCTGTTGCTATCATCAGTGCTAGTAAGGAGTGCTGCTTGCTGTCAGTTTAGATTCTGGTGTCTTGCCTGTCTATGTGGGTGGGGATGGTCTTAGAGATTCTTTGATTGGGCTGTTTATTGAATATCTTTGGCAGTTTCTTGATTGGGGTATTGCTTACTTGATTGTTGGTCTGCAGTTAACTTTGGAGTTAATCTATGCTTCTCTAGATGCTAATTACCATTGGAGAGGTGCTGGAGCTTTTTTCTCTTTTGTGCTGGTTGATGGTCTCTTTTGCATAGTCTATAGATGTTGTTAATGTCTATGTGTCTATTGATGGCTGATTTGTCGGAGTGCCAGGCTTCTAGAAATTCCCTGGCACTTTTGGACTTGGCCTGGTCTACGCTAGTCACATTTTCCCAATTGAAATTATGGTTAAATCTGTCTATACGTTGTGAAAGCATTTCCATAATGCCTTCTGACTGCCAGTTGGTCTTCACAGATGTGTTCTGCCAGTCTTCTGCCTGTTTGTCCTACATAGTGTTACAGTTCTTGTCACAGTTCTTACATTGTATGTTTGTATGACATATTGTATGACTCCTGTTTTTCCTTCTGGGGTTGCTGGGTCTTTTTAACAGTGTTTCATATACCTTCGGCATGCAGCCATGCTGGCCACATGACCAGTGGTGAAATTCATTTTTTTTACTACTGGTTCTGTACTACCGGCATGGCTTAGTGAGATATTAGGGGATGGATATTGCAAAATCCCCATTCCCTCCCCACTCCTGGGAAGGATACTCCAAAATCCCCATTCCCTCCCCACTCCAGGGGAAGGAAACTGCAAAATCCCCATTCCCTCCCCACTCCAGGGGAAGGAAACTGCAAAATCCCCATTCCCTCCCCACTCCAGGGGAAGGATACGGCAAAATCTCCATTCCCTCCCCACTCCAGGGGGAGGAAACTGCAAAATCCCCATTCCCCCCCCACTCCAGGGGAAGGATACGGCAAAATCTCCATTCCCTCCCCACTCCAGGGGGAGGATACGGCAAAATCTCCATTCCCTCCCCACTCCAGGGGGAGGAAACTGCAAAATCCCCATTCCCTTCCCACTCCAGGGGAAGGATATCACAAAATTTCCATTCCCTCCCCACTCCAGGGGAAAGAAACTGCAAAATTCCCATTCCCTCCCCACTCCAGGAAAAGGAAACTGCAAAATCCCCATTCCCTCCCCTCTCTGGGGCCAGCCAGAGGCGGTATTTGCTGGTTCTCTGAACTACTCAAAATTTCCACTCCAGAACCTGTGAAAACCTGCTGATTTCACCCCAGCACATGACCATGGAAGTGGTTTTTGGACAATACTTGCTCCTTCAGCCAAGAAATGGAGATGAGCACCATGCCCTAGAGTCAGACATGACTGGATAGGGAAACCTTTACCTTTTTTAACCTTTTGATATGTTTAAACATATCCACGGGTGTTTGGAATCCTAGAGTAACTACACCTTTTACCAGCCAATGAAAACTAAAGCATGCCATAATATGATACATTGAAAATTCCAAAACCCTAAAGTAGTTAATTTCAAACTTCTGTTTATGCTAGATGTAATACATCCATTTCTCCTAGGGTTTTCTGGACTGCTATGAAAATGGCTAAGCCAATTTAATCATTTTGGACTATTGTTTCGTAAAATTCTTCCCATTTTCTTTCAGTTTTGCCTCCCATTGTCTCTTAACTGATGGTTTATTTGATATAATTAACTGGCGCACTTTATCCTTCAAAATGAAAGCACAATGCCAAGCTGCTTTGAATGCAGGAAGAAAAACAGGCTATATATTTTTTGAAGAATGAACAAGGCACATGTATTCAGATGAGTCAAATTATCTTTACGGTCTAACAATATATAGAATATTGTTGTAGTTGATGTAAATAGGGATGTCTATAATTTGCTGATTTACAGTCATTCATTCAGTTTAAAAAATCCAATCAACTTTCTGAATCAAATAAGAAAATCTGTGTGAATCATCTAACTGAACCGTTTGGGATGTTTCAGAACCTGTTTTAGAATTCTGAATCCAGTCAACTCAATCAAATACTTTCATCCAATATGAGTTGATCACCGGGACTAGAGGTTTTGTCTTCTGATCTTTTGGCTCTTGCTGGAGCCCATCTTCAGGGATCTTCTCTCTAGCAGGAGCAATCCATGCATCCATCCTTGTGACTATGTAGGACAGGGAGGAAACTAACCATGAGATTGCAAGAACCCAAGTGAGTGGTCAGACAAGAGGATCTGAACTTATTGGTATCCTCACACTGCAATGAACAAGGACACACATTCAACCTTGCAGCAATTTAAGATTGTTGGGTGAGCAGGCACAAAAACAGCCAGGGAAGTGACTGAAGCCTGGGAAACAGATCCCTCATCAATTAACAGGAGTACTGATTTACCATCAGCCTATATTGTACTTAGAAGGCAAAGGCTGGGCAGCACAGCTAATGACTTAAAAGCCAGCCATCAGCATGCCTCAATCAACATCTAAAAACCCACTTACAACAGGCAATATAAATACCACACAAAAAATAGCACACACTCTGCTAGAAAGAAGTTTCCTGAAGATGGACTCCAGCACGACTCTGAAAGCTCGCAAAGCAAAACCTCTGCTCCTGTGACTGACCCTGATTGGATTCTGCAACATTATCCTGGGAAACGTATATTCATCAAATCATTTGTCAATGATTTGATGCCAAAATCCAAGTGGTATTTCATTGTTTTTTTCTGAATCAATTTAAATTTTCAATTTGATTTTCTGAGTTTAATAGACTACCTGAATTAGATGTTGCAAAATAAATCAGAATATCTCTGGAAATTTTCTTGATAGGAAATCATGTTTATGTACAGCTCTGGAGCAGGTTGGAAGAGAGAAGACCATCAGCTTAAGAGTGAAAGTACAAACACTTTCTTAGGAGATTTCTGTGTTTCATGATACCTGGTAGTTGTTGTTCCATTTTTGCCTTGTTTGTATATTTTGTTGTTTGTACATCACTATTGGGCCCCTGATGTTCTCTTGATATAGTGGAGCATACAATAGCTGCCATCTTAAAAGCCAAAATGGTTGCCAATTAGACTGACTCAGAAGGATAAGATTGTAGCCCAAAACATCTGAAAAGAGGCCGTTTGGGGAATTCTTATATATTTCTGATTTCTGAGTTGGCTGTAAGAGGTTATCCAAGTGATCTGGGAACAAATTTGCAAATTTTGAGCTTGTTTTTGAAAGGTTTTCCTATTTTGTCATTTACGGAGATGAATAAAAATGGGAGACTTTTAAGAGGAAAACTAGACCCATTTTATTTTTTTAAAAAAGTTCCCAAATAACTCCTATGTCACCACTGTGAAAACATGTTTTGTACTGGATTTAGGGGTTTTAAAAATGGGAATGACAGATTCTAGTGGAAGCTTTCTGTTTCCAATCTCATCATTAACTTCCTCCTTATCAAATTATGGCTGAAATTGTCCTTGAAAATGTGGATGCTGTTTAGGGAGGTTTATAGCAGTCATGTACATTGTCTATTTCCTAGAGGTCTTCTGCTCCATTAATTGAACTGTTTTGCCCAGAATTTCAGTGGCATACTGGGACATCTTCACCTAGTTCATGGATTGTATATTGCAGATAGAGATCCATGGTGATAAAAATCAAATCTGCAAAGGAAGCCCAGCTCAGATGTTGTTCCTAGAACTTTTGACTGGTATACGAAATTGGCAATATTGCGAACAGGGTAACTATTGGTATATATAAAACTTTTCTTTCCAAATACCTGACTCATACTTTTAAAAAGTCTTCAGTTCTGGAAAATAACTATATAACTTTCTGAAAAGAAAAGTGACACTTCAGTATTGTCATTTTTCAGGTATCTTTTGTCCTTTCTTTTTGCAATACGTCATGTCTCGGTTGGAGATCTTGGTATTTTTTTTACTCCTGCCTCTTGATAAGACTCTACTTGATTGAAAAAAAAAATCCACTTTTGTTGATGATCCTGTATGCCTTATCAATAGTCAAGGATGTATCTGTATGCATCATGTCACCTAACTAGAAGGAAATTCATAGTGACAATTCTCCCTTCTCAAATACTTCCTTTCTCAGTTTCCTCTTAGCATCACTTTTTTCAATGTAGAGTATTTTGAGTATTGAAAGTTTCAACTTCCTTCAGACACTTGGCTTCTCCATTTAAGGCTTACCACATCTGAGAAAAGCCAGCTACTTGTCTCAAGAGAGGAAGCTGGCATTTCAGCTCTCTGTCTCCGACTTTATCCTCACATTCCTTAATTTGAATCTGTCTACAGTGGATTCACTACTGGTGCTAAATCAACTCGCAAATCAGCCTTGTACTCCTTTAAAAAGTTGCTCAGAATTATCATTATTCAGATCACTACAAATTTTTTTTGGTATCTCAGCATTTAGCTATCTTGGTGGTTTTTAACAAATTTCCCAACTATTGTTTTTTTCTGCTGAGCATACCCAGTTCCTGAGAGACACAGAGAGCACTTAGGTAAGTCTCCCAAATTTTATTATGTCCAGAAGGTATCTTTCATTACCTAATATCACAGATCAACTTTTTATTCTCAATCAGACTTTTTAGAATAGCTTGAGTCTTGCTGCCCTCCTTGCTTCTTATTGCCAGTTTGGTCAAGTAGTTAAGGCACCAGGCTAGAAACGAAGAAGCTGTAAGTTCAAATCCCACCTAAGGCACAATGGAAAGATGGGTGATCTTGGGCCAGTCATTTTCTCTCAAACCAGCTCATCTCACAGGGTGACTGTAGTGGTGAAAATAAGAGGTGGAATTCAGCCAGTTCTCTCTGGTTCTGGCTGTGGGAGGCTCCGCCCACCTGCCACGATGTAATGTATAATCTGCTCATGCGCAGAAGGCAGTATGCATGGGCAGAATGTGGCACATGCACTCACATTTGTGAACTGGTAGGGAAGGTAAGTGAATCCCGTCACTGGGTGGAAGGTGTGTTGTATATGTTTGCCACCTTGAGTTATTTGTAAAAATAATATTGGTAGGGTATAAACAAACAAATAAACACACCTGACTTCCTAGTGAGCATTATTAGACGTAATTTGTTTTCTTTTCAATCCTCATCCAGGGAAATGTTTTACATTTTTCAATATTAAAAAAATGAACCATGCTGCAAAGTAATACTTAAGTCTTAGAGAACTGTTTTTTATTTCCAACCTCAGCAAAAGAATCATTGTAATAAAATAGAAATGACAGAGAGCTACAACTACTCAAAATAAAGAAAAAGGCTAGTTGGAAAATGTAAGGGAACACTTTGGTAGTGGTGTATTGATGGAATAAATACCTGTGCATGTGCCAGGATGTTGGCGTTTTACAGAGGTGGTACTCAGCAGTTTCCAATTCTGAAAACCAGTAGCCCAGAAATTTTGAGTAGTTTGAAGAACCGATAAATACCACCTCTGACTGGCCCCGCCCCTTCTCTGACTCCAGAGTCCCAGCTGATCGGGAGAGAATGGGGATTTTGCAGTAACTTTCCCCTGGAGTGGGGAGGGAATGGAGATTTTACAATATCCTTCCCATGCCATGCCCACCAAGCCACGCCGTGACCACCAAGCCATGCCACACCCACCAAAATCTCCATTCCCTCCCCACTCCAGGGGAAGGAAACTGCAAAATCCCCATTCTCTCCTCACTCTAGGGGAAGGAAACTGCAAAATCTCCATTCTCGCCCCCCTTTGGGGCCAGTTAGAGGGGGGTATTTACTGGTTCTCTGAACTATTCAAAATTTCTGCTACCGGTTCTCCAGAACTGAATACCTGCTGAATACCACCTCTGAGTTAAAGGTGGTATAAAACATCAATTAAAATAAGAGTAAATCAAGGTCTACAATGAAGGTCTCTGAATGAGATTGTTGTGAAAAACATCTCCATTCAAAATCCATCTTGCAGTGATTCTGAAGTAAGAGCTACAGTTTGATCAGTCCTCAAAGGAAGAACTGTATATCTCCTAAACAACTAGGATATATTCCAATTATATTGGAAGTACATGCAAAACAACATTATAAGCTTCAAGGCCCATTTTCAGCATTTCCTAAGAGATAAATACACAAAGATTTGTTACATTTAATGTGACACAAGTGCACTACTTTCTCTACAATTCAGTTTTTTGTTCTCTTTTTCTTCTTCCCATTGCATTGCTCACAAATCTGCTGAGTTTGCCTTCTGAAAAACATGATGGACTAACAGCCCATTATGTTACCAGGAGAACAGCTCATTACGTTTTCAAACACAACAGAACAATAACAGAATAGCAGAGTTGGAAGGGACTTGGGAGGTCTTCTAGTCCAGTGATGACTAACCTTTTTCTAAAGGTGTGCCAAATTTTGTGCCTGCGTGCCATTGTGCATGCATGCGTGCCCACCCACCTGTGCATATGCACACAACCCCACTGCGCATGCATGCATGACCCCCCATTCATGTGTGTGCTCCCCCTGCATGGGGGGGTGTTTTCACCCTCCCCAGCCTCTGGAGGCTTTCCTGAAGCCTGTAGAGGGCGAAAACCAGTGGTGGGTTTCAAAATTTTTAGAACCTCTTCTGTAGGTGTGGTCTGCTTTGTGGGAGTGGCTTGCCAGGCATGTGACTGGATGGGAATGGCTTGCCGGCCATGTGACCCCGTGGGAGTGGCTTGCCGGCCATGTGACCGGGTGGCCATGGCTTGTAAACTTGTAAAATGTGGTGAAACTCACTTAACAACGCTCTTGCTTAGCAACCAAAATGTTGGCTCAGAAACTCTGGCATTTGAAGCACGCAAGTCTTAAAGCTGTCAAGTTACAAGACCCTTGCACCCCTAACCCTTTAGAAAAAAACACAGGGGTGTTCAAACTTGACAGCTTTAAGACTTGTGGACTTCAACTCCCAGAATTCCTCCTCTCGCTCTTCATCTTGATGATGTGCGGACGGGCGGGGGGAGGGAGCTGGAACCGGTTCTAAACGGCACTGTAGATTTGTGGAACCTCTTCTATAGAAGAGGCTAGAACTGGCAGGAACCCACCCCTGGCGAAAACGGCCTCCCACAGCCCTCCGTTTTCACCCTCCCCAGTTTCCTGAACTTCTGGTTTGCCCATTGGGCCATTTTTGGCCCTCCCCAGGCTTCAGGAAAGCCTCCAGAGCCTGGGGAGGAGAAAAACGGCCCAATGGCCCAACTGGAAGTTTGGGAAAGAACTTCTGGTTTGCCTGTTGGGCCTATTTTTCACTGTCCCCAGGCTCTGGAGGCTTTCTTGAAGCCTGGGGTGAGCGTAAATGGTCTCCTCTGGCCCTTCATAAGGCCAAAAATCATCTGAGAGCTGCCGTGCCAGCAAATATGGCTCCGCCTGTCACCTGCGGCACGCGTGCCATAGGTTTGCCATCACAGTTCTAGTCCAACCCCCTGTTCAAGCAGGAAACTCTACATCACTTCAGACAAATAGTTGATCAATCTCTTATGAAAGATGGTTAAATATTTTCCATGGATAAATATGATCCAAAGGTGGAAATCCAGAACGTGCAATATCAAAACAAGATGGTAGACCGTCCAAAGGGGCATGAAAAAAAATAAGATAATACTCTTTTTATGTTGGGTTGTGATCTTCACAATTTCCATCATGTAATCGGGAGCCCAATTTTTAGTAACTTCATATGGATTTTTTATCATCTCAGTCCTAAATATCATGGCTGAAAGTATTTGCTTCAAGAATATTTTTTTTAAAAAAATAGATCAAAAAGTGAAGCAAAGAAGTATACTTTTCTAGCCTTTTGGGGAGCTGAACAAAACAAAGCACCTTTCATAGAAAACACTTTCATACTTTTGACAGCAAGCTTCTCTCTGTATTAACTCTTCTTTTCTGCTTTTGTACCGCTGCTTCAAAGCCTAAAATGCATCAAAAAGTATGGCTAAGGTCACATGTTGACTTTCTTTCATCGGCTTTCTGGAGAAAGCATTCCACAGTATTTGATTTGTAAACGGCAGTTAAACCCCCACTCCTACCCCCTTCCCATGGGCCCAATAGTTTGGAAGAATTTCTTTCTCTCAGTTGGAAGTTTAACATTACCAAACCCTCCTAAAGGCTGTTGAAAACAAATGGAGTAAGTCAACACTACAATGCATTTTGATGTAGCATCACTGGGGATAAGTGAGTCTGGGAACATCCCCCTCCTTCTATTAACTTAAAAGGGAAATAAATAAGATAAGTTGCCTTGTAGTCAATAGAGTATTTTGTACAATAATCTTAAAACCTGTTTTATGGGCCTTATCACATGATTTTAATGTAGTTTGTAATGTTGAAATGAGACATATGGATGTATGCATATCAATAATCAATAATTTCAATAATTTTATTTGATTAGCCGCAACCCTCTCCCGAAGGACTCGGGGTGGCGTACAATCAAAACGGATAAAAAATACACATAAGACAAACATATATACAAAAAGAACAGAGACATATACATATGTGCATGGAGGAGAGTTGACTTATAAGTGAAGGACAATTAAAAACACAATTAAAAAACACAATTAAAAACACAATTTAAAATCCCCTTAAATAAAATTACTAAATTAAAAAACCCATCAGGAGCGTTACGAAGTTATGGTTGAGCCAGGCCAGCTATTTGGAAAAGGTGGGTCTTGAGCTTAACACGGAAGGAGCGGAGGTCAGTAGTGGTCCTAATATCCGGGGGGAGGTCATTCCACAGGGCTGGGCCCGCCACAGAGAAGGCTCTGCTCCTAGGCGCCGCCCCATGGCACTGTCTGGTGGACGGCACCTGGAGAAGTCCCTCTCTGTGCGAGCGGATGGGTCGTATATACAAACATAGAGACTCACACACATGGGGAGAAAGAGATCGCACAGTTATTTATCTGATATAATATTTCATTGTGCAGATGAAGATAGAATTAGAAAGTTAGTGGAATCCTACTGCTGATAAATCACATTACTTCCCTATTGGCTGTGCTGTTGTGCAATTTTTCCAATACATTGGAAATCTTTGAGATGAAAAACTATATGTTTAAGAAAGCCAGTGGACAGATCTTTCGGTATATTCCAAAGGTGCTTTTACAAGAGGCAACTGGAATTTCTGAGTTTTTTTTTGAAAGCATTTTGCTTCTTATCCAAGAAGCTTCTTCAGCTCTGAGCTGAAGAAGCTTCTTGGATGAGAAGCAAAACATCTTCAGAGAAAAAAAAAACAGAAAGTCCAGTTGCCTCTTGTAAAAGCTCCTTTGGGACAACCATGACCTGGATGACTGGGAATCTCCATAGACATGTTTTTAAGTATGGTTGGTTGTGCAGTGATCGTACAGGCAATGAGGTCTGGAACACCAAGGAGACAATAAATTCAAAGGCAATTTAGGAAGCCAAGCTGAGGCTAGGCTTGCTACAGAGTCCAATATTCGGAAGCAGGGTTCAGACAGTTAATCTAAAGCCAGCATAAATAAAACCAATATAAGTATATGGTTTTGGTAACTGATAAGGGTGAACTATGTTTTAGGGGAGTAGTCAATCTTCACTTGCAGAGTCTCAAAGGTGCTTTTTCAAAAGACAACTGGACCAGTGGTGGGATTCAAATTTTTTACTACTGTTTCTGTGGCCGTGGCTTGGTGGGTGTGGTGTGGCTTGTGGGCATGGCTTGGTGTGTGGCAGGGGAAGGTTACTGCAAAATCCCCATTTCCTCCCAATCAGCTGGGATTCGGGAGGCAGAGAATAGATGGGGGCAGGGCCAGTCAGAGGTGGTATTTACTAGTTCTCTGAAGTACTCAAAATTTCCACTACCGGTTCTCCAGAACTGGTCAGAACCTGCTGAATACCACCTCTGAACTGGTATCCCTTTCAAACAGAGGTGCAGGGACTTTTTGTCTAAAAAAAAAGCACCTTTGAGATAACTATGACCTGGATGACTGAAAATCTCCACAGACATTTTTGCCATGCAGAGGAATTTCTCTTGTCATGAGTAAGATCTTATTAGAAATACACTTGGGCTCCTAAGGTCACCTGCTTCATAATCACACATCTTTGTGTTAGAACCGCAGCACTGAGTTTTGTGAATCGAGCAAGGGAACCAGGGTCAAATGTGACTCTGCATCCTCTACGTCACTGGTCCGCAAACCCTAGGGCAGTGATGGCGAACCTTTGTGGCACCAAGTGGCCAAACCGGAACGCATGTGCTTGTCCGTGTGCTGGAGCACCATAAATCTGAAGACCAGCTGGCTGGAGCGCATTTGCTCCCTAGCCAGCTGGTCTTTGGTTTGGAATGGTTAGCAAATATAAGAAAACAATCAAAACTATAGAACAATGCAAATGGTAATTTAACCTTTTGTTGTCAGAATATCTGAATACCTGCTATATTTAAACTGTTTTGTACCAAGCCATCTGTGTTCTTTCAGTATTTTAATATTTCATATTAGATTAACTTGATTCTCAGTAAAAATGACTGTGTGGTTTTTAAAGCCACTAAAGGAAGAATAGATGTGGGCAAAATAAATTATACACAGCTGCAACATAAAACACAACCATCATCACAAAGATTATAATTTAACCGAGATATTTCTCCGATCCATTGTTCAACTAGAACAGTGTCTTTTTTGAATTATGGGTTTGTATTGTAAAACAGCATACCCAGACTCATTGTAAATATTTTACTTTTTTAAAAAATAAAATTTTTATTTTCAAACAAACATAAACACGCAAAACATATAACATAAAAAACCTCTTCAACTACATACAGTGTGTCGATTGGTTATTAAATCTTTCTCCGTCCTTTCCATAGTCATCACTTGAGCTTTATCAAAAATAACTTATTATCAATCAAATATCTTTGAATACATTATTATTGTACTTCATTTGTTTAATTATCACTATTGTTTCACCATTTTAAACAAGATATTCTAAATATGTATCCATTTATATTATAATGATTCATTAGATCATCTTCAATATATCCAATAATAAAGAATTATTTTTTCTATCCTATTCTAAATCATTCTATTATGTTAACATTCATAATGTTCTCTAATAATTTTCAATTCCATGTTTTTTCCATTATTAGAAGGATCATCAATCTAATATACATTTATACAAATTATTATAATTGTTAAACTTCCATTGAGCATAGCTATTATTACATCCTTTTTATATGAGGCATATTAAATTTGAAGTAAATTATTATGGCATTTCATTACATCATCCTGACATCATCCAATGATATTACATCTTTATATTCTATTCTATATAGAATTATTTATCTTTTATAAAAAGGCTTTTCACCATCATCTCCATATCCTCACTTACAGTTTATATAAAATTTCATATTAATAATCTAGTATATATAAATGCTTTATTATCATTATTGATCATTTATTTGAATATAGCTATTATTACTTTATCTTATACATAATACTCAAAGTTTAACTACATTTAACTAAATTTTATTGTGACATTTCATTTCATCACCTTGTATCCTTCCAGAAATAGTGCAGTCCAATATCTCTTGCCATTTATAGAATCTGTATTCTAAGTGTTTTTTAAGTCTTATGTGGACTTCTCTTGACAACTTGTTGTTCATTGGATATCTTAAAAGAATTTGAAACCCTCCACCTGTTCCTTTCATCTGCTTGACTTTTGTTATCCCTGGTGCTTCTGCCAAAATTACTCTCATTGTTTCTGCCAAATTTTCTCCCCTTTCTTCATCTATGTTTTGACATCTGAGATAGAGTTCCAGTTCATCGATCTCTCCTTTCTGTATTCTGTACTTATCATTTCCCTCCACACTTGATTTGCTGTCAATGTCAACAATTTTGTTATCACTTTCATATGTCTCTGTAATTTTTTGAACTCTGTCCTCAAATTTCATCGTTGGTTTATAAGTATTCTCAACTCTTCCCTCCGTACTTTCTGTATTTTGATATTTTGTATTTTGATCTATAAATTCAAGACTCTTTACAATTCTCTCTGTAGTTATTAAGTGTTTTTGAATTTCTAACATAATTTTTTGCAATGTTAGTTCCTTTTCTTCTTCATATAGTGCCATTTTTTCAAGTTATAAACACTGCCACTAAAACATCCAAGGCTTTTGCTAGGTTTCAAACAAATTCAATGAAGTTTTTTCCACTGATCCTTTCAGTAAACGAAGCCAATAGCTTTGTAATATCAGATGTTGCCAAGCTTCTAGCCACTAGATGGCAGTGTTACATCTTTTCCCTCTGTTTTTGGCTCTCTTTTCTAAGCTCCGAACTCTGGAAAGGGTTTTTCTCTGGAAAGAGAAAAAAAATGTTTAAAGATTATGATCTGGCTGAGCCTTGCGAGGAAACAGGCTTTTAATCCACAAACATAAAAATGGGAAAAGTATAGTGGAAGAAGGGAAAAAAGACCAGTAGAGTTTAAAAGTAAGAGGCATTTGTAAAAAGTCCATCCATAAAAAACAAAGTGAAAAAGATAATACGATAGTTTTAAACCAGGGTAAATTTGCCACTTGTTTTCTTCTGTCTTCAATTTTATTTTAATTCTGAGTCTTTTGGGTTTTCTCTTCTCTAATAATAAAGATTTTTCTCACCATTTTGACACATTGTCTCTCCTGTGCTGCTTCTGTTTTAGGGGCTTGCCCATATTGGCTGCTTCTCTTGTAGCCGGAAAAAAGAGCTTTTTCCTGGATCAATCAGAGGCTTTGCAATACCCCTGAGATCAGCAGGACATGCCCTTCACTATCACTGTTCCTTCAGAATGGTTTAGATCCAAAAAGGATCGTCCAGCCACAGAGATATCGACAGCAATCCTGGAGCCCCAAGATTGTAGATACACCATTCATTTGAATTGGGAGAATCCACATTCCACCATTCCTTATTGCTGAGCCAGCCTTCTTCATCTGCTAATAAAGTAATTGCATTTTAGACTGATTGATCTTTTCGTTATGCTTCTAAGGAAATGATCAGATCTCAGCTGCAAAAGTTGGGGTGGTTATTATGTGACAATAAAGGATTAGTGTTTTCGGTATCTCTTTATTGTCATTTAAATTCATCCTGAATTTTGCAAACCCATATATATGGTAGCCCTTGACTATACAATGTCCTTCATTTCATCCAGTTTCTGAAAATTGTCTTAGTGACTGCTTCTGAACATGAAATCAAAATGGATTCTTTAAACATAGGAGTCTTCTGAATATATTCTAGCATTAGTACAGATGTCAAATTTCGAAGGGTTAAGGAAAACAGCCAAACACAGAGACGGTTTGAAAATGCAGTTTATCTTCTTCCGGCATGAACTGACCAACAAAGCACTAAGGCAATGAATGAATAAATAAAGCCTAATGTGTCTTTTATAGTTTATTTTGTATTTAGGCTACACCCCCCTCACCCCCACCCCCCCACGCACACCCCCATCACCTTGTTACCCAGAGTGAAAACCACTCGGCAATCAGTCATGGATTGTTCTCAGTCAATTATCAGTTATGAAATGTTCTTAGTGGAAAACACCCAGCAGTCAGTCATGAAGAGTTATGGAGAGTTCTCAGCTGAACTGCTTGTGGAGGATGGAGATCTCCAGCTGGCAGGTCCCACAGCTTCCCCTGCCCGAATGGCAACTCCAGGCCTGTGGGCTCATTGGAGCTGACAATAGGTAGTCTTGACTTAAGACCACAATGGACTCCAAAATTTCTGTTGTTAAATGAGACATTTGTAAGGTGAGCTTTGCTCCATTTTATGACCTTTCCTGGCACAGTTGCTAAGTGGATCACTGCAATTGTAAAGTTAGTAACATGGTTGTTAGGAGAATCTGGCTTCCCTATTGACTTTGTTTGACAAAAGGTTGCAAAATGGGATCACATGATCCCAGGATGTTGTGACCATCATAAATATGAATCAATTGCCAAGTGTCTGAAATTTGATCACATTACCATGGGAATACTGCAACGTTTATAATTATGAAAAAATGATCATAAGTCACTTTTTGCAGTGCCCTTGTAACTTTGGATGGTCATTAAATGAATTGTTTTTTTTTTAAAGTTTTTTATTAGATAACCATTAAAAACATTGGACATAGTGCGACATTTCTGGCATGAACGTTTCCATATAGTGATTAGATCTTACAACAATTACATTTTATATCCATTACATAAGTGTGTGTAGTTAGCCAGATTACCTGTCTGTTAATCCTTTCTTATATATAATTACTAATCATATAATTACATATCCAGTTCCTGCCTATCATAATGTCAGGGTTCCAAATAACATCCAAAATTAAATCAGAGTCCAAAGCAAAGTATTGCTCAAAGTTCCAATTTATTAAGAGAGTCATGTTGGCACATCTGTGAAAACCCGAATCTGAGCTTCCTGGGTTTTCCCCACCCAGTTGAGAGTTCATGATCTTGCCCCCACACCCACAAGTCCATCACATGGTCCAATCTTCCACTGCCATGCTGGCAGTTTCACCCATCCATTTCCGGTCAGGTGCAGAGGTGCAGAGACAAAGGATGACCTTGAATTTGAGAAAGGAATTTTATTTTGACAACATCACATTCTACTCCTTACTATTCCCCCTCCCAATTCCCCACTAATGAAACAGCATAGTAGAATAGAATATTAGTGTGGCAGGCCAAAGATCCCAAAAGGAACTGGCTGAGGGCCTGACACATACATTGTTAATAACATATTTTCCAATTCTTAACTTGTCTGTGTTTTTCTGTCCCGGCCTTTTCCCCTCATTTATAATCATTGGTACCATTTGTTCCAATGTCACTAAACGAATTGTTGTACAGGACTACCTGTATAAGAAGCAAGATTTAGTTATATAAGCTGGCCTGCTCCTTATATCTTTCTACTCTGTGTTTTCTCCTTCCAACTTCCTGAAGAGGAATTATATTTACATTGCTCAAACATTAATCCGATTCATGTATTCCTACCACATGTAAAATTGCATCATTGATAACATAACATTCACATGAATGCATGTGCATGGCTTCTTCAGAACCGCCTTCTTGGACAGGGACAGTAAGTGAGAAGACCATGGGAATATATCCTCCTGGCTTATCCAGTTTAATCCCTTAACATTCTTGTAAATCACAGAGAAAACCTCAATGTGGATCCTGTAGAAATTTCAGAGGTGTCAAACTGGTGGCCCATGGACCAGATGCGTCACATGAAGACTACACCCAACCCAGCACTGCGAATGGGAAAAATGTCATGAAACGTCACATGATGGCAACGCAACATGTTTGACACCTCCCTTGAGTTCCATTGACACTTATTTAACTCCAGGCAGCTGCTAACCATTAGTTGTGAAGATTCCTGTGTGCATAACGGGGTTGGGTTCCTCCCAGTTCTAACCTCTTCTATAGAAGAGGTTCCACAAATCTACAGTGCCGTTTAGAACCGGTTCCAGCTCCCTCCCTCCGGCCATCCGCACATCATCAAGATGAAGAGCGAGAGGAGGAATTCTGGGAGTTGAAGTCCACAAGTCTTAAAGCTGTCAAGTTTGAACACCTCTGTGGGTTTTTTTTCTAAAGGGTTAGGGGTGCAAGGATCTTGTAACTCGGTAGCTTTAAGTCCTGCACACTTCAAATGCCGGAGTTTCTGAGCCAACATTTTGGTTGCTAAGCAAGAGCGTTGTTAAGTGAGTTTCACCACATTTTACAAGTTGGTCACGCCCACCCAGTCATATGGCCAGCAAGCTACTCCCACCCAGTCACATGGCTGGCAAGCCACTCCCACAAAGCAGGCCACACATAAATTTTTAATTTTTTTTTTAAATTCCATTTTTTTAAAAAAAACCCATCACTGGTGCATAGGCATGTTTAGCAATAAAGTAGTTTAATTGGATCTTCACATGTGGGGCCTGATCTTTTTCACCTGACAAATATAGATGATGAACAATAAAAGATCTACTTTGGCCTTATTCATGAAGTGATTCCGGTTGCTTGTACAGGACAGAACTTTACCCCCTCAGCAGTGGGTACACTGTCTTGAGAACTTTAAAGTGGAAGTCCACACATCCGTAGACTCAGAAATTGTGGAAAGGAATGCCACACAAAGTATCTACACGTGGAAAAGGGTGCAGTTGACCCAGATCTGCATAATGCCTTTCATTTTGTAAGCTCAGTCCTTGGCTTCCAAATCAATATCCTGAATCCTATTGAAAAATCTATAGACTTTTAGCTATTGTCTTCAAAGTAGTCCAGAACACAACACTATATATATATATATATATATATATATATATATATATATATATATATATATATATATATATATATATATATATATATATATATATATATATATATATATATATATATATATATATATATATATATATATATATATATATATATATCTGTTTGTGTTACAACCCCTGGTATGACTAGCTGATGAGAGCTAAATAGCTCGAAATGGATCTATACTAGTCTCCCTTTATTTTATCAGCACAAATACAACATATATATATATATATATATATATATATATATATATATATATATATATATATATATATATATATGTGTGTGTGTGTGTGTGTGTGTGTGTGTGTGTGTGTGTGTGTGTGTGTGTGTGTGTGTGTGTGTGTGTGTGTGTGTGTGTGTGTGTGTGTATTGTGTCACAACCCCTGGTATGCCCAAATATGGGAGGGAGCATACTACTTCCCTTTTTCTGTCTTTCGGCTCACCCTAGGAGCCATCCAGGCAGAAAGCCATTTTTTATGTTGCCTTTGTTACATTTGTGTTGCATTTGTGCTGATAAATAAATAAAAGGAGACTAGTATAGATCTATTTCAAGCTATTTAGCTCTCATCAGCTAGCCATACCCTTACACACACAGACACACACACACACAGTCACACACACACATACACACATCTTTGAGAGCTCTAAATTTCACTCTCCAAGTATCTTACATGTGAACACTACAGAAAGGCAGGAAGGCTTTCTCTCATTCAAGGTAATTGTATTCAGTTGCAAAATATGTTATGTTCAGCAAGAAGGAAAGCTATTTTTTTTGCAATCCATTCTTCCATTCATCCATTTATTTATTAAAATCATGTTCATCTGGCTTATAAACTATACACATTGCAACACCCATAAAATCAACAAAATATTAAACTCTTTATCGAGTCTATATTGTCTTCCGTTAAATGCCCTGCATTAATCTGCTATCTAAAAGATAAAAAGATGGGTGCTAGCTAGGCCTCAATGGGCAAACTATAAATAAGAAGATTTCTTCTGAGAATGATATTCTCCAATCCCAATTATTCTATAAGTGGTATCCACAGCATTCTCTCTTGGTTAAATTAAATAGGTCAAGGCAGATTCAATTCGGAGAAGATAATAAGGACGCAAACAATATAACTCTTCATAGCTATCAAATAGTACCTTGAACTGACCACAACTCCTATAAGTAGACAATGAAGCTTTTGCAGAATAAGCCTCATTCTACTTTTCTTAGTTCCATCATAATAAAATAATTTCATTCGGTTGGGAGTCTGTAGAATGTTGAGATCTAAGGTGTAATTCTGTGCATTCAATTTTTATTTTATTACATTAGTCACCGATTGAAGTTGTTTTGTCCTTCTAGGAAGTGGTGAGATTCGAATAATTTAACAACCGGTTCACTGCCCTAATGACCAGCTGGGTAGGCATGGCTCAGTGGTCATATGACTGGATGGGTGTGGCCATTCAACAACACTCACATCGATGGGCACTTCGTCTTAGCTGTTACAATGTAATAAGGGTTAACCAAAGAGGCAGTTTCTGTAAGCAGCGCAATAAAGATTAGGCTAGAAACAACACCAGAATGTTTCCTTCCTACCTCCCTTACATGATTAGGCCTGTAAAGTGGAAAAAAACCAAAATGAGATTTCTTCCAACAATCGGTTCTCCGAATTGCTTAAAAAGTTAACAACCGGTTCTCCTGAATAGGTGCGAACTGGCTGAATCCCACCACTAGGACAGGGGTGGGCAATTATGGCAACTTTGCGACCTGTGGACTTCAACTCCCAGAATTCCATAGGTGGTAAAGATGACATACCTGCCCACTTCTCTTCTAGGAAAAGATATAGAAATTATTTTTATATACTTTACTAGAATGGAATCACGCACACATACACACACGCACATCCTATCTGTATTATCTTGCTTCTCTCTCTCTGTCTCTCTCTCTTATCCATGTGGTTTATTACAACATATTTTAATTAGCCAAACAGGCTCCCAAACCACAATACAAGTAAGAGCGCCTCTACTTTCAAATTTATAGTCTGCACTAGAAAATTCCAAGGGAAGAAAAGGGGCTGAAAAAGAGGAGGAAATAAGCTCAAGGGTCGGTCGTTAAAAGACAGAGCTCTTATGACCAATTGAAAGATCAACAGTTCAGGTCACTGATGGTCTGCCTGCCAACTAGGTGGCAGTTGGGGAGAACCAAAGGCAGCCGATGATTTAGCAGAGGTAATGGCTTTTTTCATATTTCTTTCTGCTCTGCAGCCTGGTGGACTCTCTGCCAGGGAGATCATATCTGAGGGGAGCCAAAAGCAGCTGATCAATCAGGAAAGTGATGAAATAGCTTGGCTCCCTGTGCAGCTGGACGAAATGGTTGGCAGCCACAGGATGGTAATAGAGCCTCAAGTAGGAGATGCCTCAGTTACCTTGTTGCTCTTTGTTCCCACTGATCTGTAGCCAACACACACACAACACACAACACCCACCCACACACCCACACCAGGAGACATGCCTGCATTCAGCCGCACTGGAATTCCTGCACCCATTTATTTGTGCTATCAATAGTTGTTCAGTTATTGCTACATCAGAATTTTTAGCCTGACGTGATTCCCATTGGGTTTCAAACCCTAATGTTTACAAAAGTTGTGATAACCAAAACACGTTGTCTGGAATTTAGACAGATTTTTCTTAATTCTTCCTCTTCCTCACCTCAAATGAACAAGAAGGAGGAGAAAATGTTTCCTGTCTAAAAAATCCAGCAATCACAAATACTGCTTTTCTAGTCATTTTAGTAGGATTGCTAGTACCAACTGTAGTAGCTTTTCTCTTTTCTTTTCTCTTTTCTTTCTCTTTTCTTTTTTTTCTTTTTCCCCCAATCTAAAAATGAAGTAACAGAAAATCTATTTTGAACAAGGCTGTGATTAGTCACTGAAAAAAAATAATTGAAATGACATTTTTAAGCTTTTAAGATTTACACATTAGATGGACCCTGAAATTATGCCATTTGTAATTTTTCCAGCCTAATAATTTCCCCTTGTTCCTGTTGCTAGAACTGTAGTTTCCTGTTACATGAAACTAGTCTCACTCTTACCAACTGATTTAGCATCTGTCTAAAGATAAATACATTTGTGCTCGTTAATCTCAGATAGAAGGCAGTTCTAGATTAGCTCTGCAGCTTGGCTTCGAAATAAGCAGGATTCAGACCTAAAAAAAATGGAAGCAAATCCAATTTGGATAGTGCAGGATAGTACATTAAAGTGTAGAATAGACTGAATTGTTCAGAATCCTGGATAGAACAGAGTCTAAACTATTCTTCTCACCTGCTGATTCAGTTAGGTATGGACTTTTATTTTCTTGCATCAACAAAATAGCATATATGTAGGAGATGATCAGGCTGAGCCTGAGGGAGGGGTCAAATGTGTCATCAGTCATGAGTCACTGCGCGGCCACAAGTCCAACTCACTTTGAATGCTTTCTTAATTCCCACTCATTTTCCTTGACCGCTAGTAGCTCAGGTTCTTCAGGAGTGCTTAAGCTTGTGATAAACCTTTATACTCATTTGCATTGCCTGAATCTCCTGATTTTCCTGGCACTTGACATTATATATGATATTGAGAATTAATCACAATCAGCCCAGACACAAGAACTTTCATTGCTAGAAGGTCAAGCAAAGTGCTCCGCCTGTTTGAATAGCAAGTGTCAGATTGCTATTGGTGGTACTACCTAGCCAGATAATGAAATGTTTCCAACAAAACAGCCAAACTCAGATAATATCAAGAAGGCAATAGTTCAATCCTGACCTTCAGTGCATACATTCCCTACTATTGGAATAGTAATAGTAAGGAAGTCCTTATTGACTTCCTGAATAGCAAAAGAAGAAAGGGACATTCAAGTGTCCAGGGGTGTCAAACTCAAGGTCTGATGGCCAGATCTGGCCCACAGGGTGATTTGATCTGAGAATGCCCTGGAAACAGGAAATGACTGGTGTCTCTGACAGTGAAAATGGAACTCCATTTTCGCTGGCAGACAGTTGCTGGAGGCCAGCCAAATGATCACATGCCTTCATGTAGAACATCTGTCCAAATAATTTCTAGATTAAGGATGGAGCTAACTTGATGCTGGCAGGTGATTTTTTTCCTTCCATATATGACTTTGTTTTTACCATTGTGGACTGAATAACACCCAAGAATGCAGAATGAGAATGGCATGGTAACTTCATTGATGTTGACTAGTTTCTGTGCGTACTGCTTTTCAAAGCATTCACTTTAGAAGGGCTTAACAGAAAGAAAAAATAAGCACGTGCGGGGTGGGGGGGACACTTCATATTTTCACTGTTCATTTTTAAATGCCTCAGACTGAAGGAACGTAAAATAGTTGCATGAAATCCAGAGGTGGTATTCAGCAGGTTCTGACCAGTTCTGGAGAACCGGTAGTGGAAATCAGAGAACTGGCAAATACCATCTCTGACTGGCAGTGCCCTCATCTATTCTCTGCCTCCTGAGTCCCAGCTGATCGTGAGGAAATGGGGATTTTGCAGTAACCTTCCCCTGCCACGGCCACTAAGCCATGCCGTGCCCACCAAACCACGCCCACAAAACCGGTAGTAAAACTTTTTGAATCCTACCACTGCATGAAACCAAACTGAAGGAATGTTAGGTGATGTAATATAAAATTTAAATCCTTTAAACCAAAATAATTGTTATAAATAGTGAAATTGATTTCCCTTTCCCTCATAATGTTAAAAAGCAGTCTTAAGAGTCCAGGAAAAGCACTTGTATCTGACTCTTTCATTAATGCTGAAATATTTCAGCTAAAATTAATTAATCCCTGCATGTTGTTTTATCCACCATCAAAAATAAGAATTGATGCCTGCAAAATCAGCCGAGGGTGCTATTTACTTGATCCTCAGTAGCCTGCAACATTCAGATTAGACCTTACAATTTCGACAGCTAACTGCTTGGCTAAAAAGATCAGAGTGCAGCTTGGGAATTGCTGTTTCAGCTGCATGAATGCAATACAAGAGAGTTGTCCAGAGCCTCATCAAATCAGATTAATCAGAAAGGTTGTCCCAATGGATCTAGCCCTAGGCCTTGATTTCTATTTAAAAAACGGCATTTCTTGCTGAAGTCAGCACCTGTGTAGCTGCTGCTTAAGTGCATCTTTTAAAAAAGAAAACATTGATATGTCTGTCTGCAGTCTGCTGGTCTTTATGGGTCTCCCTACTTACCTTCTCCAAGCTGCAGAGCCTTCTAATGGTGGGAAAGCTATAAAGAAAAACTTAGAGGTATTTTATTCCCGAAAATGGCCTCCCTCATCACATTTCCTACTTAGCACGAGCTGCTAATTCTGAAACTCTCCATGGGAGTTGATCTTATTCAACCAGGAAGGGAAAGTTGAGTATTTTACCTGAGCAATAATGCTAACTTATTTAATGAGCTATAATTACCTACAATGATCCAGCAGGAAAAGAATACTCTCTAGATAAACCCAAGTCACAAAACTAAAAGATCTGTGGAAAGAGCGAGCTCTAAGTATGAAGGTTTTGATTGATCATTTTCTGTGTGGATTGCATGATTTATACACCCCTAAGACACTGAGCTTGTCGATCAGAAAGGTTGGCAGTTTGGCGGTTCGAATCCCTGGCACCACTTAATGGAGTGAGCTCCCGTTATTTGTCCAGCTTCTGCCAACCTAGCAGTTCGAAAGCAGGTAAAAATGCAAGTAGAAAAATAGGAACCACCTTTGGTGGGAAGATAACAGTGTTCCGTGCGCCTTCGGCATTTAGTCATGCCAGCACATGACCACAGAGATGTCTTCGAACAGCGCTGGCTCTTTGGCTTTGAAATGGATATGAGCACTGCCCCTAGAGTCGGAAATGACTAGCACATATGTGGGAGAGAAACCTTTAGCTTTATCTTAACCTATCTGCCATATTTTGCTTTTTTCCCCAACTAAATAATCTAAAAAAAAATTTCCTCATAGAAGAGTTGCTCAGTGGGGGGTACTTTTTGATTTACTTTTATCTAATCTCTGATTACAGGTAGTTCTCATTTTACAACAATTCATTTAGTGACCATTCAAAGTTACAACAGCGCTGAAAAAAGTGACTTCTGGCAATTTAGATATGACTTTTGCAGCAACCCCATGGTCACATTATCAAAATTCAGAAGCTTGTCAACTGATTCATATTTATAACGGTTGTAGTGTCCTAGGGTCATGTGATCATGTTTTGTGAACCTCTGACAAGCAAAGTCAAAGCAAAATCAATATTCACTTAATAACCATGTTAATAAGTTAACAACTGCAGTGATTCACTTAACAAGAAGTGGCAAAACTCACTTAACAAATGTCTCACTTAGCAATATAAAGTTTGGGCTCAATTGTGATCATAAGTTGAGGACTACCTGTATCCTACTTTGGATGTATGATGTGAAATCCAGCTTTCTAAAGAAGTCTATAATGCTGGGAAATAAGCAAAAAAAATATGGATGTGCTCAATTACAGTGATGGTGGCTGTACCCTTGGAATAGCTGAAGGACAGGTTGGGAACAGATCCTCCTGGAAAAAGAATCAACCTATTTGATTGTTAAAAGTTGACAATGACTTGAGGACACATAGCTACAATACTCTGATCACAGTTGCTCAAAATTAATCACATAATTTGTAAAAATCTTGTAGTATTGAGCCAGCAGGCATGAAAGATCAGTTCTACATGTGGAAATCCAATTAAACTGATTTATTTTTAACCATTCCTGTGCACAGGAATCTACTTAACTAACTATTAGCACCTACTTGGAATTAGATAACGGTCAACAGAATTCAAGGGAGATTGGATTTAGTTCACTTGTGACTATGTAGGGATTCTAGTTTGAGTTTGAGTTTGAGTTTATTACATTTATAAACCGCCCCCTCTCCCCGCAGGGACTCGGGGCGGTGTACAGACATCGCATATATAAAAACAACAAAGCACGACACGAAAACCCAGACAAACAACATAGACATACAGTCTGTATATTAACCCAAACTAATTAATAGTTAAAAACAATCTAAAACCAATTTAAAACCCCAAATTTAAAATTTAAAAGGCCATCCAGTAAGGTCAGTAATAAATGTTCCTTATAATTACAAATTCTAGGCTAATCCCTCTTTTAACTCCGCCCATGTTCCATCAGAGGAACTTGGTAAAACTGTAGTGCAAGTCTTTAATAGAATTTAAAACACCAAGAGTTCCCTTCCATTTCCCAAAAAATAAACTCCATCTTTTATATCATCTTCCTTCTTACTGTTGTCTTCAGAATTTTCAAATAAAATAAATAATCGCTTCTATGCATCCAAATGTTGCTCTGGATGCTTTCAATTGCCCTTTCCATATTTTTTTTTATTTTTTTTTATTTTAATGAAACAAAAACACAAAAAAGGAATCATCCTTCATTACATCTTGTAGAAAGTGTGTCGATTGGTTACAGATAACTTTCGTGCATTTCTTCCACAGTCATTACTTATAGTTCATATTAGATTATACACTTTAAATCAAAAATCTTTGTATATCTTACTATCAATGTACCACAATTCTCATTTGACTACAGTTATTTGAACATGCTTTTACCTCAAATATTTCATACTTAAGGACACAACCACATAATGGCATTCATTAGCTATTTCAAAAATCCTCCAATAACATTACACCTTTATGACATATTCTAAGTAAAAGTCAATTAATAAAATTTCTAAACCTTTCCCCTCCACTTTTCCCCCCCAACTCGCTGTTTAGAGTTTGTATCCAAGTTGCTTTTGCCAATACCAGAGCATGTATATATTATTAAATAATATCCATTGACATTTCCTTGTTGTTATTATAATTGGCTAAAAATCATGTTTTTTAAACTTTGCAATAACCCATTTACATTTACTGTACTAGCATTATGGATTTAAAGAAGGGATTTGTGATATTCATACATTTTGTGTGTTTTATTTATTTCACTACCACCCCTGCATAGAGTTTATCATTTTAACATAGTTTACACATAGGATTAATAATATTTAATATTTTTAAAATTATTTTTATTATAAATAGAAAGGATTAATATTTTGATAAGGCGGGACAATGGAACTTCATGATTCCTTGTCTTGGTTTCTCCCCCATAAAAAACCATTGTGGAACCCAGGTTGATCATCCTTATTTTTGTGGAGCTTGGGTTGACCATTCCCTCAAATCCATCTTATGTCACCTCTATTTACTTTGGTCCTTCAGATTCTCTTCCTGAAGATATATCATCACATATAAATATTTGGTATTTCTGCAATGAAGACAAATGGAAAGAATTTGTTCAACCTCATTGAGTTCTTATCATTCTTTAATATCCATTTGCTTCTATTTTCATCCAATAATTTCTCTACTACTTCTGATATAATATTGTTCCTTTCCTGAATTTAATAGTCTTAATGATATGCCTTTATGAAAATGATATGCCCTTATAAAAATCCCCTTTTATATCACTATACCATTCAAGTAATATTTGTTCTTCTCCTTTCCATTATTTCAATAAAGCTTCCTTCTCTTTAATAGCTAGCTCCTTTAATGTAGCTCATTGACCATTTTAGTGACCTCTTGAAATTTATGCAAAAGTACATAAACTGTATTATTGTGGGTTTAAATAATTTGAAGTATTCTGGAGAGATCTGACCTTGTTGATTTTCTCTTTCAACCTGCATTTTACCAAGCCTCTCGTTTGAAAGAAGATATCTCCTTCAAATCAAATAGAATTGTAATGGCTTCATTGCAGTTTTCATCTTGCATATAAAATAAATTTGGTTGCTATAAAGTAATTGCTTCTAATCAGTTTAACAATACTGATGTGGCCCACCAGCAGAGCTGGCAGCAGATTCGGACAGTGAGGAGGTTGGGGAGGAACATGGGCCGGTCCTGGAGTCTGGAGAAGGCTCTGATGAGAGCTCTGTGTCAGAGGCAGAGGGGGCGGGGGTGGCAGAGCCGTATGCCAGTTATCAGCTGCAGAGTCAGACATCAGTGAGGCAGACAAACAGCTGGAGCCTGTTCCCAGTGTGTCCATGTGCAGAGGGACCAGACGAAGGGAACAGCTAAAGAACTGTTCGACTTGGGAGTAAGGCCACAGGTGAATGATGAATGGCCCTCCCAGAGGAAATAAAAGAGGAGCAAAAGGGGAGTGGAGTTTGCAGGAGACAATTAATTCACTTAATTGGTTTGTGACTCTCTGAGACTCCTTTCTAAGTGTTGCAGATATTGGCCTGTCAGCTCTCCAAGCCAAATAAGGTCTGGGACTGTAAATCCTCCGTTGAAAGATTTTGTTGGATGTGAATGAGCAGAATTCACAGTAAATTAATAAAAGGGATTTTTGTTGGGACAAGGAGTTGCTTCCTGCTCTTAGGAAGCTGAGGTCAGAACAAATACTTATATATCAAAAAGATATGGGTACCATTTACAGTTAAATCTAGGATTACCTGCTTGGTCAGTTTTATGACTAACCATTCTTAGGCAGAATTGCTTAAATATTTTTAACAAATTAATTTTACAACAAATGGAAAAAAATAGGTATAAATATCTTTAAGTGTTAATGGACATTATAAATATCAACTTGAAATTTCTACGGTCATATCAGACCAATAGATTACTGCTGTCAAACTCGTGACCTGCGGGCTGGATGCGTCACGCTCTGGCCATGCCCACGTCCAGTTTAGCAAAGGGGGGAAAAGTTGTGAAACGTCATGTGATGCTGCTGTGATGCCGTGAGTTTGACACCACTGGAATAGATCCATTAACATAGTAAATACATTGGCTTTCAATAGTCCTTTGCCTTTTGATTAATGAGATAAACAAACAGACAGACAGATACATATACCGCGAATTCTTGCCTGCTTTTGCCTGTTATCCTGTTTGCCCAGTTATCCAATTTTGCCAATTTTTAAAAATGTTTTCAACATTTTATGCTAGTGATATTGAGTTTCATGTATGCTTGCTCTAATCTGAACATAGTGATTGACTGGAACTGCACTTGTTACAAATTACACTGGAAATTACCTATAGTATTTTTCCAACACCCTTAACACATTCATTCTTCCTTCATATATTGGGTTTGTGACTTGATCTTCATTCAAGTAACCTCTTTTGTCCTGAATCACTCATTGTTGTAATCAATCAACATACATTCAGAATCCAATCATTCTGGACCCTGTCTCTGCTTTTTTTTTATCGCATACTCTTCATAAGTATCATTTCTCATTGTGTACAACTGACTTTTATGTTTCTCTTGACTTATCCACCCGATGTTTTTATATAACAGTAAGCAGAACGACATTTTTCCACCCACACATTTTCATTATATTTCGATAAACACTCGTAACGTACAACCAATCACCTACCACCGAATCTCTTTTTAAATCACATTTACAATGCATTTTTCCATTTTAATGATTTTTCCATCCATGTTTCCATTTTAATAAACGTTTTAGTAAAATATACAAAACCATCTACTGTTCTTGTTTTTCACCATCTGAATATAACTTTTCCCAGTCAAAAATATACAACCACCTTTTGATACATCAACCTTCAAATTCATATTCCTAGTCACAGTGTACCGCCTATCTAATATTTGCAGCAAATCACTGAATCTCTCATCCAACAATGCAAATTATCTATATTCAAAGAGTAGTCTCTTCCAACTTCACAACTCCATGATTCTCGCATCCATTTATTTCTCAATGGTCTGCTGAAGAGCAAAAATCTGGCTTGCAAATTTTTTGCCTGTCAGAAAAGCAGACTGCACTTCCAAATTTTGCACATTGTCACCTTCTGTATCCTTTCAATCAGAAATCTGCCTTGACCTTCTCAGGTACACTTAGCAAACTAATTCCTCTCACTCGTATATTCAGTGTGCATGTGTTATATGTGTGTCTATGTGTATATTTAGGCATGCATATGTCTGTGTATATGTAGACTGCAACAAGGTAAAGGTTTCCCTCTCACATATGTGCTAGTCATCCTGACTCTAGGGGTGGTGCTCACTTCTGTTTGAAAGCTGAAGAGCCAGTGCTGTTCAAAGACATCTCCATGGTCATGTAGCTGGTATGACTAAATGCCAAAGGCGTACGGAATGCTGTTATCTTCCCACCAAAGGTGGTCCTTATTTTTCTTGCATTTTTTTACATGCTTTTGAACTGCTAGGTTGGCAGAAGCTGAGACAAGTAACGGGTTGTAACACAAATACATACCTATTTCTCTGGCTCAGCTGATAAGGAGGAGAGCCTGTGGCTTAGTGGCTAACACATCTGCCTAATATGTAATACAGCCCAGGTTCAAATCCCAGTAAGGGTATGGCTAGCTGATGAGAGCTAAATAGCTTGAAATAGATCTATACTAGTCTCCCTTTATTTATTTATCAGCACAAATACAACACAAACATAGCAAAGGCAACATTAAAAATAAAAATATGGTTTTCTGCCTGGATGGTCTTCTGTAATGAGCCGAAGGACAGAAAGGGGGAGTAGTGAGCTCCCTCCCATATCTGGGCATACCAGGGGTTGTAACACAAATACATACCTATTTCCCTGGCTCTGCTGATAAGGAGGAGAGTCTGTGGCTTAGTGGCTAACACATCTGCCTAATATATAATACAGCCCAGGTTCAAATCCCAGTAAGGGTAGGGCTAGCTGATGAGAGCTAAATAGCTTGAAATAGATCTATACTAGTCTCCCTTTATTTATTTATCAGCACAAATACAACACAAACATACACACACACACACACACACACACACACACACTGCATATCGTAGTGAGAGGAAATAGTTTTATATATTTCTTGTTTTTATGTGTCTTTGAGTCGAAGTTGACTCCAGGTAACTGCCTGGATTAGTTCCCTGCAGTTCTTTTTCCATGGGGGAAAACTTATCAGGCACAGATGCAGCCTTCAGAGATACATTAAACAAATTGCACAGCCACTCCATAAGCAAAATATATTCATTTTTTTTTACTATTTCTCCAATTATTCTTTCTAAACCTGGACCCCTATCATTTTTCAACGTTCTTGAGACTTTTATGACTTTATTTTCATATTTTTTTTCCTTGGACACGAAGATTTATAGCATTCATTTCTGTTTCATTCCTCCACACATCACAAGCATTCTCATACAAATCTCTAAAATAGTCCTTCTAGCGTCCTCTTGCTTCAATTTCATCCCCAATCATTCCGTCCTTTTTATTTTTTTATTTTATTTTATTCATTCTGCTAGAGGCTCCTTGCTTGTCTGTCTTTATCTACTTCCAAAATATTTCTTTTTTCCCCTCTTACTTTTCATTGACATTGCTCTGCACTTTCTCTGTCTCTTTTAATTTTAACAGTCCCTTGCTCTTCTCTGACTACATTCTTTGCAATTATCTTCTTCCTTATATACACGTAGCACAATATTGTTCTTTGATCTTCATTTTTTTCAGAAATCCTTCTTTTATGTGATTTTTTCCCCATCTTCATTTACACCCATCTTTCATTTCAGCCCACTATCAATCTGCCAAGCATTCTTTTTCATATTTCACATTGGTGTAATTCCACACACTTCTTATTTTCCACTCTATTCTGGGCATAATAGAGTACACATCTTCCCTTTATTCTATTGGAACATTAACCTACCATCTACAATATCTGCATTTTTCCTTCCCCCCCCCCCAATTGTTCAGCATTCCCTCTGATTTTGTTCATTTCTTTCATGTTTTTCCATGTACATTTTCCCCCTAAGTCTCATTCTTGACACTACCAAAAATGATCTGTCCCAGATTCAGAATATCTCATCACCTTTGTAATCCTTCACTAATTCTCTCAGTCCTTTATCCTAAATTCTTAAATCAATCATGCTTTGTATTCAATTCAGGGTGGTTGAAGATTTTGTGTTGTGGTGGTGGTAAATGTATGAATAGATTGATGCTTAAACTATGCCGTAAAACAAGCAGTCATTTTTTAAAAAAATCACCATTCTCATTCATTCTTGGGTCTCTGCAAGCCCTGTCAATTTTTCTTTTCTTTTTCATCTAGCTCCAACTCATGCATTTCTGTCAGCCCGCAAAATAATCTTTTCCCTAGATCTCATTCACTCAGAACATTGCACCATTTTCTGCAAAACTCACCCCCTATTTTTCCTTATTCATTAGAGTAAAACATGTAACTGATGTCAGCCTATGAATTCCATCTTTCTTAATACAGGCAGTCCTCAATTTACAACAGTTCATTTAGTGACCTATCAGCCTGACCTCAATGCCAGGAAAGATTCTGGAAAAGATAATCAAGCAACAAATTTGCAAACACCTAGAAGTAAACAAAGTAATAGCCAAAAGCCAACATGGGTTTGTCAAAAACAGATCATGCCAGACTAATCTTATTGCATTCTTAGACAAAGTGACAAATTTAGTGGACCAGAGGAATGCCGTCGATATAGTTTACTTGGATTTCAGTAAGTCATTTGATAAGGTAGACCATAACCTACTTCTAGATAAAGTAGAAGAATGTGGGTTGGACAGCATCACCACCAGATGGATTCGTAACTGGCTGACCAACCGCACTCAACGTGTAGTCCTCAATGGAACTGCATCTACATGGAGGGAAGTATGCAGTGGAGTACCCCAAAGCTCTGTTTTAGGCCCAGTACTCTTCAACATCTTCATCAATGATTTGGATGAGGGAATAAATGGGGAACTCATCAAAGTTGCAGATGACACCAAGCTGGCAGGAATAGCCAACACTCCAGAAGATAGGCTTAAGATACAGAAGAATCTTGACAAACTTGAACATTGGGCACTATCTAATAAAATGAAATTCAATGGTGAAAAGAGTAAGGTTCTACATTTAGGTAACAAAAATGAAATGCAAAGGTACAATATAGGTGGTACCTTGCTCAACAGTAGTAACTGTGAAAGGGATCTTGGAGTCCTAGTGGACAACCATTTAAATATGAGCCAGCAGTGTGCAGCAGCTGCCAAAAAAGCCAACACAGTTCTAGGCTGCATCAACAGAGGGATAGAATCAAGATCACGTGAAGTGTTAATACCACTTTATAATGCCTTGGTAAGGCCACACTTGGAATACTGCATTCAGTTTTGGTCACCACGATGTAGAAAAGATGTGGAGACTCTAGAAAGAGTGCAGAGAAGAGCAACAAAGATGATTAGGGGACTGGAGACTAAAACATATGAAGAACTGTTGCAGGAACTGGGTATGTTTAGCTTAAGAGAAAGAAGGACTAGGGGAGACATGATAGCAGTGTTCCAATATCTCAGGGGTTGCCACAAAGAAGAGGGAGTCAAACTATTCTCCAAGGCACCTGAGGGTAGAAGAAGAAGCAATGGGTGGAAACTAATCAAGGAGAGAAGCAACTTACAACTAAGGAGAAACTTCCTGACAGTTAGAACAATTAATCAGTGGAACAACTTGCCTCCAGAAGTTGTGGATGCTCCAACACTGGAAGTCTTTAAGAAGATGTTGGATAGCCATTTGTCTGAAATGGTATAGGGTTTCCTGCCTAGGCAGGGGGTTGGACTAGAAGACCTCCAAGGTCCCTTCCAACTCTGCTATTGTATTGTATTGTATTGCATTGACTGTTCGCAGTTAAAATGGCACTGAAAAACCATCTTTCACCCTTACAATCACTGCACTTTATGACGGTTGCAGTGTGCCAGGCTCATTTGATCACCCTTTCTAACCTTCTGACAAACAAAGTGAATGGGAAAAGCCAGAGTCACTTAATAACCATGTTACTTACTTAACAACTGCAGTGATTCATAACTTTGACAAGGAAGGGCATAAAATGGGGGGGGGACTCACTTAACAACGGTGTCACTTAGGAACAGAGATTTTGGACACATTGTAAGTTAAGGACTACCTGTACATGTTGTACCGACTCATAGTTTGTGACATATGCTTTGGTTCTTTCATTTATAATCAAAACTTCACATCCATATTTTTATCATTAAATGCATCCCACAAATAAGGCTGCCTTTTTCAGATTTCTCCTTTTCGCCTACAAATAAACAAGCTGATCTCCTTTCCTTTGTTAATTAGTATCTTCTCTTATATTCCTAGTTAGTTATCACAGCCGATCCATAATATTGGCTTATCACCCATCATGGATTTGGTTAATAAACTCTGTCGCATAACACTTTTCAATACAATGAAGTTGTAGACAAAGTTACTAGTTATAAACATGCTCATGCCGCATTTGGCAGTCTCTGCTTTTGGTAAAAACAATTACTGTCATTTGCCATAAAAAAAAATAGACTTAAGAAAAAAGGAAGCCCAAATTTTGCCCCAAATTGTCACGTTCCGGCGTTCATGCTGTATACAAACAGAGATTCAGTTTGTTTGGTGAAAAACTATGTGATAACCAGCATTAAATGGCAATGATACAAAGGTAATCAAATCCAAGTCAGTTCTAACCAAGTTAACACCATCACCCATATATATATATCCTTACCCCACCCAGCTCCACCCACAACTCCACCCAGATGACACCCACCCACCATCACCAATCACCATGGCCCACACCTCCAGCCACACCCCCACTCAGTGTCATCATAGCCTCTTTCCTGGTTAGCCGCATCAGAGCAAAGTGTTACAGTAGGCAGTTGTACCCGAGTAGAAGAGTTACATCAGAGGAGGTAGTTGCACCCAAGTAGAAGAGTTAAATCAGAGTAGGCAGTTGCACCCGAGTAGAAGAGTTACATCAGAGGAGGCAGTTGCACCTGGGTAGAAGAGCCACATGCAGCTACAGAGAGGCATCAGAGAGGCAACATCAACGTGGCAGCATTGCATGGTGGGCATGGTTATGGACAGGGTTCCCCTGGATGGCAGCCTGAGGGCTGACGCAAATATGTTACTGCTATTCCATGCATGCTAGAATCTGTAACCTAGACTCTCCTTTCAAGTCAACCCACTGTTGCCTGCAATCTAGCAACTAAACAGTATGTGCAGCATATTGAGACATACTCAGGAAGTTCCAATGGAACAGAAGACAAGCATTAATTTTTAATTAATGTCCCCTGTCTGACAACGTTTATACCAAAAGCTATAAGTATTTATAGAATGCAAACTTTGTAGGCATACTGTAACAAAATAATGGCAATTGCCAGCCTACTGATATTTGGCAAGCTATATTATTTCTTCTAAATTTTAAATATGAAAAACATGGATAGAAGCTTTGGCTCAGGTATTAGAAAAATATACAGTTGCTTTTTGAATTGTGATATGTGGGAGTAATATAAATCTTAGCTATTAATATATAATAACTTTACTTTCCACATTTTTGCATAAATAATCTTTGCTATTAAGGGCTTAAAACTCCAGGATGCCCTGCTTATAATCCTATAATGTGCTGTGTAACTTTGATGGTAAACTATGGACTTCAATTTTCGTCTTGTATATAAGTTCCACAAGATGATGTAGAAAAATGCTGTATTTTCTTGACTGCTACATCAAAAGGTGTTGTCTTTTGCGATTATAATGTTTGATCTGGAAGGTGATCAGTTAGGATCACATCCCGCACTGTGAAGACATTTTCATATTTGCTCAAGTAGAAATCTTCTACCCATCAAAACATGAAAGGTGATACGTGAATAATTTCTGAAAAACTATTTTAGCATAGTTATAATCTCTCAAGTTATTAAAGCTCCAATCCTTAGAATGATAGTGCAGAACTGCTGTTTGTAAATCACATGATTGCCAAAGCCTCCATTGGAAAGAAAGAACCCTATGGAGATCAATGTGATACTTTTGTCTCCAACTTCATATTTATTTAGGGAATGCTGACAAGAATGTTTTCTTAGTAAGATTTTTTGCAATACATATTTTTGAAATTCTGTTGAATCCAAGCCTCCCAAATGTATATGAATTAGTCTTAAGACTCTCTGCAAATGATTTTTTCAACCCACATTGTTGCTGTGGCATATGTATGTGCTCTGAGACGTATGGGTTGGATACCATATTTTTTCGGAGTATAAGTTGCACTTCCCTCCACAAAGAGGGTGAAAATTTGGGTGCGTCTTATACACTGAATGTAGCCCCGCCAGTGACGTGCGGTGAGGTTTACGGCTGGTGAGGCTGGTGACATCATCAGGAAGGCAGGGAATGGCACCACGTGTGCTGGAGGCTGAGGCTGCCTCGGCCTCCAGCACATGTGATCCCATTCCCCGCCTTCCTGAGTGTGCTTCGCCGGCTTGCGCTCCGCAGTCCTCGAAAGCGACTGGGGAACGACGAGAACCTTCCTGCCTCTGCTGGATTTTGCGCAAGTCCAGCAGAGGCAGGAAGGTTCTCGTCGTTCCCCAGTCGCTTTCGTGGCTTTGTCATCCGGGAGCGCCGACAACATTTCTGCCTCCGCAGCTTGGATGGACAGAGGTAGCCAGAGTGGCGCCAAGGAAGTCCGGCGGGCGAGCGACCGAGGACCTCCATCGCTCGCTCGCTCTTTCATCCGTCCGGACTGCCTTGGCGTCACTCTGGCTACATCTGTCCGGCCGCGCCCGCGAGCTGTGGAGGCAGAAATGTTGTCGGCGCTCCCGGATGACGAAGCCACGAAAGCGACTGGGGAACGATGAGAACCTTCCCCCAGTCACTTTCGTGGCTTTGTAATCTGGGAGCGCCGACAACATTTTTGCCTCTGCAGCTCCCGGGCGCGGCCAGGCGGATGTATATAATATTATAATATTATATATATATATATATATATATATATATATATATATATATATATATATATATATATATATATATATATATATATATATATATATTTGTTTTCGTAGATTTTCACGGGTGTAGGTATGCTGGTTTTGTTGTATTCGGGTCTTTTCCCATGTAAGGTTGAGATTGTCTCAAGCCCACGCTTGAGGATGGCAGGTGAGATCCTGCCGAAACGTTGCAAAGACAATCTCAACCTTACACGGGAAAAGACCCGAATACAACAAAACCAGCATATATATATATATATATATATATATATATATATATATATATATATATATATATATATATATATATATATATATATATATATATATATATATATATATATATATATATATATATATATATATATATATACAACACTATTATATATATTGTGTTGTATTTGTACTGATAAATAAATAAAGGGAGACTAGTATAGATATTTATTTATCAGTACAAATACAACACAAATATAAAAAGGCAACATTAAAAATAAAAATATGGTTTTCTGCCTGCATGGTCTTCTGTGATGAGCCGAAGGTCAGAAAGAGGGAGTAGTGACCTTCCTCCCATATTTAGGCATACCAGAGGTTGTAACACAAATGCATAGTATATAATATTATATACTATTATTTCATGAAGAGAGGTGAGGCTCTGCCTCCCTTGCCTCCCCTGACCGCACGTCCCTGGGCCCCGCCCACCAGCACCCACCACCCTTTGGCCTCTGCCTCCCAGCAATTTGCCTCCTTGCAGCAAACAGCCTGTTTCAGTTTCAGCTTCATACAGCCTGATTAGCACAAGCAGCTGATTGTTGGTTGGATCAGCCTCATGACAATCAGTTGTTTCAGGCTGCAGAGATTGCCTATTGCTGCCTCTGTGCACCCTATTTTCGGCCCCCACATCCCATTTTTGGCCTGTGCATGCCCCATTTTTGGCCTCCATGTGTCCCATTTTCCATCCATTCTGATCCCCGCTGCCCGGAACGGCAGAAAATGGAACTTATGGCAAGGTGGAATATCATCTCCTCCTCCAATATTTCCACACAATTTCAGTCCTAGGAGGCAAGGGCTAAGATTGATCCAAAGTCACTTAATGTATCTTCATGCTGAGGACAACTTAATGCAAACAACCATCACCTCACATTGGCTCTCAGCATAGTAATAAGTTGAATGTGTTTTCTTTTAGGAATTGCTCTTATATTATGATCTTATTGAATCAACGTTTGAAAATACAAAGTTGCCAAGCAGAAACGTCGATGCTTTAGATCATTTTCAGAAGTGCTTTGCAATTTTAAAAGTCCATAAGGAAAGCGTGAACAAAGGAAGTGCCATACAAGCTGACGAAGGAACAAAAGACTGGAAAGCAATTCGTGTGGATCTGGTTGTTACTCCTTTTCAACATTATGCATTTGCTCTCTTAGGATGGACTGGATCTAGGGTAAATAACTTCCTTTCCTCCTGTTTATATTTCTATCCTAGCTGGTATAAGACAATTGCAGTGCCATACATCTGAAAAAAAAAGTGTTCATTTCTTTGGCTTATCACGTGTATATTAAGTTTTCCTTGTTTCTTCTCTGAAGGGTCCAGAGCTACTTTATGTCCTGAATAGCTGGAAAAATACTTATTGAAATAGTGTAGGTTACCAATTGAATTTTAGACTGTTGTGGAAAAATACCTACTTTAAACAAGGAAATGAAGCTTTTTTTTTAATTGATGCAATGAAGTATCTTTTATTGGTGACAACAACTATAGTGATTACTGTGGTCCCAGCCACAAGATTGCAAAAGAGTCCTGAAATACTGTAATCGGGATTATAGGTTATAGTCTCCCAGAATTGTAACATAGAAATTATCCAGAATGCAATATAAATCACTGTGATCTTTACAGTTGAATGCAGCATCTGATAACAACATGGGATGACTTAAAGATGTTCTGGTCCAATCCATCTAAATTCTACATTCCTATAAGGGCTCCATGCTCACCCCTTTCCACTGATACTAGAACCTAAACAGAACCCTTTATTGCACCTATATAGCGTGTCCTTTCACACTTGAGACAGGATAACAACATGGTTTTTGTAATCCATCTTGAAACAGATACAGAGAACAACTTGAAATTTCTAACCTCCCTGGCAATTTTAATTATTTTAATATTTTATACATAAATTTTGGGGGTTTTAACTGTTTTAATTGTTTTAATTTATTGTTATTTATTTGAACTTGACTGTTAAATATTGGTGTTACCTCCTCCATGCCACATTTGTATTTTGATTTAATTGTACGTCGCCCCGAGTCCCTTTGCGGAGAGGGGGCGACTGATAAATTGAAATAAATAAATAAATAAATAAAAAATAAATAAATAAATAAATAAATAAATAAATAAATAAATAAATAAATAAATAAATAAATAAATAAATAAATAAATAAATAAATAAATAAATAAATAAATAAATAAATAAATAAATAAATAAATAAATAAATAAATAAATAATAAATAAATAAATAAATAAACTCATCAACTGTTTCAGTTCTTCTCCTCTGCTCTGTCTAATATATCTTTCAGACCCATCAAGAAATGATAAAATATCATTTCTCCCCCCTGCAAGTATTATCTATTCTTCCCAATCTAGATTCAGTATTTTAGAGAAGCTATAAATACAAAATTCACTGGAGGAAAAACAACAATTTTGCACACAGGAAAATCCAAGTTTGACACTAGTTACCTATGATGACAACTTACTTTTTTTTTTTTTTTAGAATTTGAATTTCTTGAGCATAGGAAGACTCATTAGGTCATGCATCAATCTGTTCCTCTTGTTTAGGATACTTTACTTGAGTATTTCAAAATCTTTCTCCTTAGTTATGGGAACTAGTGCTACATTTCTTTAAAATAACAATTATGTTTAAGAGAAAACTTGCTTGAAAACGCACTTGTCTTTTCTGTCAGAGTTTGTTGCAGAGATCACATTCAGAAAGCACACAAAGATAACTGTTTCAGCAGGATTCATTAACTTCTTTATATACATAACAACACATGAATAAATATACAATACCAATAGTGGATTCTCCAACCTGGTAGTAGTTACAGGTAAAACACAGGCAGAGGAGAGATCAGCAGAGAACAGTTTAAGTTTGATTCAGACTAAATTAGTTCTCTTGCACAGACTCAGAGCTGCATAGGTAAGCCATGCCCAGGTTCCTAGCTGTTTGGCATGGCTCTCAGTCACCAAATAGTTCCCATTGGCTGACCCAATTACCATGTCCTATTCCAGTCAGTTCCCAATGGCTGACCTGTTGCTATGTCTCTGCCAGTTCATGAATATTCTGACATTTTCATTTTCTGTTTTCTGTTTTTTAAACTAGTTTCTAAAGACAGGGAATAGAAGTGTAAAAACTCTAGAGTAAATGTGAAAGGAAGAAATATAATTTATAATGTATTACATTCTGATTTTATAGAAATTTGATTTTATGGAATAAATATGGAAATCAGAATATTTTTTTAAAAAATCTTTAGTTCATGTCTTCTCGTCTCCCTAAAATGATAAAGCTGAAATGGTCAGAAGAATGGGAAGCGTGCTTTCAGGAAAGAATCAGCCAAGTTTGTTGAATATAATTTAGGAAGTGTAGACTATAACTGTAATTTATATATTAACTCTAGAGTAAGATTATTTAACCCAATGATATTTATTTCTGAATATTGCTGGAGGCTGCACTGATTCCCTTAATATTGTATGTATTTTGTGTTTCTTTTGACAGTTGCTTCTAATCTCTAGGCAGCTACCAACAAACATATTATAAACTGTAATGTTTCCTGAAAAAGTGCAAACACCTAATGAATTTTGTTTTACTCAGCCATTCTCTGTGAGTCAGAAGCAAATGGAATCCACTGTGTGTTTAAATTAAACTTCAACCATCTCTTCTTATAAAGTTAAAATTATTAAGGAGACAGTATTAGCTAATGTGATATAGTATTGTACATGCAACAGAGTCGCTCTGGGTGAACATCCATTACAAAACGTGTAATGTAATATCGCAATATCACATTACTTATGGTTATGTGCGCAGTAATGAGGACCTAGCAGGCTTCCTCATGACTAGTCTATAATATTAGCTCTGAGGAATATCTTTACTTTAGGATTTTAAAAGTCATTGCAGGACAATATCAATTTATCTTAAATTTATCCTAAATTTATATCTACAGTATATTCATTAAAGTTTATAACAAAGAGTGCTACAATAGATTAAAATAGATCGATAGATCGATAGATCGATAGATCGATAGATCGATAGATCGATAGATCGATAGGATAGGATAGGATAGGATAGGATAGGATAGGATAGATTGATGAGAGATAGATAATTTGGCTTTGCTGTAATAACACTGAGCATTTTATCTGCATACAGCAATTTGAACGTGATCTGCGGAGATATGCCACCCATGAGAAGAAAATGATGTTGGATAATCATGCCTTATATGATAAAACTAAGGTAATGCCTTTTCCTTTCTACTGTCATTACTGAATTCATCAATCATTCCCCTGTTCAGTGCCTTTTTCATCCCCCAATCTGTTAAGCAAAAATTAGACCTCTGATTGTCAAATAAATTGAAGGTCAAATTGCAATTACCTTGAAATATTTCACATGAGTAGCTTTGTACAGAAAGAGAAAATAAATTAAATAAAGTTTAAAATGTAGAAGTGAGGCTATATTCCTTCCTTTCTAAAGATTAGTAGAAGAGAAGATTCCTGCCTACTTATTCAATATTAATATGATTTCCTGTTGGGAAATGATGTCCACAGTGAGAAACACAAATTGTCAACTATGTAGCATCTACCACCAGGTAAACATTCCAGCGTTCTGTTTAAATTCAGGTTTCTTGCATATTTATACACAAACAATTAATGGATTTGGATTTGAGCCTAATCCCTTCCTTTTCCAGCCTCTAGCCTCTTTTTCTTTATTCTCTTATTACTATGCGACTCTCACTTGCTTCCTATTGTTACAAGTGCCATGAGACTTAACCTTGAAGGACTGTAGTGAGTATTAAGTAATTAAATGAACTCACATAGTAATTCAAACAATTTTGTATTACAGAGAAAATTGCACATATGAAATAAAACATCACTTAGAGAAACATTTCAGAAAGAATATTAATGGAAGAGAATTTCCAGTTAAAATCAAAGTAGCAATTTAATTTTAAATTCCAATTATATTCTCTGGAAAGTAAAATGTGGGTGTTTAAAATCATTGTTAAAATTTACTTCATCAACCTATAGAACCTTTTAATTTGATTTAGCTAAATGACTGAGAGAAAGGAAAACTTGTCTCTCAAGTGCTCAGATTAATAAGTTTTGAATAGAAGCTTAGATCTCGGAGAGTATAAAAAAAGAAAGACTTAATTTCTTGTCTTCCTTGTTTCTTAATCCCCCAAAGGAATAAAATAAATAAGATTCAGTTAGCCTTGAAAACAAAGCCTAGCTGAAACAAAAATAATTTTACGCATACTTCATCCAAAGGAATGAAATGTATTCCTCTGGTAATAGTCCAAAGCCTATGGAATGTTTTGGAAGCTCATGGGAATGTTTTCTTCTGAAGCTAGAATGATCTGAAAATAGGCCACCTGAGAAGCTGAGGAACACCCAAGTATAATTGTATGATCCTTGCAGGGGTGGGCTGCTGGGGATTTGCATGGGTTTGGGGGATCCTCTAGCTCAGTGGTTCTCAACCTGTGGGTCGGGACCCCTTTGGGAGTCGAACGATCCTTTCACAGGGGTTGCCTAAGACCATCGGAAAACACATATTTTCAATGGTCTTAGGAACCGAGACACCAATTTTATGGTTGGGGGTCACCACAACATGAGGAACTGTATTAAAGGCCCGCGGCATTGGGAAGGTTGAGAACCACTGCTCTAGCTAGTATTCTGCCCAGTTCGGTGAACTTCCAAATCTCACCCCTGGCTGGCCCCACCTACCCCACCCCACCCCGTCCCTCCCAGGAGTCTCCATGCAGCCTGTTCATCATGCCAGGTTAAGTGTAGGGTCCACACGGAGGCTTGGGGAGGAAGGAAAACAGACCTACTGGAGGTTCCGGAAGTCTGGAAACAGCATGTTTCTGGCCTCCAGAGGGATCTCCAGAGCCCAGGGGAAACAGTTTTCGCCCTCCCAGAGGCTCAAGGAAAGCCTCCGGAGCCCGGGGAAGGCAAAAAATGGGCCTGCCAGAAGTTTTGTGGGTTCAAGAGATGATTCACTATTTGAAAAAGTTTGAAAACACCTCGCTCAAAATTAAATTCTCACTGGGCTCAATGATGCTTGCTCTCCCAAAATCGTATACCTGGGGCAATAGTAATTTACAGAAGCTTTTAAGAAGTATGCAAGGAGATTGCTCAATGCACAGGGAGAGAAGCAACCAAAAATATGGAGAAATTTCCTAACAGTGAGAAAAACTAATCAGTGGAACAACTTGTCTTGAGATGTTATGAGTATTCCATCATTGGAGGCTTTTAAGAAGAGACTGGACAGCCATTTTTCTGAAATGCTGTAGGGCAGTGGTTCTCAACCTGTGGGTCGGGATCCCTTTGGGGGTCGAATGACCCTTTCACAGGGGTCGCCTAAGACCATCGGAAAACACATATTTTTGAAAAAATATGGAAAACATAAAATAATCTTATGGTTGGGGGTCATCACAACATGAGGAGCTGCATTAAAGGGTCGCGGCATTAGGAAGGTTGAGAACCACTGCTGTAGGGCAGGGGTTGGATTGGAAGACCTCCAAGGTCCCTTCCAACTCTGTAATTTTTTTTTATATAAAGACTGTATGATATCTGATCTGTTCTTTAGTCAATGGCCTGTGAACCATCCAATCTTAAATATAAGGTGCTGGGCATATATCTTGCTAATAATGTTGATGGTTTAGTAATTGGCTGAAAAATTCCAATTGCATTTTTAAATAAATGGGAGAGAATGAAGGCAAGGTTTATTCTGAATTCATAAATATGATGTCAGCTCTTCTATGTAAACGGACCGTAAACATGAATTAATTCTATTTTATTGTAAGGCTACATTAACAGAATCTTGCAAATCTAAAGGTACAAACTTCCTTCCAGCACTTTTGACTGTTTGATTCCTTATGGCAAATGCTTCCCAAGTTTATTTCTCTGATCATTAAGTCACTGGAAGCTCCTGCCTCTCTTGTTTGATTGTTTCCTGGACAGCATCTCTTTCCCCAAGTTCATCCACACAGTCTATTACATTGGGCATGATGGTGATAACTGATTAAAATTGTTTTTTTTAAATTAAAAAAACACTAAAATCTATAAAGAGGGAAGAACGTAACTGTTTTGTGCAGAGATTACACCGTTTTATACTTTCCTAGCATATCTACGCATGTAATGATTATAATCTCCTTTGTCAGAATTGAAACACCTTTCCAAAGATTGATTATTAAAGTATACATAGGAGTTCATTCCTTCATTTTAGATTTTATCTGGGAAGTAAGGATAAAGGAGATATGGAATTTAGCAGCATACTAAGCAGAATTAAATAAGAATGTCAACTGTGGAAAGCAATGAAAAATGAATAAAAATTCCCCCATTCTTTTTTGTCTTCTTTCCCAAAATGTTACATGATAAGAGTGAAATTTACTCTCCTTAAAATAAAAATGAAGGCTTCATTTTTTTATTAGCTGGGTTCAACTGAGATCCCAACATAACTTAATCATTTCTGATATAATTATTTCATTTCCTTCACCATTCTGAATGTCCTGCTGTGAACATGCTCCAATTTATCTCCTTTCTTGAAAGAAGTAAACACAACTCTCCAGATATGGCCAGACTAGTGCAGAATAAAATGCAATTATTATATCTTATGATCAGAATGCTGTATTCCCATAAATGCAGCATAATATATCCTCAAATGACTGCCACAATTAGCCTATCTCTAGCAATTATCAATCAAGGCTGATTAAATCAAATGTATTTAGCTATAGTCATTGACCAGCAAGATAACCAAATAACAATAATAATAAGAAAAGTAATGACCAAATGCAATAAAATAATGTAATGGCCATATAAACTCCCCAAGATAGGATATTAAAAACCAGTGAAAAAGAGAATAAGAAGAATAAAGTAGAATAAAACAATATCAAATAAGATGAGATAGAAATCGAATAATTTACAAATGCGGGATTGTATCCTGCCCCATACATCCCTGCGACCAATTCGCTCTCACAGGGAGGGACTTCTCCTGGTGCCGTCCACCAAGCAATGCCAGAGGGCGGCGCCGAGGGGCAGGGCCTTCTCTGTGATGGGCCCAGCCCTCTGGAATGACCTCCCCCCCGACATTAGGACAACAACCGATCTCCGCTCCTTCCGCACGAAACTCAAGACCCACCTGTTCCAACTAGCCGGCCTGGCCTGAATTATAGCTATTTTAATCCCTCTGGATAAAATTTTAAATTAGGTTTGACTTTGGGTGTTTTAATTGTTTTTTAATTGCTTTTTGCTGTTTTTAATTAATTGATTATTTATTTATTATGTGTTGTATAATGCTTTTGTATATCTCCTCCTTGTTATTTATTTGTTATATAGTAAATTGTACGCCGCCCCGAGTCCCTTGGTGGAGAGGGTGCGGCATATAAAATGGATTAATAAATTAATAAATAAAAGAAAAAAAGGCATTTCACAGTCTCATCATCAATGCTTTCATGATGTTTTTTTAATGTAATTACTACCGATAGAAGCTTAGGAACTCTTTTGTTGATGGTAGGTTACAATCTGTGCAGAGGAAAGATAACAGGCTTGGTTACTGTTAGGAAGCAGTAAGGATCCACCTGTTGTGTAGGAAGGGCAGTGAAAAAAATACATGTAAAAAGGTCTCAAGTTCATTCAGAGCATCTCTCAGAGAGTGAGGTCCTCCTCATCTCTTACTACTGAGGGGAAGGTACAAATCAAAGAAAAGGCTTTGCAGTGTGTTAGGCAAACAAGAAATAGTGCACAGGTACTAAAAGGTTTCTGAATTAGAACTCGCCACTGAAAGTTGGCTATAGCACTCACATCCATTTGCTTTGGAATACCAAAGACTTTTTGGTAGATTTTGGCTTTAGCTCTCTGTAATCCAAAGTAGAAAAATACTGCATCGCTTTGACTTAAACAAGCCCTACTAACTGGATGTTAGATTTTAGATAATAGTTATAGGTACTGCAGTCAAGCCAAATATTTCCCACAACAGATAACAGAATAACAGAGTTGGAAGGGACTTTGGAGGTCTTCTTGCTCAAGCAGGAGACCCTATACCATTTCAGACAAGCGAGTGTGCAGTCTCTTCTTATAAGCCTCCAATGATGGAGCATCCAGAACTTCTGAAGGCAATCCGTTCCATTGGTTAATCGTTCTCACTGCTAGGAATTGTTTCTTTAGTTCTAGGTTGATTCCCTCCTTGATTAGTTTCCATCCAATGTTTCTTATCTTGCTTTCTGGTGCTTTTGAGAATAGATTGACCCCCCCCCTCTTCTTTGTGTCAGCCTTCAAATATTGGAACAGTGCTATCATATCACATCTAGTCCTTTTTACTAAACAAAAATATCCAATTCCTGCAACCAGTCTTCCTGTTTTATGAACAGCCCTCTAATCATCTTTGTTTCCCTTTTCTGCATACAACATGATGGTGGCTATGTAATAGTATACAGATGGTTTATATGTTCTGAAAATGAAAAAAAAATCTTTATAAAAAAGATTCTACCTTTAATCAAAAGATTTCTGGCAAATGTGAAGCTAGTTTCTTTTTAATTATTATTATGTGTGTGATTTCATATCACCTCTGCTTTTCCTCATTTATTTGAGAAAAGTTCCTGAAGCTAAAGAAGTAATCTTATTGAATATTTAGGTGTTCTTTTTATGTAGGAGGTTCTTATTGTGCAATGGGCATATGTTTGCTGTTTGCTAATTAATTGAATGATCATTAATTCATGGGAAATAATTGCAGATCTCATCACTTAAGTTACATTGCAGCATTTTCTTTAAAGTAAAGGCTGCATAACTGTGCATTCATGCGCATTCACAGAGATGTGCATTCATGACAAACACGAAGATAGAAGAGACAATGATTTGTTTACATCTCTCTCACCCACACCAAATTAAGCTGGTAAAGGCTTAAACCCTGTGTGCTAGATTAAGACTGCTCTCCTCTAGAACAGGACTGCAAAACTATGATTTCGGGTTCACATGTGGGTTTCAAGGCCACTTTTCAAAAATTGACAATAGACTACAATTTTAATGAAAAAAAAATCTAGGGTAGAATTATTTTAGCAAAGGAAACTCTGCAAGTCCAACTTGCAAGTCCTGGTGGCTTTAATTCCTTTGAGAATTATACATTTAAATTAATTCAAATGTAATCTTTGTCTTGGTGTCATGCATTTTTTTGTCTTGGTCTCAACTGGCCTCAACCATGGTCTTGATTTGGAAAAAGATCTAATGGCTAAAACTGCTTTCATTAACTAAACATGCAATGATTTCTATTTATGATTGTCTGTTGTGGCCCGTCGGCTTCCAGGAGAGCTAGCTGCAGAGTCAGATGAGGAGGAGCAGGAGGCCTTCCGTCTTCCCCCAGGTGGAGAGGTAGCTGACTTTGGGGCCTGAGCTGAGTGAGAGAGAGGAATAGATGGGGTGCATCCCAGATGTCCATATGCAGAGAGAGGAAAGGAGAGGAGAACAAAGGAAAACAATCAGCCGGCTCTCAAGGAAAAGCAGACGTGAACACTAGCCAGCCTCTCCCTGGTTGGGAAATAAATAGTCGGGCTTTGTGAGTGGCCCATTGTCCCAGCAACCATTTGCTTTTAAGTTACAGGAAGAAATTAGAATTGCTTTTAAGTTACAGGAAGAAATTCGAATTTCTTGGCCAGGTCTGTTGGAAATAATACGTTTGATTTTTGTTTATCCACGTGAATAAAAGATTGTTCCTACCCTGTTTGAAAAGGGATTTGTTTTTACTTGTGAGTGAACAGCTTATCATTACTTGCTAAGGCTGGGTCAGAACATTGGCTATTGGGATTGACAATAAGGCAGATAAGCCACAATGCCTTATGCGCTGCATATCAAAGATGGAATCCCCAAGGAAAAGGTTTTCAAGTATTGCAGCAAGACAGATTGTAAAACGTATGCTGAGAAGGGAAACTATTGAAACTAAGAGGCACAGTGGTTAGAGTGCAGTACTGCAGGCTACTTCTGCTGATCACTGGCTGCCAGCAATTTGGCAGATCGAATCTCACTAGGCTCATGGTTGACTCAGCCTTCCATCCTTCCACGGTGGGTAAAATGAGGACCCAGACTGTTGGGGAAAATTTGCTGACTCTGTAAACCACTTAGAGAGGGCTGTGAAACACTGTGAAGTGGTATATAAGTCTAAGTGCTATTGCCAAGGATGCTATAGAAGCGGATCAATTGGGAAGGGTCCCAGGATAAACCTTAGTTAGTAACAGAGGTTACTAAGAGATTAGTAACAGAGGTTACTAAGTAGTAACAAATGTTACTCACATTCCACTAGCTTAGGGATGCAAATTGCTGAAGTAATTTACGAGCTTGTCATGGTTGCTATGCATGTCATTTAAAGACCAGTCTGGCATTCAAACCTCCCCACCCCAAATTTTCAATTGTTGCTATGAAAACTGGTTATAAAGTGTCATTGAATTCTAGGCTTTGGATTGTGTTGCAGAAATTGGTTTCGATATACTGTATATATCTATATGAACAGAGGCAGGGCATTATTTACTATGCTGATACTACTTAAAAAACACCCTGGTGGGATTGTCTTTGGAGATTCTCAGTCATCCAGGTCAATGATTATCATAAAGGTGCTTTTTTGAAAGGCAACTGGACTTTGTTTTTCCTTAAAGAAGCTTCTTCAGTTCCGAAGAGAATTGAACAGAACTGAAGAAGCTTCTTGGATGAGAAGCAAAACGTCTTCAAGGAAAAAGTCCAGTTGCCTTTTGAAAAAGCAACTTTGGAATAACCTCAGATGATGACACAAATTGGATGGGTTACCAGCTTTCTGCAAGTCTGTTGTGGCCTGCCAGTGGCCGGCAAAGCTGGCAGCAGATTCGAACAGTGAGGATGTTGAGGAGGAACATGGGCCAGTCCTGGAGTCTGGGGAAGGTTCTGATGAGGACTCTATGTTGGAAGCAGAGAGGGGGCCAGGGCCATATGCCAATTATCAGCTGCCTTCAGAGTCAGACATCAGTGAGGCAAACAAACAGCTGGAGCCTGTTCCCAGTGTGTGCATGTGCAGAGTTGCCAGACAAAGGGAACAGCTAAAGAACGGGGATCGACTTGGGAGTAAGGCCACAGGTGGATGATGAATGGCCCCTCCCACAGGAAATAAAAGAGGAGTGAAAGGGGAGTGGAGTTTTTAGGAGACAATTAGTTCGCTTAATTGGTTCGTGACTTTTCAAGACTCCTTGCCAAGTTTTGCAGGTATCAGCCTGGCAGCTCTCCAAGCCAGATAAGGTCTGTGACTGTAAATACACCCTTGAAAGACTTTGCTGGACGTGAATGAGCAAAATTAACATTAAATTAATAAAAGGGATTTTTGTTGGGATAAAGAGTTGCTTCCTGCTCTTGGGAAACCTCGGTCAGAACAAAATCCTTGTGAATCATGAGAGGCAGGTTCTAAATTTTTATCATGTTTCAGTATTAATGTTAGGGCAATATACTACCTTTAGGTGAAGCATGAGTTTCATACCTGGGCACAAGGCTGAAATAACACTGACTGTGATTCTGCATGATCCCTGGTGGGCAAACCTTTCAGCAGTTTTCCATTCTACCACCTTGGTCTACTTCTGGACAAGTTACAGGTGTTGGGAGTTGGAGACAGTTTTATGGTGGTTCTCCTCCTCCTACAAATATGTGGGGCAGGGTGGGGTGAACATTGATCTCATGCCCACTTTCTTGTGGGGCATCTCAGAGCTCGTTGTTCTCCCCACTTCTATTGACTTCTAGGGAAGGTCATTCAACAGCATGGGGTGAGATATCCTTTTTAAAAAGTTACATTTTATTAAGATTGTTTTTCGTAGAATAAAAGACAAATGAAGAGAAAAAAGAGACGAGAGAAATAAGAGCCTGCAGGTGAGAGAGAAATTAAAATAAAATAAAAAACATGAATGACTTCTGATCTTCTTTTAATATATGGTTACAGTACAATCTTCCTGTCCCTCCTCCTTCTTCAATGTTATACCAGTCCCTTCAGCTCCTCATATCATCCATGTCTTTCTGAATCTTCAAATCCATAAATCATCATTTCGGTTCTTTCATCTTTCGGGAAAAAAAAATCCATATAAAATTTCCAGCAGGGGGTAAATTATCATCAGTATGCTGATAATGCTAAGCTGTAAATCTCTGTTCCAGACCAGCCAACAATGATGGGGAGGCCTTGTCCTGGGTTTTATGGGGTCTCCATGATGAAGGACTGCCTTCAATGCAACCCCCACAAGATAGAATGGCTCTGGCTTTTGGGGAGCTCCCTGGACCCCAGTGATTTTCTATCCTTGTCTAAATGGCTTACCCTGTCTTAGGCTGATCCGGTGCACAATTTGGGGCTTCTTGTGGATTCATCTCTCTTGCTCAAAGAGCAAATGGCAGCTATGGCCAGGAGAATTTACACAACTTCAGGTTGTATGCCAATTGTCCCCTTTCCTAGATCTGGCAGCACTGCACCCAGTCAGTCATGCTTTGGTCTCCTCCTGATTGGATTACTGTATATGAACATCTGGACATTGCAAATATTACTGAAATGTGGACACACAAGCAATAATAGGTGTGCTTCAGTATGCCCAGGTTACACTTGTAGCTAAGATTCTGTGCAGTTTGCAAACCCCCCCAATCCCATTCTGGGCTGGCCCTGCCCACCCTACCCCGCCCCTCCCAGGAATCCCCATGCGGCCCATTTTGGATGCAGGTAAGTGCAGGGCGCACACAGATGTTCAGGGAAGGCGAAAAACAGGCCTACTGGAAGTTTGGGAAGGCGGGAAACGGGCCTGTTTCTGGCCTCCAGAGGGTCTCTGGAGCCCTGGGAGACCATTTTTGCCTTCCTGGAGGTTTGAGGAAAGCCTCCGGAGCCTGGGGAGGGCAAAAACACACACCCCCACTGTGGTGCAGGAAGCCAACTAGGCCATGCCCACCATGCCCACGCCCACCCAGCAACCGGGCAGAGAACCCCTTGCTAAAAATTTTGAAGCCCACCCCTCATTACATCTTTGCTTTGCAAGCTGTAGTGGCACTCAATAGGCTTCCAGGTGCGATTCAAAGTGCTGGTTGTTGCTTATAGAACTTTTATGGCATGAGGCCATGGAAGGAGTGCATTTCTACACTTGGTCCACCTGAGGCATGACAGGAGATACACTCTCTGGGTTCCATCAACAGCAGGGATACCCCACCTTGGCAAATTTAAGACTTGTGGACTTAGCTCCCAGAATTCCTGACTCTGTGAACCGCTTAGAGAAGGCTGAAAAGTACTTTGAAGCAGTATATAAGTCGAAGTGCTATCGCTCTTCCCCATCTCCCCTAATTTCCCAGGCAGCATGGCGGGCTGAGGGATTCTGGGAGTTAAAGTCCACAAGTCAAGGTGTCCCTGATCAAGAGTGTTACCTATGGGGAGACAGGAAGCATGCCTCGCTACACCTCCCCTTTGGAACATCATTTCTCTAAAACTAAAGGTAAAGGTTCCCCTTGCACCAGTGGTGGGTTGCAGGCAGTACGCCCCAGTAAAGGCGTACCGGTGCCTGCTGGGAGCACCGGGTACTGTTCCGGTACGGTGCTCTGGAGGGCCCACCCGCCCGCCCGAGCTCCTTACCTGTATTAAAACTCTTCGGCGCTTCCACACATGCGCGTGGAGCGTACAGCGCATGCGCAATGCTCCGCCAAGCAGCTAGAGTGTCACGGAGGCATTGCGGAGGCATCGTGGAGGTAAGGATGCATGCACACTCCGTGCCCCATTGCACTGAACCGATTGCACCAGGATCCGGAACCCACCACTGCCTTGCACATATGTGCTAGTCATTCCCGACTCTAGGGGTCAGTGCTCATCTCTGTTTCAAAGCCAAAGAGCCAGCGCTGTCTGAAGACATCTAGGCTGGCCCTAACTTGGCTGGTCTTTCAAGAGGCTCTTGAGAGCTTGTTATTCTCCCTGGTCTTGGGAGATTAGGTGCATCTCTGGAATAATGCTAATATATTGCTGATGGTCGACTTTGGTTGTCATTGTTTTTGTTTTATTCTTATTGAGGACTTATTTTCATTTTACTTCTTGTCGTACCGATGTTTTAATAGTCTTCGCTGCTCAGAAATGCATATAAGAGATGGGCAGCCATAAAAATTGAACAATCAATCAAATATAATTAGGGAAGCCCATCCCTAACGAAGCATCCCTCTGGGGCTTTGGACTATGTATATACGGAATGGAACAACTCACCATGGCCAAAGTGCCGTGAGACAACTTGCCACAGGACAATTCAGTAATTCAATTTAATTATTTAAAATAAATAAAAATATTTTAATTTTTGTTGTTCACATTTCATTTTGTCCCTGCTTTGGTATCCTTTCTTTAATGATTATATTTCACAATTCTTTAATATTAGTGGAAATCTTGTTCGGAAGAGAGTTGTCCTACTGCAAACTGGCCATGGTAAGTTGTTTTCTGGTGTGTTGGCCATGGCAAGTTGACCATGGTGAGTTGGCCATGATGAGTTGGCTGTGGTGAGTTGGCCATGGGAAGTTGGCCATTGTGAGTTGTCCTAGACCATGTATATAGGCTATGACCAGCCTTCTTCAACCTGCTGGCCTCCAAATGTGTTCAAGATGAATGCAGTGGTGGGATTCAGCCAGTTCACACCACTTTGGGAGAACAGGTTGTTAACGTTCTGAGCAGTTTGGTGGAACTGGTTGTTGGAAGAAATAATTAGGGCAGAGACCCGGTTGTTAAATTCTTTGTATCCGACCGCTGGATGAATGCTTTATATCTGAAGATAAATACATGGTGAAGCTCAACACATCTGGAAGACAAGAAGTTACAGAAAGCTGGTCAAAATTGCCAATAAAGCATCCTAATTTGTCAAATCTTTTGCTAGCAACTGAGAATGTTTGTGTTGATTTGTTTGTTTTCATACCAAAAAACCAGAAGTGGCTTTACTTGCCAATCTAAAAAAAGGATCTTTAATAGTTCTTTACAAAACTGGAATGCTACAGACTGGAGTTTGGCAGATGCTAAAATTATGTAGTGCTAAGAGAGAAGCAGTCAGTCTTGAGCGAACATATTGATGCATTAAACATGGTACAGCTGCAGTGTTTGGTTTAGATGTCTGCCGTAATGACTGGATTAGCCATAAAGTAAACATAAAGATTCCAAGTATATAATATTGATTTCCAATGTGATCAGTGTTGCTCACAAAGTCATTACTTCAATTAAACACTGAGTCATTTAAACAGATGTACATTTTCCTCCCTTTAAGTGCTTCCCTTACTTTTATTTCCCTGGGCAGCACAGCAATTAGGCTTTCAAGTCTGGGAATTTGTGTTTCTCTGCACCTGGCCTGCTTTAGAAATCAAGAGTCAAAATCATCTCGGTATTTATCTACAATAAACAGGAATGGCCATTTGCTGCAATTCATATCAAAGCTTTCTACAGAAGGGTTCCATTTTATGGCTGGCAATTCATAAGGCAGAGTCACTTTTTATGCAACCAATGTGCAAATCCTCTGAAAGCTAAATATATAAATATAGCCGAGCATGGTTAGATGCTTTGGCTTGCTTTTAATGAAACATCAAGAAATCACATGTTCAACACAATGCACTGGGCAGGACAACCAAAGGCAACAATTCAGCATGTCAGTATAATTGATACTCTTCAACTATTTTCTTTGACTTCTTATTTAAGCCCCTGCGTCTATTTTTTTCTACTTTAACTCTGCCAAGACATTTTAAGAAGCTTAGTTCCTAAGACGAATCTTCATTATTCTTATGAGTAAATGAGTTGTCACTCTCATTGGTTCAAGTACTAGATATTTGAACCAGAGGCTACCAAGCTGGCTGTAGGGAGGGAGCAATATATTCTACATTTGACCCTAAACTTTGATGGAGTCAAATTGACTCAGTTTTGGAAAAAGAGACATTTTTCCAATGACATCAGACCAGAAACAAAACTCGAGGAATTTGCAGCGAGAGCAAGAGTAACAGCACATATTCAAAAGAAAAGCATGCCAAATTTAAGCAAGAATGGCTCCCCTAGCTATCATAGATCACACAAGGCAAATTTAGACACTGTTTTTAAGGGCAAGATAACTTACTGTAGTCAGAAATAACTCCAATGCTTCTAAATATGTCTATTGGAAGTTTTAGTCGGAGTACAATAGAAGGGAATTTGAAATTGAATAATTTTCTAGTAATGTTTTAATTGATTTTTTCAAAGAGTGTTTTTCCCCCTTTTTCTTCTTCTTCCAGTTGGTTTCTTTCTTTTTTCCTATATATCATATGCATTTATCTTTTGGACAATTATAAATGGTGGATAATATTAAAATCAGTCAAGATTAGCATGGGTAGCATCTTTTGTAACCCAAATATCTCTTCTCATCCTCTCCTCTCCCCGCCCTTCCCCTCCCCGCCTCTCTCTTTTATCTTTATTTGTGTCATATCTTTGAGAATAATAATACTCTTCCTAAAGTGGCCTACAAGTATTTTGAATACTTGTAAATAAAAATAATAGAATAACACGACAGAGTTGAAAGGGACCTCGGAGGTCTTCTAGTCCAGCACCCTCTCACAGTTACTACTGTTGAGCCAGGTACCATCTATTCTACAATTGTGCATTTGGTTTTTCATGCCTAAATGTAAAACCTTACTTTTCTGTACATTGAATTTCATTTCATTAGATAGAGCCCAGTGTTCAAGTCTGTCAAGATCCTTCTGTATCTTAAGCCTGTCTTCTGGAGTGTTGGCTATTCCTGCCAGCTTGGTGTTGTCTGTAAATTTGACAAGTTCCCCTTCTAGCCCCCCCTCCCCTTTGGTGAAGATTTTGAAGCATACTGGGCCTAAGACAGAGCTTGGGATACCCCACCATTCACTTCCCTCCCTGTAGAGGTATTTCCATTAAGGACAGCATGTTGAGTGCGGTTGGCCAGCCAATTACAAATCCATCTGGTGGTGATGCTGTCTAATCCATATTTTTCCATCATTCCTACATAATTAGCTATGGCGGCGGACATAATGGTCCTACTTTAAAGAAGGAAGAGTCTAGTTGATTCAACTTCCACTGTGACTCTTCCATCTTGCCATAAGAGGAAGTTCTGGTCAACATGAGCCATTCAAGCCTTGTCTAGAAATTTAAACTGATTAAGAAGACTAAAACTATATTGTGGTAGGCTCTATCCATAGGATTTTGTAGGTTTGCCTTGTGTTTTAAATTTCCTCCCTACCCTACATCTCAATAAGTCAGGGAGGAGTCAGCCTAGTTCCTTTCCTATCTATTTCCCCAAAGCTTAAGCTTTGTTCTGCCCTTGATGCTTTTGTAATGGCTTCTGACCAGAGGTGGGTTGCTGCGGGTTCAGCCCGGATCGGGCAAACTGGTAGTGGTGGCAGCGGGAGGCTCTGCCCACCCAACCAGATGCTTTTGCGCATGCACAGAAGCGTCTGTGCATGTGCAGAAGTGTTGCTCGATCACGCGCATGCACATGAGCGAACAGGTAGTAAAACAAAGAGCAACCCACCTCTGCTTCTGACTATTGGTCTCAAGGTCATCCCGATATAGCCTTAGACCAAGTACTTCCAAGAATCTTGCCCTCAACAACGTGGGAATCCATTACAAGTTCATACTTAATTAATTTGTTGGATATTGCCATTTTTAAGTTCTTTTTGCATATGGTTTGAAACTGCAATTCAAAACGGCAATAACATATTTTAAAATCAGAATCAACGTGGAGCTCCACTACAGACCAAATGTTTTTATTCTAAACATGCTGGAAATGCAATTGTCTTTGTTTTATTCCCAGAATTTTTTTTTTAAAAAGATAATTGCTTTGTTTTCTTCCTTCAGTTGGGTTTTGACTGGGAAAGAAGACTCAATAGGTGGCCTTCATTTGCATGCACAGTTCTACAGTCAAGTGAGCAAATCTGCTTGTGCATTGTTTAAGGGATTTTCTACATGAGTTGTACTTCATTATGCAAACTGAATATAGAACTCTGACAGACAAATTAATTTACAGTTAGTATTTTTCAAACCAGGTTCTGCATTCCCCACTCCTCATATTTATTTATTTATTTATTTAGCGTATGGCATATCATACATGGATTAGCAATATATATATTAACATTTCATCTAGATTAGTAGAACCCAGTAAAATATAAATGTTAAAATGATCTATGTTCCAATACCAAGGTCTAGTCCATCTAACCACCGAAGTGCAGCATTGTTTATATATATATATATATATATATATATATATATATATATATATATATATATATATATATATATATATATATATATATATATATATATATATATATATATATATATATATATATGCTGGTTTTGTTGTATTCGGGTCTTTTCCCGTGTAAGGTTGAGATTGTCTTTGCAACGTTTCGGCAGGATCACACCTGCCATCTTCAAGCTGTGGGCTTAAAATGGGAACGGAGCTGCCGTCTTTCTGTAAGTCTTGGTGGGAGGGGATGGGGTGGTGGCTTTGTTTCAGTAAGTGGAATGATTGGTTGTGTGGTTGTATCATGATTGGTAGATTGGTGCTGATTGGTGCAGGTTGTGTGTGCATTGTTGTTTTGTATTTTAACGGCTTGGGTGGTGGGTGGTGTTCGTTTGTTGGCTAGGGCTGGTTTCCAGATCTTTGGTAGGCGGGAGGTATCATCACGTTTGTTCATGCTGTGGGGGTGTTTCTCTATTTCGATGGCTTCCATGATTATTCTCTTGTGGAGGTGTTCTGTTTTGGAGATTAACCTGGCTCCTTCAAAGTTGATTTCGTGTCCTGTAGCTTTAAGGTGCTGGAAAAGGGAAGAAGTTTTTTCTTTTTTTCTTACTGCATTTTTGTGTTCTGTGATGCGTGCATTTATTCTCCTGTTTGTTTGCCCTATGTATATTGCTGGGCAGATTTTGCATGGTATTTCGTAGACTCCTTGGTTTTCTAGCTGGATTTTGTCTTTGGGGTTTCTTAAGATGTTGGCTATTTTTTGGTCAGTGGTGAAGGCTGTCCTGATATTGTGCTTGTGGAGAATTTTGCTGATTTTATCTGTGGTGCCTTTGATGTAAGGGAGGAGGGCGATGCCATTTTCCTGTTCTGTATCTTGGTTTTTTGGGGGAGTCTCCTTTTGGATTAGGTTGGTGATTGTTTTTCTTTGGAATCCATTGGAGATTAATACATTTGTGAGTTTGTGTAATTCAGTTTTCAGGTGGTCTTTGTCGGCTAGGCGTTTGGTTCTGGAGATGAGGGTCTTGGCTACAGAGTTGATCTGTGCAGGGTGGTGATGGGATTGTGCATTTAAGTAGCGGTTGGTGTGTGTTTTTTTCTGGTAGATGGTGTGTCCTAGGGAGCCATTGGGTTTTTTGTAGATTAGGACATTCAGAAAGGGAAGTTGGTTGTTTGCTTCTATTTCCATGGTGAATTGTATTTTGGGGTGTAGGTTGTTGAGATGAGAAAACCAGCATATATATATATATATATATATATATATATATATATATATATATATATATATATATATATATATATATATATATATATATATATATATATATATATATATATATATATATATATATATATATATATATATATATATATATATATATATATATATATATATATTCGTAGATTTTTCTACGTTTTTCTACGTTTTCGTATATATGTGTGCGTGTGTGTGTGTGTATGTAATGTGTGTGTGTGTGTGTGTGTGTGTTGTATTTGTACTGATAAATAAATAAAGGGAGACTAGTATAGATCTATTTCGAGCTAATTAGCTCTCATCAGCTAGCCATACCCTTACTGGGATTTGAACCTGGGCTGTATTATATCTTAGGCAGGAGTCTTAGCCACTAAGCCAAAGGCTCTCCTCCTTATCAGTTGAGCCAGGGAAATAGGTATGTATTTGTGTTACAACATGTGGGACCTCCATCAAACTCCCCATAAGCTCCATCAAACTCCCAATAAGCTTATTAGTAAAATATGTTTTTTTAAAAAACCATAAAACAATTTAAAAAAAACCACATGTAATTTGCAGCCCAGATGAAAATGACAGCTCAAAACAAACATTGCACAGGTTAAACCACACGCCAAAATTCCTAGGTCTTGGGACGAAAGGCCAACAGGGTCAGGGATCATCAAATTCTTAGGAAAGGAGGTTGAAAAGAACATGTGCCATGACAGAAAAGGTTCTTTAATGAATTGGGGACTCAGGTAAAATAGCATTAAAACATGGCGAGCATATAAACATTTTGGAAGCGAGTGAGACTCATCCAGATGGATATATTTTTTATTAACCTGGATTTCAGGATTTCCAGAAATTTGTCAATCTATTGTTGTACTTCTTTTTAAGAATGGCTTAATAAATTAGGATACCTATTCCTAAATTGTTGTTGTTGGTTGCGAAGTCATATCCGACCCATCGCGACTGCATGGACAACATTCCTACAGGACTTCCTGTCCTCTGCCATCCTCTGGAATCCATTTAAGTTCACGCCTACTGCTTTGGTGACTCCATCCAACTACCTCCTTTTCTGTCGTCCCCTTCTTCTTTTGCCCTCAATCGTTCCCAGCATTAGGCTCTTCTCCAGTGAGTCCTTCCTTCTCATTAGGTGGCCCAAGTATTTGAGTTTCATCTTCAGGACCTGGCCTTCTAAAGAGCACTCAGGGTTGATCTCCTCTAGGACTGACCGGTTTGTTCGCCTTGCAGTCCAAGGGACTCGCAGGAGACTTCTCCAGCACCAGAGTTCAAAGGCCTCAATTCTTTGGCGCTCAGCCTTTCTTAATGTTCAACTTTCATAGCAATACATTGCAACTGGGAAAACCATAGCCTCGACTATTCTTAAATTATAAATTGCAAAAAAAAAGTTTTCATTTTATACATTTATTCAGCTGTGTTTATTTCTGGTTGCTGAATTTACTTCATGATAAAATGAACTAGGATGCATGATCTTAATTCACATTAAAATGTAGTCATAACCAGAATGATAAGAATAAATTCCACGGCATATTTTAATACAGGGTCTCATGATGTTTCTTAAGGGCTCCGTAGTTGACGGCTTACAGCTTCCTTGTTCAGAGTTTGCTATAATCTTATTTGAAAGAGCGATGGCTTTCCTTCCAATACATTTGTCATTATATTTTCTTGCTGGATTTGGGGTAGATTAGATTTCAGAGCTGGAGCTATACGTGCGTGTTTCTATGAAATAATGCTAGTTAAATATAAAATTTACATTTGCTGCGTAGTGTAATGCCTGAGGCAAATTCAATTGTTTACCCATGCAGACTATTTTATCGAAGTGAAAAACATACAAATATTATACCGTACAATCCGACACATGATTGCTTTTCCCCCATTTTGATACAACACACACACACACACAAAAATCATGCTGTTATCCCATTTTCCTTTTTGGATTGTATCTTTTATTTCATCTCTGGCCTAGCTCTGATGACCTGCAGTTGCCCTTGACTCTTTTGCTGCCTCCCATACGTTCAGTGAAGCTACTTTCCTTATCAGCCAATTATCCATCTACATATTTCATCTCTAATAAAAGCCATAACTGCAATGCTATTGGATTTGCCCTGCCATTTTATGACCCTTTTATTATTGCGTGTGCTTTTTTTTCTGTTTATTTTCCCATTTGAAATCATTTTTAGGAGAAGCTGTAATGTGTGTCCTTCAGAAAAGTTTCGGGTACCAAATATGATCGGGACACATATTAGATCTTTTCAGAGGTTCCCGGGTAGAATTCATTGGAGATGAGTCTCAACTTGATTTATTTCTGTTGCATAGATTGATAATCAAATTAATTTTATCTTGCATTCTCATCCAGAGTGTGAACTGTGCAAAAACCTGCACAAAATTTTAAAAGGAAGCCTGAGGGCAATGAATTTTATCCCCTTTTAGGTAATAGCAAATAGTCTAGAGCAGTGTTCCACAACCTCAGCAGCTTTAAGATTTGTGGACTTCAACTCCCAGAAGTCCACACTTCTTAAAGTTGCTAAGGGTGAGATAGGCTGGGCTAGAGAATTCTGCTGCCCACAGAGCTGATACTACTTGTGTTGGATAAGTTCGATGGAGCAATGGAACATAGTCATATACTTTTTCCCATATAAAGTCCTTCAATCCCATTTGAAGCCTATGTTTTAAGAAGAGCTTGGAGAACCATTTGTCTGAAATGGCAATAGGGTTTCCTGCCTGAGCAGGAGGTTGGACTAGAAGATCCCCAGGGTCCCTTCCAACTCTGTCATTCTGTCATTCTATTATTTTTATTTACAGTTACTCATAATACTTATAGGCCAGTTATTATTCTCAAAGATATGATACAAATAATCGTAAAAAAGATAAGATGATAGATAAGATAAGATAAGATAAAAGGTAAAGATATTTGGAATACAGGGATGCTACCCATGCTAATTGTGACTAATTTTAATATCATAACCCATTTACAATTGTCCAAAGAATAAATGTATATGATAAATAGGAAAAAAGAAAAAACCAAGGGAAAAAGAAGAATTCTGTTCTGTTCTGTTCTGTTCTATTCTAATTCTAATTCTAATTCAATTCTAATTCTAATTCTTCATCTGGAGACAGCCAGATGAAGGGAACTACTACAAGGTTCTAAGGTTATCAGAGCTTCTTTTAGCAATAGCACTTAGACTTATATTCTGCTTCACAATGCTTTACAGTCTTCTGTAAGCAGTTTACAGAGTCGGCATTTTCCCACCAACAAACTGAGTCCTCAGAAGGATGAGTCAATCTTGACTATTGAACTGCTGGCAGCTGGCAGAATTAGCCTGCAATACTGCATTCTAACCACTGTGGCTTTATTACAATATCTTGGCAGCAAGTTTTGAAGAAGCCCAGTCCAGAAGAATAAATATAACGTCACTTTCCCTTCTCAGCAAAGATCATGCCATGGGCCACCAAGGCAATTTCAGTGCCAAAACCAGTCCAAACTCTTGATGGAAATGAATCAAGCAAATTATTCTTGAGAGAAGAGACTTTTGGGCTTCTCTCCAATTGATCATTTACTGCATTTCATTCTCTAGCGATCTTCACCCCAGGCTTGTCAGTTACCACATTACGATCTCCCTTTTTAATGTTTCTTCTCGGTATTATTCATTCTTCAGTGCTTTAGGAGATATACTGCCAAATTTTGCAGACTCAGAGGATTGAAATGAATATGAGAACAAGGGGAAAATTCCTTTTGAAGTGCTATTTTGGGAGTTGCAGGAAAGTGAATGTCAATAAAGGGAGCATCTAGATATTTGTGCAACAGGGTGTGATTTCATCACTCCATCTATTCAAAGTGCATCTCTACAAGCTTAATTTATGTGTGCAAAAGATATCGAAAGTACACAAATGGAATCGGTGTTCCTTGATTAATTCCCAGCTCTCCTAGGTTTCTCCATGCATCAGTGCATGCCTACCCAGAACTTGCAAAATTTCTATCAAGGCTCAACAGAGACTATAAAATTATTTGGTGTAAGAGAGAGAAGCAAGGATGTCTTCAGGGGGGAGAAGGGAGTTAAAATATGAATGGAGACCTATCTCCTTTTAAAAACCCCATTCTCACAGATACGTCTTACCCAAACCTTGCTGTGATTTGCTGAATTTTTTCCCTGCTTTCTGCAAGATGGAATTGACTTTCCTTGTCAGTGAACAAAAAGGTCTACTTCTGAGGACATGAGCCTTTTTAAAAGAGTATGAAATAACATAGCAGAGTTTATTTCAAGAGGAGGTTTAATAAACTTCCATGTTTGCTTAGATGCAATAGCCTTAGCCATTTTCTTGTATCACAGAGATTGTCTTTACTTTTTACTTTTTTCTTACTTTACTTTTCTGTCTTGGTTTGTGAGCATAATGAATGCTTTCAGATCTGTGATCCAGAAGGGTAGCATTTAGCTCATGTAACAAGTCAATGGCTTCTGGCCAAAGTCTATAAATAGTCCATACCATTAATAGGAATCATTAAACAAAAACCTTCTATTACATTTGTTTTTACATTTTTAAGAGAAATAAATCCAGCACGGTAGCAAACTGTTTGGGTTTTACTTTTTTATTAAATACTAGCTGATAACCTGGCGTTGCCCAGATAGTTATTTATCCTAATCCATACATTTGTCCTCATAAATAATCCCAAACCAAACATAATTTCTAATGTTGGATTTTACCCCTTACCAGAGGGAGCCCCTTGTGGAGTACTGTGAAGCCGTTACCATGGCAACTCCACTGCACTACAGTGGAAGCCATTTTACGGCAGTACGGTAGAAGCCATTTTAAGGCACAACAGACTGTATCTTAACAGAACACACACCCAGAGGGGTTTTAGGGGTGTCTTACCCCCACAGTATTTATTTCCAGAGAGTAAGTCATCCACAAATACTGAACTACTATATCTTTTCCATTTTTATTTCAATTTATTTCTTGATAAATGTTTTAATTGTTATGCAAATGGATTGTGGTAGAATGTTACAGTAGGGAGGGGAGTGAAGAAATTGGCATGATTGGCAGTCTTGCAGGGGAGGAAGTCTTGGAGACTTGCCCCCCCCCCCAAAAAAATCCTGAAGTCTTTATCTGACAGTCCCCAAATAAATGCAGCCAATCTGGCAAGACTCTTGTAAATAGGCAGGCAACCATAAATAAGCAACCCTGATCAGCTCATAGAATTGTTATGGTTCTTTGCACCTGAGAGGGATAGATTTTCTGTCTAAACTCTTCAATCCCATTTTTGAATATATAACTTGACTGTCATGTAACTTACATGTATGAAATAAAGTTCAATTCTTTTTCTTGCCAGGCCTTAGCTGAACTATAACTTAGTTGGACTGGTGAGATACTGAGTGTTGTTGTGTGATATTTATAATCCTTTGTTGTCTAATGTTTTTATGTTGCCATGACTACCGATCAATCACATATATCTGATGTATTCTGGTAATGAAGGAATCAAAGCACCTTTTCATTCTTAAGGGGAAACCTGAAGCTTTGTATTTATGATTTAGAGGAACAAGACCTCTAAGTTCTAGCAATTTATGAGAAAGCTTTATTTCTCTAAAAGTCTCACTGTCATCTTTTGTTTGGATTATGCGCCTACCAATAATTGTATTATTTTCCCATTATCTCTTATTCATTAAAAACCTAATTAATGCCTGACATATATATTCTCATTAGTGATTATTACCATCTGGAAGTGATAATTTACAAGCCAGTTGGATTATAGGGCTTCATAGGCACTGTGTTTTTATGAACTTCTGCTAGAACATTGAGTGGTCTCTATGGCTCATAAATCATACAGTCAATGTTGTTTTAGATATTTCAACATGTTGAACTTTGCATAATCAACATAGGGTATCCATTAAATCTCCCCCCTTTTTATATCAGAAGAAAATGTCACTGAGTCATAAACAGGTTAAGTAGTTGATGTGCACATTTGGTGGTTGTCTAGTCTTTTGACTACAATGCTCTCTAAAATTGTCAACCGCTCCATTGGCATATGCAGCAAAAGAAAACCCTGGGATGTTATTTTACCAGGAGTATAACTTTACTGATAATTCCACACAGGCACAGAGGAAGTGAAGCCAGTTCTGAAGTTTTCGCACGCAAAGAGTGTAGTTAAAATCCCATTTTCTGCCCCGGGCCATCCACACTTCATTGTCCACCGATCAATTGCAGTCAACTTGATTTGGGAAACAATCTTTCGATCTTGGGCATCAGGACATGGCCAGGTGACAGTGGGCTCTTGCATTCCACAATTCCTTCCCTGCATTCCATATCTACCTACTCCCCTTTCCCGGTTTCTGCTGTCTGCTTGTGAGGGTGTGTGTGTAGCGAGCATGACAAAAACCTGAACTGTCCACTTCCTGACTGTAGGACCTCTGTGGCCACCTCCTCTGCCTCCCACTAAGTTGCCTGCATGTCCCCAAAAAGTTAAAAAGGCTAGTGTAGAAACCAAGTTGGGGGCTGTCATGATACAAAAATATCACGTTTGTCAATAACAACTGTGAGCCTTGAAGGCCTTCTTACAAAATAGGTACAGGTAGTCTTTGGTCCTTGCATGTACAAAGGCACTAAAAAGGTGACTTACAACTGGTCTTTGCACATATGTATCCTCATGGTTACATGATCAAAATTTGGGTTCTTGGCAACCAGGATGTATTTATGATTGTTGCAGCATCTCAGGATTCAGTGATCACCATTTATGAACTTCCCAACTGTCCTCCGATGAGTAAATTCAATGGGGGAAGCTGGATTTGCTTAGCAACCACCTAATTCACTTAGCAATTGCAGTGATTCCTGTAACAACCATGGCAAAAAAGGTTGTAAAATGGAGCAAGACTCACTTAACGATGGCTTTGCTTCAAAACAGAAATTCTGGTCCAAGTTCTGGGTGTAAGTTGAAGATTATCATTATAGCAGGATGTGGCAGTGCGGGATGTTGTGAGTTGAAGGGAGCATTCTGAGATGAAAGAGGTGCGGCGGGGATGAGTTAATTTTTAATTTAATTTAATTTAATTTAATGCTTCTAGACCGCCCCCTCTCCCGAAAGGGACTCGGGGCGGTGTACAGTTCATACAAAATATAACAAGATACAATAAAATTAAATATGTACAGTTGACAGTTGACAGTTGACATGGAGGAGGTTAAAATGCCATTAAAAGAACTGTACAAAGCAGATATAAAATAAATGCAAACCCCTAAAAACAAATACAGTAAATTAAAAAAACCCTAAAATAACCAGATATAGTACATTTGCCAGGAGGGACAGTTGAATTATGCCAGGCCTGCTAATCGGAACAGGTGAGTGATGACTGCTTTGTCTGTAGAACATGAAGAGGTGATGTAATATTGTGTGTCTCTGTTTTGTGTTTGGTTTGGTGTGTTATGTACTGGATATAGTGTATAGTTGTCAGTTTAAGTTCTCATTCTGGTCCTCTGTTGGAGAGGAAAAAAATTTTCTTCTGATTGGTTGATTGGCTGATTAGTTTCCTATAAAACAGTTCCCTCGACACCTGGAGGAAATGGTTTATCTAGACCCACACCAGTCCGGTTTCCGGCCCGGTCACAGCACTGAGACGGCTTTGGTCGCGTTGGTGGATGAGCTTTGGAGGGCAAAAGATGGGGGTTGCTCCTCCATCCTAGTCCTGTTAGATCTCTCAGTGGCTTTCGATACCATCGACCATGGTATCTTATTGCGTCGGCTGGAGGGGATGGGAGTGAGGGGCACTGTATTGCGGTGGTTCTCCTCCTTCCTCTCCGGTCAGTCACAATGTGTGTTGACAGGGGAGCAGAGGTCGACCCTGAGGCCGCTCACGTGTGGAGTGCCGCAGGGGTCGGTCCTCTCACCTCTCCTGTTCAACACATACATGAAACCGCTGGGCGAGATCATTCGAGGTTTCGGGGTTGAGTGTCATCTATATGCAGATGACACTCAGCTATACATCTCTACCCCGAACCACCCCAACGAAGCCGTCGAGGTGATGTCCCGGTGTCTGGAAGCCGTCCGGGTCTGGATGGGTGACAACAGACTCAAGCTCAACCCTTCCAAGACGGAGTGGCTGTGGCTACCGGCACCCCGCTTTAGCCAGTGTGTTCCATCTCTGGCCATTGGGGGGGAACAATTGCCCCCGGTGGATAGGGCGCGCAATTTGGGCGTCCTCCTAGATTCCCGGCTGGCGCTAGATGATCATGTGACAGCCGTGGCTAGGGGGGCATTCCACCAGGTCCGCCTCGTGCGCCAATTGCACCCCCTACTAGAGCGGGACGCCCTTCGCACAGTCACTCAGGCCCTGGTGAATTCCCGTCTTGATTACTATAACGCTCTCTACATGGGGCTCCCCTTGAGATGCACCCGTAGGCTCCAGCTGGTCCAGAATGCGGCCGCGCGGGCAATTATGGGGAGTACTAGGTACTCCCATGTAACACCGTTCCTGTGCGAGCTGCACTGGCTGCCTGTGGCTTTTCGGGTGCGTTTCAAGGTGTTGATTGTCATCTTTAAAGCGCTCCATGGCTCGGGACCTAGTTATCTGCGGGATCGCATCCTACCCCATACATCCCTGCGACCAATCTGCTCGCACAGAGAGGGACTCCTCCGGGTACCTTCCGCTAAGCAATGCGGGCGGGCGGTGCCCAGGAGTAGGGCCTTCTCTGTGATGGGCCCAACCCTCTGGAACAACCTCCCCCCCGATATTAGAACTACCGTTGACCTCCGCTTCTTCCGTAAGAAACTCAAGACCCACCTGTTCCGACTAGCCGGCCTGGCCCATTTGTAATCATAAGTAATATCTATTACTGACCTTCCTGGATGGCTTTTTAAATTTTAAACTTTGGGGTTTTAAATTGGTTTTTAGATTGTTTTTAACTATAAATTAGTTTGGGTTAATATACAGACTGTATGTTTACGTTGTTTGTCTGGGTTTTCATGTTGTGCTTTGTTGTTTTTATATATGCGATGTCTATACACCGCCCCGAGTCCCTACGGGGAGAGGGGGCGGTTTATAAATGTAATAAACTCAAACTCAAACTCAAACTAAAAGGAGCTCTGTCAGCCAAGGAGTTTCAGTTGCCTCACAGGTAGCATTGAATAAAGAGCTGTTAGAAATCACTCTGGCCTTGCCTCCATTCATTGCCCAGAACTTAACATGGTGCACTTAAGGAAAATGGTGGTTGTTTTTCCTTAAGGAGGAAGGAGAAGTTGGGTGGGAGAAAAAAAGGAAGCCTAGAAATCCTAGAAAGCTATTTTGGATCTGTTCTGAATTAAATCTACAAAGAAAGAACCATTCTTTGGCTCATTGCTGAAGTGGAATTTAGCTCAATCATGGGAGCAGTACAATATATTGCTTTTCTGCCAACTCATAGACAATGGGAATGCATGTAAATGCAACACATGGAAGTCAGCTGGATGGTTTTTTTAAATAGTGCTGCTACAGTTATTGCATATCCATTCTTCCAAAGAGCTCGGTTAATTGGCCCAGTTGGCCTTCATACTTCCCTTTGTCTGTTTTAGACTTTTATCCTCACTCTTTGCAACTGCTTCACAGCTCATGGTTATTCCATTTTCCGGGGCTCGTTTCCATTGACTTATGGATGCCTGCCTTTCTTACTTCCTGGACTCAAACTATTTTGAATGGTAATTAACATTTGCTGACTTGATTCCTGCATCTCCAGAGACTAGTTCAGACAGATTATGTGATCCTTCTGTTTGGTGAAAATGTGGACATCTATGCTTCTCCGAACATCAATCATGAGGACACATTCCCCCTTCTGTCATGGGGAATGCATCCGTATTTCGACACCGAACCAACTGGAAATGAATGAATCAGAAGTTTGAATAAAATGCATCCAAATCACAGATTCCCTGCTGTTGACATTGCAGTCCATGGAGCTTAATGTCAAAAAACCCTCCTCTTTGAGATTGATTCTCATTATAGGCACTTCATTTAACGACACATCAAATCTCTAGCCAGGATGGAACATCCATGGTAGTAATTTCCAGCTATGAACTCACAGAGATTATTGCAGTTTTAACTTGTATGTGTAATTTGAAATGGTGACTTTAAAGTAATTCATGATGATAGCTTTGTGGCTTGAAAAACATTTAGACTTGATTGGCTAAAGTTGGGCTAAAAAAACCTGCAGAAAGCAAAATCCTATTGAAACTTGACAGGAAAAAAAATCTGCAATGACTTTCTTGCTTGAAGGATCAATCTATATTTTGTTAATTCAGTTTGAAAATGCTCCTTGTATTCTTTAATTTGCACATTATTTTGAATTCTCTAAATTCAGGGCTGGATCTGCCTGAGGTAGTGATAAATGGAAATGGAAGGAAAGGATTGGAAATCTATTTGTTCTTGTCTCTTTAATGGTAGAGAGTTTTGTGGTTGTTAAATGCCATATATTTCAAATGATAATATGGGCAGGGCTGGTTAAAACTATTGGTTATGAAAATGAAGTTGAACAACTGTCCATAGGTGTGCTTGTGTGAAATGGCTCGGTCTGATAAAAACACCATCACTCTGACATGATATAAGCCCTACTCATTTGTAACAGGCATTGTGATGCTGTAGTAGTGGAAAGCATAAACAGACAGATAAATATGTGTCCATGTGACTCCATACAGCCTTGTAAGTCCAATGGGTCAGAGATGAAGTCTATACTTTCTACATACGTACAGTAAATACCACAGAGGGCGAACCTTTTTGGCCCCGAGTGCCCAAACTGAAATGTATGTGCATGTGTGTGCAGATGTGTGCACACCAGAGCATCAGAAACCCAAAAGCCAGCTAGCCGGTGCATGCATGCCTGTTTTGGGGCCATTTTCCGGCCATTTTGGCCCATAAATGGCTTGAAAATGACACGAAAAACAGCCTGAAAATGGCACTGAAAATGACCTGAAAATGGCCCCAAAACAGCCTGGAAAATAGCCTGGAAATGGCCTGGAAGATGATCTGGTTTTGGCCATTTTTTGGCCATTTTCAGGCCATTTTCTGGTGCTCTGGTGCCCCTGAAGAACAGCTGGCGACAGTGTGAGTGCCCACAGCAAGGGCTCTGCATGCCACCTCTGGCACGTGTGCCATAGGTTCACTATCCCGGGTATATACCAAGTCTATTTTTGTCTCTGCCTCTGTCTCTCTCTGTCTCTCTGTCTCTCTTTCTCTACTTCTCTCTCTCTCTCATCTCTGTCTGTATCTCTATTCCCCCACCCCTCTCTCTCCCTGTCCATCTCCATCTTCATCTCTATCTCTATACAATCTATCTCTGTCTCTCTCTAACCTACAATAATATTTATATATTGTACATGCTATAGCAAGGGTCCCCAACCTCCAGTCCATGGGCCATAACTGGCTGTGGCCTGTTGGGAACTGGGCTGTGCAAGTGGTGTGCGATCAAGCGATCACACAAAACTTCATTTGTTCAAGCAGCAGAGACATGGATGAAACCGTCCCCTCTCCCATCACCCCCGCCACCACTGCTGATCCACAGAGCCAAAAAGGTTGGGAACTGCTATGCTATAAGTTATCTTTGTTGCTGCTTCCTTTTCTATTTCTCTTCTTTTATATTATATAAACATGGGCATTAGACTATTATTGTAATCTCTTCAGGGACCTGCGGTCAGGGGAGGCAGGGGAGGCAGAGCCTCACCGCTCTCATCATGAAAATAAAAAAAAGGGGGAAAGGGAAAAGACGCTGAGGAGCCTTCTGCACACGTGGTCGGGAATGGGAGCGCTCCGTGGTCCCCTTCATGTTGACTCAGGAGTCAGGAAGGAGGAGAATGGGACCACGTGTGCAGGAGGCTCCTCTAGCCTCAGCCTCCCTCCTGCGCACGTCCCATTCCCCGCCTTCCTAAGTCAACATGAAGGGGATGGCGGAGCGTGAGCCGCAGTCCCGCGGAGCCCGCTCCGCAGTCCCCTTCATGTTGACTCAGGAGTCAGTAAGGAGGGGAATTCCCCTCCTTCCTGACTTGAGTCAACATGAAGGGGATCGTGGAGCATGAGCCGCGGTCGCGCTCTGCGGTCCCCTTCATGTTGACTTAGGAAGGCGGGGAATGGGATGTGCGCAGGAGGGAGGCTGACGTTGTCCCATTCCCCACCTTCCTGAGTCAGGGGGAGGGAGGAGCCCCTGAAGGTAGCGAGCGGTGCTGGGGGAGATGGCGGCCAATGCAAGCAGGTGATGCCTTGCGGAGGAGGGAGAAAGTGAAGCTGAAGAGGCGGGTGGAGGCCCCTGGCTTTGCGGGAGGGAAGTGCCACGGTTTTCGGAGCGGAGGAAGGTCTCCATTTTGTGGGACTTTGGGGGGGGCGAAGTTCTTGGCCCCATTTCCTTCCCCAATCGCCTTGTACGACTCGGAAAGAGAGCTCTGACTCGGCAAACAGACCCCGGGCTTGCACGCCTGCCCTGGGTGTGTCCGCAGGAGGGACGAAGAGACACCCAAGTCCTCCATGGGGCTTTATTGTGCAATCGAATCCGGGAAAGAGAAACCTTCCGCTGCTTTTAATGTCAGCTGGCGCAGAAGGGGTTTTTGGGAGGAAAGCGTTTTTTTTATTCCGTGGTAATCCAGTTTCAGAGAGGTCAGGAGCCAGCCTTCTCCATATATTCAGATGGTTAAATTAATGTCAGAACCCGGGGTTGCCTGGTCTATCTCCAGTATGAGGTCATTGGGGTGTTTATTATAGAGTGCTTAAGTCAGCTTGGCATTCAGGTTATATGACTAATCCTTTACAGGATTTAGGATGGCCTTTTTTTTAAAAAAAATCAATCACTCAGGAAGGCGGGGAATGGGACCACGTGTGCAGGAGGCTGAAGCTGCCTCAGCCTCCTGCACACGTGGTCCCATTCCCCTCCTTCCTGAGTCAATATGAAGGGGACCGCGGCTCACGTTGATGACGTCACCAGCCTCACCAGCCATAAACCTCACCGCACGTCATTGAATCTCTTGTAAGTGGAAACAGTAATATTTGTCCATCTCTTTGGCTCAGTTATTTCTAACACTATTTATTGTTATGATGGGTGGATAACAGAAATTCCTACTGTTTGAAAATTGGTAAAGCCAGAGGGTATGGGAGAGAATTAAGGTAGAACACTCAGTATGTATGTTTCTATGTGTCTTTGTATGTGTGCGCGGGGTTTGTTTTCATGGAAGTGAACAAAAGTAATCTTCTATAACGGGTGTCAAACTCAATTTCATTGAGGGTTGCATCAGGGTTGTGTTTGACCTTGGGAGCCAGGGGCATGGCCAGGGGGCATGGCCAGCTTGACATCAATTGTGTCATGGGTATCTTTGGTGGCCCGAGTACTCTGCCAGTGAAAACAGGCTCCCGAGCTCCATTTTTGCCTGTGACGTCCTCCTGCAACCCTTTGCCAACTAAAATGGAGCTTGGGATGGCAGCATGCGGCCCTCCTAAACTCCATTTTCGCTGGCAAAGGCACCAGAGTCCAGTCCTTCATTGTTTCTAGGGCAGCCCCACGGGCCAGATCTAAACATCCTGCAGACTGAATCCAGCCCACTGACCTTGAATTTGACACTCCTGTTCTACAAAATGAAGTTCTAAGTTTTTGACTCTCTTAACTTCTTCTTTGCTGGCATGGAATTCTGCCTGATTTCTAAATGACATGGGAAGAAAATTCCAGACTTAAATTTGTCAGCTATGTTACACATGGGAGGTTTGGTCCAGGAAATACCTGAGTTCCTCTGCCTTCTATTACTTGCTGCATTTTAATATGGAAAGAGTTGAGACAGCCACGGGTGGTAGGTGCTATGGCACAAGATTTCAGGGTAAGACTGACTCAGCCATGGAAATACATTGTTCAAGAAACAAACACAGAGACTTCCCCAAACCTCAAATTTAGGATCTCCAGGTTTCAACTCAGAGGCACACCTCCGCCTTCTAAAAGCCGAAGAGACAAAAGTGAAATCTCTGACCAGATTCGCCTTGTGCAGTTCCATCTTTTCCTCATTCTTTGGCAGCTTTCTAATGGTATGACAGAAGGAGCAGTAAGTTACACAACCTGATCACACATTTTGAATTGAAGGCAGAAACTCTCAGTTGCAACCCTGGAGGTTAAACAAAAAAGGAAGCAGGGTTATTGTTCTGGTAATTAATTTCTTAGTTATTAATAAACATTTGAATACGAGCAGCTCGGTGGCCTAGAGGTGGAGCCTTCACCTCACAATCAGGGAGCTATGAGTTCAATCCTACGTAACAGCAGTTATTTCTCTCTCTGGGGCAATGAGTAATTGTCTGCTGTGAACTCCACATAGGCATCAGGAAGAGCATCCGGCCAATAAATGCTCAGCCCCATTCAGTTGCCTGACTCTACCCAGCTGCAAGGGATTACAGGGTTAAAAGAAAAAAAATGAATGCATTCTTATTTATTACTAGTTAATGTTATTAATATATTCAGCTTACTCAGATGTCAACTTTACACTCAGTTTAAGGATTAAGAAATTGACACTTATTGAAAAAAATGGCAAAGATACTGGAAAATCCTATTTTGCATTCAGGAATTGCTTCTTGGGCAACTATGGAAAACTACATTTGCGTGCTATTTGAACATTTCAGCCACATTTGTAGTATTAAGGATATATTTAAAAAAGCAAGTTATGCTTCAATATAGTATGAAACTTGGGCTTGGTGAAATTGCAATCACATATTGATTAAAATGTTAATTAAAATTGTTCACTTCATGCTTCTTGTTCCTTATTGATCAGTGAAGCTATAATGAGAACTACAGAAATGGAATTCATAGTCTGAAATCATTTGCAAAACAGACATTTTGTATTAAGTATACTTAAAGGTCAATGAAAATATATGTTACATAAATGCAATATTTATGAAATAATTGATTGAAATGAAGCAAGAGTTCTGCAGAGACCTAATTGATGCTGAATTAAAAATATGACATCTTAGGAGGAAAGAAAAACAACTCTGTTGATTTGCTTTTCTGTATTCATGTACTTTGCAGAATAAGAACATGCTTTTCATTTGGAATGTCGACAGTCAGATTATCAAATTTTTGCCAAGATCAACGCAAATGCTAAATGCATTAATTATGGGTAGTTATTTCAGAAATTGTCTCTTTTTATTTAAACTGAGCTTTTTTTTTCTCCTTCCAGAAAATTTTTCTGAGTGCTGAAAATGAGGAAGAAATATTTTCACACCTTGGCCTGGATTACCTTGAACCCTGGGAAAGAAATGCCTAAAGAAAATAAGATTTTATCATTTCACTGTTTTAAAGAAAAGTTTTCCTTACCTGCAAAGCATATCTTTATTATTATTATTTAGAAAGGAAGATCTTAAATACACCATGGATATTTGTTGTAGGTGTGGATTTCCTTAGAATAGTTGGCAATTGATATTTTGAAATGTTTCCTTTGTTCTAATTTCCTGCTCCTGTGATAACCATACAATCAAATGGAAAGGACTGGCAGGAAGTCATAATGAGATTGCTAAATCATGCAGATAACATATTTTAAAATGAATGTCTGCACAGTGACTTTCAACCTGGTGTCCTCCAGATGTATTTCCAGATGCAGCTTTTAGAATTCCTGCCCTCTAACACAACTGGAAGGCCCAAATAATAGAACGCTATCCTACTGCTTTTTCAGCTTATTAATGCTTAATGCTTCCTTGTTTTTAGTTTTAATAACTGCTTGAACAAGAAATAAATAGCTAACTATGCAAAAATAATTAATACCCAGAAATACTCTAATTTTAACTGTTCCAAATATCTTTATGCAAACCATATACAAAAAAGAACTCATGCTTTGCCAACATGTTATAAATGTTAGTAAATATATTTTTAGTAAAGAAATTAGTTTGGCTAATGGAACTTTTACTAATTCGAAAGTTATACACTAACTTTTCTATTAATGCAGTGGTCCAAATTCTCTCTCTCCCTCTTTCTTTCTTTCTTTCTTTCTTTCTTTCTTTCTTTCTTTCTTTCTTTCTTTCTTTCTTTCTTTCTCAAATTCTTATATTACAGAATGGATGTTTGAACTTATCTATTTCAGAAAGCTGAGTACAGTAGAACTTTTGTTTTAGTGAAATATGATAAATGCAGGTGATTTTATTCAGAGGTAAACCTGGTCCATTTTAAATTTTAAATCTGATTGATCGTATTGATTGTTCAGACATGCAACAAATTGATTGGTTTCTATTTCTAGTACAGTATTGTCCTTTTCCAGCACTTGCTTATGGATCTGTCACAGGGACATCATCATGGAGAGTCAAGCAAGATGGCATCTACAACCACATTATCAAACCTGCAACCATTCAAACCTCTGAACCTTCTTGCACATGTTGATGTCACATGCATGCACAAAGGGGCATGCTGACCACATGGTCCTGGCTATCATTTGACTTCCATGACTCTTCTGCAAACATAACGTAGCTGTTGCCAATTACTTTCATTCTTCCCCCCGCCCCTGCTTCATGGACATTCATGCCCAAGGTAGAAACATAATTTAGCAAAATAAAAATCAAAAATTAGTGGACCACAATTCAAGATGATGCCTGCAACCATGCAACTGAAGTTCTAGTATTTCATGTGTAAAAAAAAAAGATTGCAAAAAAAGATTGAGAATGTTTGTTTTGCAGGGATGTGATTACTGTCCCAAAATTTTGAGTAATTCCTTTGGTCAATCTTCCATATAATCCAACCGAGGAACCTATGGCTGGCTGGGGAATTGTGGGAGTTGAGGTCCATGTGCCTTAAGGTTGCTGAGGTTGGAAAACTCTGATATATACCAACGGAAGTTCATAATAAGTTATGATCTGGAACATCATGCTAAAAGTTTTAGAATCTAACTTTGAATGCAAGTCAGATTTTAAAATTAGGAATAAGTCCACCACAGATCAACAGCAATAAGAAACTCACAATTTACCGAGATACATGTTGGCAGTCTTGAGGGTAAACTTAGCGCAACTTTGGAAAAGAGAGGTGTTACCATTGGGAGCTTAAACTTGGAAACTAAACAGCAATGGCAAAATTAACACCACATATTCATAACAGAAGTTTGGCCAAATTTAAGCAAGAATGGTGTCCATGTACATATATCTTAAGCAGCATGGCAAACCGAAACATTTGGAGCATGGTTTTAGGGGGAAAAGAATTGGCTAAAGAAATAAAATGAGAAAATTTTGAATATTTTTAAATATTGAATATCAGGAATACAACAAAGAGCAAGTTAAATATTATTCACTCATAGTACTTTTACTAGCTTTTTTCCCTGCTCTTTCTCTCTTTTTTTTGTTAAGAGATTTATCTTTAAATAATAAAATAGTGGACACATTGGTATTCAGCTCAGACATTTAAAAACACTTTTGAATCCTTTCCCTTTTTGTTAAAAAGAACTTAATATATTCTGCTTTTTATAGTTAATCCTTCATCTATGATATGCTGAGTACTAACAGTACAACTTTTCAATTTCTCTGTCCCCCTACCGATATTATATATTTGTATTATTTTTTTCTTTTATAAGATTATAGCTCTGAGAAGTAAAGATTATGTTTAACCTGATGCCAAAGATTCTTGTTTGTATATTCTGTTGGATCTGGCCCTAAAGGATTAGCATAAAACAGTAAGTGGCTTTATTAAATATGGCAACAAGATGATATTTGATATCAGGATTTAAATAAGCTTTGTTTAAACATAGTGTCTACATCTGTATTTTGAGTCATTGCTTTTGATGATTTCAGTTCTGAAGAAGTTGATTTTAATTTTTTTTACAGAATTAAAAATATGAAATTACTTTTTTGACCTCGTGTTCAACTTAAGAATTTGTTATTTAATTTATCTGTCCTATATGAAATTGTTCCTTCTGATGTTTTGCAAAGTTTTAAATTTTGGCAATCCTTAAACCAATTTTTTTTTTTTAAGAAAGCTGGAACAATTGATATTCTTTATTAATGGCCCTTGATATAACAAGCTTGAATATCCTGCTTTGGTAAATCAAATGATGGCTGCTTGCAATTAACCTGCTGAAGTTGATATAATTCAGGACTTGGAACATCAACCCATATGGCTTAGTCTTATCCTATTATATTTGCATTTTATGCTGATCTCAACAATTGTTAATATAATTCTGGATCAATCCTTGTTTGTTGATGGCATACTCTATATGTTATTTTTAGCTGTATTGGAATCCCAATATTGGAATCTATAACTAGATATTAAGGATTATGAATTTTTCAGGACAGAATGTTGTCTAACAACATTATTTAAATATCAGACAGAGAGTGAGATGCATAGCTGATTTACAGCTGTAGATTGTTACTATGCATTGTGTATCAAGGTTTGAATCAGTGGTGGGTTTTAATTTTTTTTAGAACCTCTTCTGTAGGTGTGGCCTGCTTTGTGGGAGTGGCTTGTCAGCCATGTGACTGGGTGGGAGTGGCTTGCCAGCCATGTGACTGGGTGGGCGTGGCCAAGTTGTAAAATGTGGTAAAACTCACTTAACAACACTCTTGCTTAGCAACCAAAATGTTGGCTCAGAAACTCTGGCATTTGAAGCATGCAAGTCTTAAAGCTGTCAAGTTACAAGACCCTTGCACCCCTAACCCTTTAGAAAAAAAAACCCAGGGGTGTTCAAACTTGACAGCTTTAAAACTTGTGGACTTCAACTCCCAGAATTCCTCCTCTCGCTCTTCATCTTGATGATGTGCAGACGGGCGGGGGGAGGCAGCTGGAACCGGTTATAAACGGCACGGTAGATTTGTGGAACCTCTTCTATAGATGAACGAGAGAAAAAGATATATGATCAATATGGTCAATTTGGGATTTGAATCACCGAACTGCTGACCTTTCTGATGGATAAGGTCAGCATCTTAGCCACTCAGCCACCGCGTCCCGTAATACAGCTAGTCTTCATTTATTGTCTGTCTCATTTAGCGACCATTCGGAATTACAAGGATGATGATGAAAAGTAATTTTGTGAGCACTCCTTCCACTTGGGACAGCTGAAGTAAGATCTTAAACACAGACATAGTGCTTAAGTAAAGAGGGGATCAAGCTATTTTCCAAAGCACCTGAAGGCCAGACAAGGAATAATGGATGGAAACTGATCAAGGAGAGATTCAACCTAGAAATAAGGAGGAATTTCCTGACAGTGAGAATAATCAACCCATGGAACAGAAGTTGCCTTCAGAAGTTATGGGAGCTTCATCCCTGGAATCTTTCAAGAAGAGACTGGACTGTCATTTGTCAGAAATGCTGTAGCTCCTCGGATCAATCAAATGGGTGAACATGAACTTCCAGGATACAGATGGGTGAGTTGGCGAAGCCTGGCTGTCTGCGCGTCTCCCCATGATCCGTGGGGTGTCCTCTTATTTCAGAGGACTCTGTAGAATATCTTCCTTTCTCCAAGTATCTTGTGGGGATTTTCTCTTTATGGGGGCTCAGTGGCTAAGATGCTGAGCTTGTCGATCAGAAAGGTCGGCAGTTCGGCAGTTCGAATCCCTAGCGCCGCATAACGGAGTGAGTTCCCATTACTTGTCCCAGCTTCCGCCAGCATAACAGTTCAAAAGCATGTAAAAATACAAGTAGAAAAATAGGAACCACCTTTGGTGGGAAGGTAACAGTGTTCCATTCACTTTTGTCATTTAATCATGCTGGCCACATGACCATGGATACATTTTCGGACAGCGCTGGCTCTTCGGCTTTGAAACAGAGATGAGCACTGCCCCCTAGAGTCAGGAATGACTAGCACATATGTGCGAGGGGAACCTTTACCTTTATTTAATTTTAATGTTACTTAATTAAATATAAACATATCCTGCTGGGGTGCGGGGGTGGGTGGGTGTTCAATTAGATCACCTATAAGGCCCCCTTCCATCTCTGTTATTCTGTGAAATCCTTTAAAAAATTGGAACAAAGGTTTTATTTTATCTTCCAAAACATCACGTGACTCACCAATTCCTATAATATCATTTAAAATGATGGGCCCACAGAGCCTCCAATGAGCTTTCAAGTCCATTAAGAGCCAAGGTGGCACAGTGGTTAGAGTGCAGCACCACAGGGTACTTCAGCTGACTCCTAGCTGCAGTTTGGCAGTTCAAATCTCACCGGCTCAAGGTTGACTAAGCCTCCATCTTTCCGAAGTGGGTAAAATGAGGACCAGGATTGCTGGGGGCAATAGGCTGACTCTGGAAACCACTTAGAGAGGGCTGTAAAAGTACTATGAAGCAGTATACAATACAATACAATACAATACAATAGCACTTAGTAGTGCTGTTTGCTGATATTGTATACTGAAGCAGTATACAATACAATACAATACAAAAGCACTTAGACGTATATACAGTATATACGTCTAAGTGCTATTGCTATTAAAGTTAGTCCGGGAGATGATCTCCTACTGCATATTTTCTTATTATCTAGTTGCAGTTATTGTCTTGTGAGTATTACAGGACATATGGGCCTCTACCCACTGATTTATTCCCAGTACTAACAACATCCATATTTAACAATTCCATGGCAACTCCACTTGTTCAGAGATTTCACATATGCAGAACATCAAAAAAACAAACAGCTCGAACAAAAGGACGTTTTGGAAGATGGCTTTGAAAGGTAATTTAGAACAGCCCTAAAAAAGAAATGTGTGTTAGTAAACATGACTGTCAAAAACGCCTTCTAGTACACATTTCTTTATGCCAACATCAGACTTTAATGTATTAAAAGAGATAAGGAAAACCTGGTGTACTTTCGTGAAATGTAACCCCATTTCATGAATAAAATGTTCCCGAAGATCTGTCGTAACAATGAAAAATATGCCAGTTAAAATATGGCAAATGCAAAGCAAGGTTTGCCTGATACACTTGTCCATGAACGTGATCAAAAAATTGAATTGAGAAGAGCGGTGATTCAATCAATGTATTGCATAAATAAAGGAACCAGTAATGGTTTGGGTAAATATAAGCTTCTGTGTTCAGATTCATCTGAATTATTCAGATTGAGGATGTAAAGAATTATGGCCGTGTCTTAAGTCAAGTTTTATCTCCCTGTACTACAGTGTTCAATTTTGAACTTGACACTGGAACATAATTATGTCCTGTTGAATTAGATTAATTAGAGCCTGGTATCAAAATGCCACTTTTGATTGTGAAAATGTATCCATAATTAATTTATGCAAATGCAATTAAGCTAAACTATTGTAAGCTGTTTACTCCAGAGAAGCTTGATTTTTTTTTTGATTTTTTTTCTTTCCAAAATTGGAATATCTCACCTGCAGGCTGTCTCAGGTTAGCAGTCTCAGGGAAAAGGAAGGCTGTAGAGAAACCGACATCTTCAATGGGAACCACAAAGAGACAGCCTTATGCTTTCTTCCTTTATTAACTCACCCCGGACTACAAAATAGATAAAGACACCCATTGTTGTTCAAGATTAACATCCATTATTAGTTGCATAGATTCACTGCTCCGAATGATCTGGGCTGTTGCAAGAAGTTTTCTTGGTGGAGCCAAGTGAAGAGGCAATAATGAACCAAGCATTGTAGCATCACAACACTTTTAGTAAGGGTTTCGTGATATCATGCCCATGTGAATTGAGGGTGGAATTTGCACTGTGATGGTGCATAGCTGCTTTCATATTCTCTGGATCTAGTCTGTTACTTTTCAGGTAATCCTGAAACTTATTATTTCCTCCCCCATCTAATAATAAGAAGCAGCATGGATCATGCTGTGAAAGATTATTATCACAGGCTAGAGTTGTAGGCTTGATAAATATAAACATTTCCAAAGATCAGATCCTTGAGTGCTGAGAATCAAAGCTCTAGACCAGGTTGTCAAACTTGATTTCATTGAGGGCCAGATCAGGGTTGTGTTTGACTTCAGGGGGCCGGGTGTGATGTGGCCAGGGTGGACGTGGCCAGCATGATGTCACTCATGTCAGGAGGGGTGGTACCTGTGGTGGCCTGAGCACTCTGCCAGCAAAAACGGGTTCCTGAGTTCCGTTTTAGGCTGGGATAGCCTCCTGCAACCCTCTGCCAGTGAAAATGAGGCTCAGGAGGGTCACATGCGGCCCTCGCGACCTCCGTTTTCACTGGCAGAGGTACTGTCGCTGATCCTTCACTGTTTTCAGGACAGTCCCCCATGGGCCAGATTTAAGCACCTTGTGGGCCAGATCTGGTCCCCGGGCCTTGAGTTTGACACCCCTGCTCTAGACTCAGCTTCTGCTGGTTTAAGAAGAAGAGGAATCTGTTCAAGAACTGCTACTTCTAATGAATCTAGTATTTCAAGAAACACTAAAGCTAGGCAATGAGAAAGAGTCAGAAAACAATCAAAGAGCCTAAGCAAGGAACTACCAAGAACACTTCCATCAATACTGACAGGGCAAGCCATTGCCTATAAACAGAGAGCAAAACCTCACTCCCTTCCAGAACTGATGAAGTTGCCTAGTTGGGGTAATGAACCATCTGCAAGAAAAAAACCAAACTAAGAGAGCACCAAGAACACTGCAATCATCGTCTTCTTTTAATGGCCCCGTAATCCCTTGCTGGGTGGAGTCTGAATGGAGCTTGCAGAGTGTTTTAATGGCCGGAGGCCCTTCCTGTCACCAATGCAGAGCTTTGTTCAGCAGATCCAGTATATTCTCATTGTGCCCAGGGAGAGAAATATCTGCCTCTACCTAGGCTCGAACTTACAGCCTCCTGATTGGGAGACAAGAGCTCCACATCTAGGCCACTCCACCACTCACCAAGAACCCCACAATCAGATCATTAAATTCCCATGTAACTGCAAAGTTGCTTGAAGGTTTGTGGTGTATAGCAACATCTCCAACCTTTTGGTCACTGTGGACCAGTTCCATGGAGAGAGTTTTTTTCTTGCAGACTGGAGGAGGCATGGTTGCGTGTGCTGCCTGCATCCCATTGATGGGGCTTTGTTTGTTTGTGAGGTTCAGTTTCTGGCATGCCGTGGCCCAGTGTTGGTCCACGGCCCTGTTGGTAACGTAGAAAAGCAGACGCACACAGGAGTAAGGTTGTGTGGGAAGGCACCTGATGGAAAGGCACACTGAGTATTTCCCCAGTGCTCCCTTTTATTGTCAAGCTTCTCGGAATAGCAAAAGCTCATTGGAAAGAAAATTCACTTGACAAATACTGAATGGTTTACAGATACATGCTTTCCTCGTGAACAATTCATGATATAGATACGTGACCCATATGTTTACTAATTAATTTCTTACTGCATGGAATGTGTCTATGTGCAAATTCCATCATCTCTTCTTGTAAGCAAAGGATTAAGAGGAAGAAATGTGGACTTTGATTGATCACAAAGTGTGGTTTGCCAGCTACAATTAACTCCACAGGCCCAGGGGTTGTGGGACTCCTGATATATAGTATTACACCATATACTTTACTTACTTTATTTATTTATTTATTTTAAACTTTAAAGGAACTTTTATTTACCTGCTAATGATTGTTAACTGGCTACGCTTATTTAAAATAGTTTATGTTTGAATTAATTCAAACCAGAGGTGGGTTCCTACTGGTTCGGACCGGTTCAGCCAAACCGGTAGTAACTTGGTGGCCTAGGTCGCTGGAACCAGCAGCGACCCGGGCCTGCCACTCCCCAGAATCGGTTCTCCTACGGCTCCGCCATTTTGATTTTCGGTTCTGCACATGCGCAGAACAATTTCCATTGCAGAAATGTAATTTTTTCCCCTTTTAAAATGTTTTGGACATGCACAGATCTTTTTTGGTGCTAATGTGCATACGTGCGGAGTACAAACATTTGTGCGCGCCAAACCTGTAGTAATGTCGGCAGCAACCCACCCCTGATTCAAACCTGTTAGCATAGTTGATTGTAAAAGTTTGTGAACTGAGTCTGACCAAATACAAAAAGAGTCGGCATAGAGAGCCTGCTTGCAATTGTTCAGAGCAGCTCTGCTGCTTCTCATGTCATATGTCCTTGGAACTTTGCATGGATAGTTGGGGGAGATCCAAAAACTCAAGGTCACAGCCATCACCACATAATTGAAGCCTCACCCCATTTTTATGTGTGACACAGTACTAGAGCTTTTTTTTTTTTTTTTGCATAGTCATGACTACCATCTTGACATTTTTCACCCACCTCTGTGGTGGGGTTGGTTTCATGAAAAGTTTGGCTAGGAGAGATTGGGCAGTGATGTGTAAGTTCATGACGCCTACAACTTTCAATACCTAGGTCAGGGGTCGGCAAACTTAAACACTCAAAGAGCCATTTGGACCCGTTTCCCACAGAAAAGAAAACACCGGGAGCCACAAAGGTCCTAACCAGAAGCCCCCTGTTCAATTCTGGAGCTGACTGGAAGTTCAGTTCCCCCACCATAGAGTCTCCTCCTAGTGCGGCATACTTTTTCCTCTACCTGTCATAACCGAAAGCCCTATCAATTGTGGAGACAACTGAAAAACCCTCCCCTTGCCATAGAGTCTTCTTCTGGCGCACTGTGCTTCTCTCTCCCCCACCACCGGAAGCTCCTCTCAAAATTGTGGCGCCGACTGGTGACGGAGCTGCAGCAGAGGAAGGAAAGAGCCACATGCGGCTCCAGAGCCGCAGTTTGCTGACCCCTGACCTAGGTAATAGTTGAATATGTAATGCAGAATTAAGCATTTACTTTACTTACTAAAAGGTTATACTGTGTCTTGTCTTGTACTTGATATGGAATACCTGGGCCTAGAGGGATGATCTTTCTCATCTTCAATACATACTACCTAGAACAGGGGTGTCAGCCTGGATTACTTTGAGGGCTGGATCAACATTGTAGTTCTCCTCCGCAGGCTGGCCAGGGGGGTGGGGAGAGATGGGGCAGATGCCTCCTGCAGCACTCTGCCAGCCAAAATGGGGTGCAGGGAGTATACAAAGCCCCCCTGGATGCTGTTTTTGGCCTGACGGGGTGCAGGGACCTCGCATGATTCCCCGTGGCCCATTTTGGCTGGCAGAGTGCTGTAGGAGGCCATCCAGACTGAAAACAGGATGAGGGGAGGGGACTGAGGGTGGCCCCCCCCTGCCCTGTTTTGGCTGCCAGAGGCACCACAGGCCAGTCCTGGGGGCTCTGTGGGCTCCAGGGACCAGATTTAAGCATCCCACAGGCCGGATCTGACCAATGGGCTTTGAGTTTGACACGCCTGACCTAGAATAAACAAATTCTCCCTAAACGTCGATGATCTCCTCCTTGGCAGGGAGAACAAGAAAAAAGAATCTGAGCTTGGCAACATTAGACATAGAAACTGAAAACACCTATTATTTATAGCTGGGTGTCCATGTAATTTGGTTGAAAACTTCCATGAGATGGAACTTTGAACTTTGCCTACCATGGGTACTACATTTGATTGACTTTGAAGACTTCCTTCACTATCACTTCTTTGTTCCTTGACTGACTGGAGAGAAATGTGATACTTTCCCCATTTCTGTCTTCTGGTGGTTTGTGTGTGTGTGTGTGTTTCTGAATGTCACTATGTTCTTTTCTTATCTTCCTTAAGATGAGTACAATCTTAAGTACTCACGCTGGTGTGATTATTACTTCAAAATAATGCATTCCGTTCCTCTATTTAAACACACACACACAGACACACACACAAGTATTCTTTAGTAAGCTGAGAAAAGCCATGTTGTTTTACCTTTCTGCACAGTGTTGTTTTTCTTTTCATTGGAAAAGTTGACTTTCAGCGTAACTTTCTTTGATGCTGGCACTTACCACACTGTAAAATGCAATAAAAGCAAAAAAGTTAAATTTAGTTCCACGAGGCTTTGCAGCAGTGGTGAAATTCAAAATTTTTCCCTCTGGTTCTGTGGACGTCGCTTGGCGGTCGTGTGACCGAGTGGGCAACAAACCTCACAGTCACCAGGATCTCAAAAAGAAACTATCACACTTTACACAAAAATAACAGAAGCTATACAACTGACTCACATACAATGGAAAAGCAGCTGGACTTCACACAAAAAAGGTACCTAGCAAAAAAAAAGCTTTAAAAAAGTTTTTGAAAGTTCTGACAATCAGCTGTGCAGCAATCAGCTGTGATACAAGATCCTCGGAATGTTTTAAAAAACTGTTTAAAGCATTTTTTTACTACTGGTTCGGGCGAACCAGTAGCATTTTTACTACCGATTCAGGCAAACTGACCCGAATCAGTAGCATTTCACCCCTGCTTTGCAGCAATTTTACATCTGTAACCCTGAATACATAAGTCCATGGTTTGTCTTATGCCACAGCTTAGACCCATTTTATCCTAGATTTAGGATAACTAATGTCGCTAGAATTAAACTCATCTTTAAGTCAGGAGATGAGTGAACAAGTGGAAGGAGAGTTGCTTTTGACATTTCTCCTTACCAAGGTGTGTTGGAGACAAAAGGCTGCTGTACAATCTCAGCTGGATCCTCTTTTGCAACCGCCCTGCCTCCCCCAAACCATATGTACGCAACATCTGGACCTACTTGAGATTTGCATCTTTTGTTAGCTAGGAAAAGTATATCCAAACAATGTTTGCAGATGGGGGAATTATGTGATTACCTCTTGGAAAAGTTTATATTGCTGGCAAAGATAAAAATGAAAAGCAGGAGACAACCCGAGGCAAAGTAGATGGATTCGATTACAGTGGCAATTGGAGCACCCTTGGTAGACCTCAAGGACCAAGACGGGGATAGATCCTCCTGGTGAAAATGTATGTAGCTGTAAAGAATCAAGAGCAACTCGATTGCACATCATTAAATCATATAAAACATGGTTTACAGTTTACTACATTCATAACTTTCATATGGGATCAGTTGATAAGCTAGTGAATAAATTCATTTACATCACTTTCTTCAAGTATAGCATATACCAGATTCGGATAACTTATTTGCTATGTTGCTTTTCCTCAGTAGGAATGTTTTTTTTTCCATCCCAGCTTCAAAACAGATTAAATGTCATTTGACAAGTTGCTGGATTACAAGGATAATTTTGGTCCAGTTGCAGACAAAGCACAACTTTGGTCTAGAAAAGTTCACAGCATTATCTTCCTTGCTTTCTGCATTTCCACTTTTCCTTGCCAAAGGTTCCTTGTTCAGCATTTCATATCCGCAAGAAAAAGGCCTTTCTAGTGCGGGGTTGAACTTTGCAACTCTGAACAACATTATGCACAGAATCCTTAAGTATCTCCAAGAGTGCAGACAGTTGCATGATACCTAAATCCAAAGTACTTGTATCTTCAAATAAGCTATTAAGTAAATTGATGCATGTAGTAAAGTGACACATCTTAGACTATATACCGTAGAGGAGAATATTTGCAGCTCAGGGCTGAACTGTGGGGTCTTTGGTGCTCTCTGAGCTTGGTGGCTTTCTTGCAGTCATTTCATTACCAAACTCGGTAATACAATCAGTGCAATGATGATGTTAATGAAACATTTGCAAAAAAGCCCATTAAGCTCAGAGAGCACCAAGGATTCCACATATGTACCATATGCAGAAGAACTATGGGACCAATCCAAGTAATTTAAACTAGGGAGGAAGAAGGCAGAAAGGAAGGAAAGAGGGGGGAAGAAAGGAAAAGGAAAAGAGAAAGGGAAAAGGAAAGAAAAGAAAGAGAAAGGTACACAATCTACCGCAAAGGATCAATTCAAAGGTACTCTTGTGTACAAGCCGTCGTTACCCAGCCCAATCATAATATGTGGGATTGAGTGATAAGATAACAGAGAAACTGGGAAAGGACAGGGCCAAGCAGGGTGAAGCACAGCAAAAATATTCCTTTTGGGTCTAGTGCTGGTACAGTTCTTTAAGGCAGAGGAAAGAAACACACATTCTAAAGTCAGAATTAGACAACTTGCCATGACCAACTTGACATGGGACAACTCACTGCAGGACAACTCAACAAATACAAAAGTTAAATTAATTTCTATGGAAATCTGGTCAACAATAATAAAATGAAGCCAATTCAGAAATACAAGAGTTACAATAATTTCGACGAAAACTATTAATACAGTGTTGATTTGCCCAGTAGCAAATTGTCCTGCATGGAGTTGACTGTGGCAAGTTGTCCTACCTAGACACTTCTAAAGCAGTGAGTTTTTTTTTAAAAAAAATGTTGCTAGAAATTTGATTTTTTCCCCCTAACTAATTATGTTGTGGAATCAAGAATAAATCAGAATAGTTTATCTAAATCAGTTTTTTAAAAACCTTTTTTGTGTGTGCAAAGGGCTCTTTCAGAGTCTCCTGAAACTTACAAACCCCTTTAAAAAATCTTTGACTTAAATTGACTCATAGTCCTGAATACAGCCATAAAACAAGTCAAGCAGTGACTATGAATGCTTCCATCCATACATTTTAGAAGATCAGGTAGGTTGCAAGTAACAAAGGAGGGGTGAAATATCTAACATTCAAAATTTAAGTAATGGAAGAAATAGCCAAGTCATGTACGGGAAGGAGAACAGCTATATTTTTAAAAGAGAGAGAGGGTGTAAAAAAACAAACCACATGGTAATACTACCTTAATAATTGCAAAATAATGTACACAAAGACTAGTTCATAGATAAATACACTACGCACAGTCAAGGGACAGTCTACAAACTGTGTCAAGGGATGTGGTGTAGCTGTAGATAGATGGATGATAGAAGATAGATAGATAAATAGATGATAGATAGATATAGATGATAGATGATAGATAGATGATAGATAGATGATAGATAGATGATAGATAGATAGATAGATAGATAGATAGATAGATAGATAGATAGATAGAGATATATGCTAGATTATATATAATAGATGATTGATCGGTAGATGGTAGATAGGTAGATAGAAAGATAGGGAGAGAGGGGAGAGAGATAGATGGTAGATTATAGGTAATAGATGGTAAATAGGTAGATAGACAATAGATAGATATGAATATATGGTGGTTATAGACAATAAATGATTGATAGGTAGATAGATTTGACTGACGACTGACTGACTGTTAGATAGATATAGATAGATGGTAGATGATAGATAATAGATGACTGATGGGTATTAAGGTAGATAATAGATATCAGAGATTGGAAATTGATGAACTTCCTTATGTTTAAAGAGTTCCTGAGAATATAGCTCCCAAGGGGCCTAGTGCCATAACTAGTGAAGGACTGTGGGAATGAATATTCAGGAAACAAAATAACAAAGTTAGAAGGGACTCTGGAGGTCTTCTAGTCCAATCTCCTGCTCAAGCAGAAAACTCTATAACATTTCAGACAAATATTTGTCCAATCTCTTCTTAAATACTCCAGTGTTAGAGCACTCACAACTTCTGGAGGCTGAAGAAGCCTAACCCTAACCCATGAATTAGTGGTTCTAGCTATCAGGAAACATGAGTTGGACTGTATCCATAAAACTGCTGCTGTTCTTTTTAAATGAAGCAATGAAAAGGAAAGATAGGAACACTTTTTTCCAGCTTTGGAAATTATTCCCCCCCCCCTTTTTAAAAAAAAATTCTTGCTGCAATTGCTCTGGGATTCTTTGCTCTTTTCTTTTTTCTTTTGGCTTCAGCTTATTTCATTGAAAACAGGACATGATTGAATGCTCAGCAGTCCTGGCCTTAAGATCTGAAAAAGTTTGATTTGAGTAAACTGACTATAGAATAGAGATGTCCCTTTTGGGGAGAGGGGGCGGTTTAGAAATGCGAAGAATAAATAAATAAATAAATGTAATGGTGTCAGTCAAAATCTGATCTTAATTAGCAGGAGATCCATTCAAGTATTAGTAAATGCAAAAAGTTATTTTATAAATTACTAAAATAAACACACAAATGCAATCTGAAATTGCTGTCTTGTGTCATTTTCCCACTAAACATATTTTGTATACATCTTTTCCTAATATATGTGTTTGTTTTTTTTGCAACATCTCCTAAAATACATTTCTTTCATTTTCTCAAATCTGTCCTTTTTATATATTTATATATTCCTCTGGCAAATATGCATTTTGTGTATGCAGCTTCTTCAAATATGCATATTTTGTATCCTTTCCAATATATGTTTTTCATGTACAATTTCCCTACAGACATCATTTTGAGCCAAGAAACATTTTGAAGTGGATACTAATGAAAATTAGCTGTGCCTTGACAGATTCTATTTTGAGCAAATCACACATTTCTCTTGAAAATAAATACGTGAAACATTTACGTTTCCAAAAAGCATATATTGACTTCCTAATTCTTAGAACGGCTAAATGAATGGACAGTTCATGAAAGAGGTAGGGCCCAGGCCAAGATGAGTGCTCTGCATTCAAATCACCCAGAGTTCAAACGAGATGTGACATTTTTTTAATACGTGTTGCTTCATACCATATGGTCAGTTTACATGCATAATATAGTGTAGTTATGCATGTAAACTGAAGAAATAAATTAGCACCATGCCACAGCTTTTTCTCAGAGAAATGTTTTTAGAAGTTAGTGCTGCATCAGATCTAAATTACTGAAATAGTCAAGGAACACCAACCTCTTAATCAGTGTAGAGAATGATGGAAGAAGATCAGATAAAAATGGATGGTGAATAAATATGTTCTTTTATTATAGAAAGAAAAACGCTACTGTTATCCACCCAACTTGAGGAAAAGTTGACTTTTACTGACTGAACTAACAAAGCAGTTTTGGAGAAGATGCTAAAAAGTGCTGTGGCTACTAAATATATCTTAGCTCAACACAAAAATGCAGTTGCCTCCAACACATTAGCATTTGTGACTGATAACGCAAATGTGAATTATGTCACGGAACATTCAACGCACCATCTGCTCCAAGAAAGAAAAACAGCTGTTGGTAAATGTAAGTTGCAGAGTTGACTTGGTGTGCAATATGCTCAAATACTGTATGGAATAAATCAGTCAGATGTTGAAGATATATTATGCTCCAGAAATTATTCATCTCTTCATTTGTTTTTGTGTTTTTTTTTTTAAAAAAAAGCGTGCAAAAAGGAAGTACTCAGTACGATTCACGTTTACATGGCAAAGAAATCAGATTCCGAGTGGCGGGTTAGAGAAATAGCAATAGCTGTCCACGAGGTATGGTCAAGAAAGAGCACAGCTATGAGAATTCAGCCCCAACATGGTGTTTATATGTGTTGCATGTACATGCTTGTTGCATGTGCATGAGCAATGCACATCAAAACCAGGAAGAGCTTTGGTTGCACTGTCGCATAACTTGCAGATATTCCTGGAAAACATGATACAGATTAATGGCAGCGATAGTGGATTTTTGGATCCAGATTTATTTACTACTTTGGGAAGTGTTTGTGTCTCCACCCAGGAGAGAGGGATAACAGGATCAAAAATAGAATTGGTTAACAGAACCTTTAGCTCTTTATATCTTGCCTTTGAATTTAATTAAAACTGTGGGAAGCTGCGGAGGTTGCACAGCCCAGATGAAATGATTGTGCAGTGGAATTGAGCATATTCACACACACTCTTTAGTTGCCTCACAGCTGAATAAGTACAAACAAACACCCTAGCCTGCCTAGATGGACCTCAATGGTTCAATTTTTCTCTTTCTTTTTTTCTGAAAGAATTTCTAAAGCCCATTTTCTTTCATCAATTGGAATGAAAACAAGCAGAAAAAAAAATACTGAATAGCAATAGCAGAGTTGGAAGGGACCTTGGAGGTCTTCTCATCCAACCCCCTGCCTAGGCAGGAAACCCTATATCGTTTCAGACAAATGGCTATCCAACATCTTCTTAAAGACTTCCAGTGTTGGGGCATTCACAACTTCTGGAGGCAAGCTGTTCCACTGATTCATTGTTCTAACGGTCAGGAAGTTTCTCCTTGGTTCTAAGTTGCTTCTCTCCTTGATTAGTTTCCACCCATTGCTTCTTGTTCTACCCTAAGGTGCTTTGGAGAATAGTTTGACTCCCTCTTCTTTGTGGCAACCCCTGAGATATTGGAACACTGCTATCATGTCTCCTCTAGTCCTTCTTTTCATTCACTAGACATACCCAGTTCCTGCAACCGTTCTTCATATGTTTTAGCCTCCAGTCCCCTAATCATCTTTGTTGCTCTTCTCTGCACTCTTTCTAGAGTCTCCACATCTTTTCTACATTGTGGCAACCAAAACTGAATGCAGTATTCCAAGTGTGGCCTTACCAAGGCATTATAAAGTAGTATTAACACTTCAGGTGATCTCAATTTTATCCCTGAAGAATTCTTTGTTTTATGATGGCTGAAGAAATGAGACTAATCTGTGCCTGATGCCCCATGGCAGACACAACGAAATGAATGGGTAACACGTTGTACCCTAAAGTAGCTTCCAGGAGTTTTGAAGGAGCTGGTATGGTGACATTTCCTTTTCTGACAGATAACATGCCACCTTTTGAAGCAATCATGTCACACTCTTACTTTATGGAAAACATTGCTAACCCGCACGAATGTTATGCTCCAGTTTGTCACAGCTGCAAACAATGATATTCCTCTATTAGTATATATCCATGCTTCTATAGCAGCAGCGTCAAACTCAAGGCCCGCGGGCTGGATCTGGCCCACAGGGGGCTCAGATCTGGCCCACGGGGCTGCCCTGGAAACCACAAAGGACCGGCCTGTGGTGCCTCTGCCAGTAAAAACGGAACTTGGGAGGATTGCATACAGCTATTCCAAGCTCCGTTTTCGCTGGCAGAGGGTTGCAAGAGGCCATCGCAGCCAAAAACGGAGCTCAGGATCCGGGGTGAAATCCACTTACCTTCACTACAGGTTTGCAAATGTGAGCATGCGTGTCAAATACGGGACACATGCATCAAAAATGGGATGCTCTTCCGTGCATGTGCAAAGCGTCAAAAACAGGACTTGATGATGTCTGGGTGGGTGGAGCCTCCTGCCACCACTGCTACCGGTTTGCCCGAACTGGATAGAACTGGATGAATTGCACCACTGTCAGGAGCCCATTTTCACTGGTAGAATGCTTGGGATTCCACAGGCACCCCCAACACAAGTGATATTGAGCTGGCCACATCCACCCTGCCCCCACCCAAGGTCAAATTCAACCATGATGTGGCCCTCAATGAAATTGAGTTTGACACCCCTGTTCTATAGTCTCATCTACTATCTCTGACTTAATCGGTTTTCTTTCCTCTTTTATGTTTCTTTCAGTTATGGTTCTATTCTTCTTCCTTCTCTTGGATTCTTACTCTTATATTTACTTGTCCCTTAGCGACATATGAAGCAAAACCTGGTTAATCAACAGATTGGCATGTAGGTGTTGTGACCAAAGTAATCATTTTAAAAAAAATTAGATTGAGTTGGTTAATTAAAAATGTGTTGTCCCTTTGAATCCTGTGCACTTCTCAGGATATTTTCTGTACTCTCTGCTTTTTAAAATGGGTTTCTCCCTCTATTTTTTAAATCTTATTTTCATCTTCCTGTTCTCCTTTTCCACATTTTGTTTTCTGCAGAAAAGCCATTTGATGCTTATCGGCTGTAAACTGTTAGTCAGCATGGAGGCTTTTTCAAGGTCATAAGGTGTGGGAAAAATGAAAGGCAATTCACATTTTAAAAATGTTTAATTATGTCATGAATCTGAAAGTGGCCATGATCAGATACTGCAATTTTAAGCCCTAACCTATCTGGCTAAGTGGTCATAGCGTGGGCAAGAACAGAAGGAATAACATCCCTTTGTGGTTACTGACCCCATTGGACATTTGTCTAAAAGATGACATAAAAATCTTTCCAAGTAGGAAAAAAAAGCAAGTTTGTTACTATTATATATGATAGATTTGTTGTTGTTGTTAGTTGCAAAGTTATGTCCAACCCATCATGTCCCCATGGACAACATTCCTCCAGGCCTTCCTGTCCTCTACCATCCCCTGAAGTCCATTTAAGCTCATGCCTACTGCTTTGGTGACTCCAGCCAGCCATCTCATTCTCTGTTGTCCCTTTCTTCTTTTGCCCTCAATCGTTCCCAGCATTAGGCTCTTCTACAATTAGTCCTTCCTTCTCATTAGGTGGCCCAAGTATTTGAGTTTCATCTTCAGGATCTGGCCTTCTAAAGAGCACTCAGGGTTGATCTCCTCTAGGACTGACCGGTTTGTTCGCCTTGCAGTCCAAGGGGCTCGCAGGAGTCTTCTCCAGCAGAGTTCAAAGGCCTCAATTCTTTGATGCTAGCCTTTCTTATGGTTCAACTTTCACAACCATACATTGCGACTGGGAAAACCATAGTCGTGACTATACACACTTTTGTTGGCAGGGTGATGTTTCTGCTTGATATGATAGATAGAACTCTCAAATCGGGATAGTCTCTAATATATGTATATATGTTTGCTTTTAATCCATAAGTATCCCATAAAGTTAAGAATTACATATAGTAAATATTCCATGAAAGTTCAAGATCCAGTATTTGCAACATGGGCAAACTGCTTGGCTATGAGATAAAAATTATCTACTACAATATACCCAGTTGGATGAGGGCTTGCATCCTTGCCCTAAATCATGTAGATTAGCAAACTCAAAAATGCGTGACTGCAGGCTTGTAGAGCCAACTCCTACTTATTGATGGTCAAGACAGAGGAGAACAGGGATGAAAATAATTCAGGGATAACTATTCTATGTGCAGAAAGGCAAATGTGGATGGAAGGAACATGCTTTGGTGGAAGAAATTCTACAATCATGATACATTTCACAAAGACAATCAGAAAAAGCATGTGTAGTAGCAAGTTCCTTGCCTTGAGAGTCTTATGGGAGTAAACACAGACTGCTGGACTACTCTCACCCTGTAGTCTTCTTGTATATTCAGACATAGCTTTGTTTTCCTCCCATCCATCTCTATTTTTTGCCGTTTCAAATCACTCTATTTTCCAGAGTTTAACTGAGTGAGCCTGTCTACAATATTACTTCATTATGAATGGTTAGAATGACAGGATCTTCTCAAAATTAAATGTAACCAATTGTGCAGGTTGGTCATTTAGGGCGGTACATAGCATAAGCATGAGGGAAGACAAAGAAATATCAAAATACAGACCAACCAGAGCTGCCTGTTGACCCTAGAAAGAAAGAAGATGGATACTACAAACCATACTGTGGTCTTTTTCATGGTAGTGGTGGGAGGCAGTACATGGATGCAATAAATGATTACCATGATAGAGCAATGGTAGAGCAGTGATTAGAATGCAGTATTGCATGGTTCTGCTGACTGCCAGCAGTTCGATCCTGAATGGCTCAAGGTTGACTCAGTCTTCCATCCTTCTGAGGTCAGTGAAAGGGTTGTTAGGGGTAATATGCTAACTCTGTAAATACTTAGAGAGTGCAGCAAAGCACTACAAAGCAGTATATAAATCTAAATGCTATTATTGGAAGACATGATAGCAGTGTTCCAATATCTCAGGGGTTGCCACAAAGAAGAGGGAGTCAAACTATTCTCCAAGGCACCTGAGGGTAGAAAAAGAAGCAATGGGTGGAAACTAATCAAGGAGAGAAGCAACTTAGAACCGAGGAGAAACTTCCTGACAGTTAGAACAATTAATCAGTGGAACAGCTTGCCTCCAGAAGTTGTGAATGTCCCAACACTGGAAGTCTTTAAGAAGATGTTGGATAGCCAATTGTCTGAAATGGTATAGAGTTTCCTGCCTAGGCAGGGGGTTGGACTAGAAGACCTCCAAGGCCCCTTCCAACTCTGCTATTGTATTAATTGTATTGCTATTGCTAAATGCCAGTGTTTATTTAGATTTAGTGTTGGGTGGGTCTTTTCATTATCAGAAAAGAATGTTGAGTGCTGAGATAGTCATTATAAGGTCATCCCATGATAGTAGTATTAAGATGTTGCATTCCTATTGTAAAGGTCATAGTTTGAGTGACACTTCTTTCTTTTATCTTTCCCATATAACTGTTAATGGAGATTCTCAGTCATCCAGGTCATGGTTGTCTCAAGGGTGCTTTTTCAAAAGGCAACCAGACTTTGTTTTTCTTTGAAGATGTTTTGCTTCTCATCCAAGAAACTTCTTCAGCTCAGAACTGAAGAAACTTCTTGAATAAGAAGCAAAACATCTTCAAGGAAAAACAAAGCCCGGTTGCCTTTTGAAAAAGCTTCTTTGGTCTGAAGACCTCCCGACAGCAGTTTGTTCGGCTGGATTTCCGCAAGGCTCGGCAAAGCCCCTTTTTTCAACTGGTCTCGCTGCGACACTTCCGGCTTCTCTTCTGGGATTTCCTATGTAACATTTCTTGGGTACTTAACTCATAACCTTCCCCTGTCCTAGCTCCTTTTGCATTGGGGGAGGGGGAGCAGGAGCCCAGTGAACATTGTAGTTGTGCATGCCAACAAAAGATATTTGGTTGCATCTCTCTCTAATTGTTTTGGTCCCTTATTTAAAGTGGGCATTTCCCTCCCACAACTCAATTTTGCAATCTGTTTAGTAGAAGTGATCAGATGAGCAAAGTGCATCACCAAGCATGCCTGTGGGACGGAAGCTGTTTGAGAAAGATAGAGCAGAGTATCGGGAGAGATGTGTAATGCCAGCAAATGAATGCCAGCAAATATATCAGGAAAAATCCTGGACCTAGATAGGAACTCTCTAGGGATTTTCAAAGCAAATTTTATCACTTAACAAGCGAGGAAAAATCCAGCTCAAGGTCACAAAGGATTGGACAACTTCAGTTCAAAACTAAACACAACTAGGGGAACTTTATTGGCAAGCAATAGTTTATTGGCAAACTCTTGCTGAGTACGGAAGAGTTTAGCCTTCAAAAGTCTCAATGGTCTTTAGGAAAGGTAGACAGCATAGATACCAAAGTTATTGCTACATCTTGGGCTCAGAATTTCTATTGGGATCCCTTAAGGTTTGAGTTCCTAAACTTGGAGCAGGGGGAGAAGCTTACAGCAAGCAAAAACCATTTGATAAGTATTTCAAATGCTAGTGGGGGGAAAAAAGCCACATATCTCTTAATCTTGCACCTTATCCACCCTACATACAATCCATCACATTTATTTACATCTGTAATAAAGAGTCTAGATAGCAAAATATGGCTGTCACTGTATTGTAAACCTCACTTCCTCTGTCACTTGTTTGCTTCTTACAGACATTAGTAGAAATCTGTATACCGTGTTCAATATGATGATAATTATGAGAGCTACTATTTATTGGATTAATAAGACTATCACACTGAAGATACCTCTGGTGGCTTGCATTTTAAACCTGAACGAAAACAACAATTAGAATGCAGGAAGTGCAACCTATTAAATAATGCTCTGGGGAAGTGCTTTATTTAAAAACCATCTCAAATAATCTGTCATCACCCTGCAGGTTCACAAAACACCTTGGCCCAGGGCCTGTTCAAAGGGGGGAAAAGCCAGGTGTTCACTGTCTTTCCAAAACAGAGAAGGGACAAAGCCAAATAGACCACTTGAGAATGATATTCTGGAGGGCAGGAATGGTGATAGAAAAGTATAGTGTTTAAATAATTGTTCAGAGCTAAGTATTTCTCTGTGATAAAGAGTCAGAACAGCTAAAGTTTGTTTGGAACTGACATCAAGGTTTTAACAAATCCCTTTTGTAAATCCAATATTCAAAGGTTGCTCGTTTGGATTGTAATTTTTATGTACCTTTTAATTATTAAGACAAAGAGATTTGTTAAAGTTTTGAAGAATTTGGTGAGAAAAACTGAAAAGCAATCAAGTTCTAGGACATTATTTGAAGGGATTAAGATCAAGATAGTTAAAAGTAAAAGGAAGAAATATGAAGTAGGTTTATTTGATCAAGACTAATATAAATAAGCTCTTCTTTCTGATGACTTTTAATTAACTTTTGCTGACTAGAAATAAACAACAAGAGTTTAAGGAGTTGTTACTTAATCAGAGTTGAGAGATGGGAAGAAGAGATAGTTTGTCATATTTTAAGAGCCGAGGGAGTTCACTGTACCTCAGATAGAGTCCCTTGGTGTGAAATGGGGCCCAGGGAGGCAGTGGGGCTTGCTGATTGTATACTTGGCTCCTCGCTATACGTCAGCAGCCCTGCCCAAGCTCCTCGAGCTGATCTCAGAGACGGCAGTTGAGACCCCCAAGCTTGTGGTTATGGGGGATTTCAACTTGCCGTTGACGGGGGAAGCATCCGAGGTAGCTCGGGAGTTCATGGCTTCCATGACAGCCATGGACCTGACCCAATTAATTCAGGGCCCCACACACGAAGGTGGCCACACTCTGGACCTTGTTTTTCTATCTGAACAGTGGGCGAGTGATCTGGGAAGAGGGGATGTAACCATTACTCCCCTGTCATGGTCAGATCACTCATGTCTCCGGCTGGACTTCCCTGGCGCTACCCCCCACCGCGAGGAGGCGGAACCAAACTGTCCAAGTTGGTACCGCCCCAGGCGCCTGGTGGAACCGGATAGGTTCCAGACGGAGCTTTGGCCATTCCCTGTAGCCCTGACCCGCTCTCGCTCCGAGAACCTAGTGGCCGCCTGGAATAGGGCGGCCGCTGGGGCCCTGGACCGAGTTGCGCCTTTGCGGCCTCTCCTGCGGCGACGACCCACCTGGGCTCCTTGGTTCACCGAGGACCTGAGGATGATGAAGCGCCATAGGAGACGCCTGGAGGGCTGGTGGAGGTCTTCACGCTCCGAATCTGATCGAACACAAGTAAGAGCCTATTTACGGACTTACCTTGTGGCATTAAGAGTGGCCAAACGCAGACATTGTGCCACTCTTATTGCGTCTGCCGATAACCGCCCTGCCGCCTTGTTTCGGGTGACCCGCTCTCTCCTATCACAGGGGACGCGGGAAGCCCCTCTACAGGGCAGAGCAGAGGAGTTTGGGGAATATCTGCAGGACAAAATCGCTCAGATCCGGAGTGGATGGACCCCCTTCAGTGGACCAGAGGAGCCGCCAACAGTGAGTCTTGTGAGACCACTCTGGGAGGAGTTTGCGTCTGTTGCCCCCAAGGATTTGGATAGGTTGCGTGGACGGCTGCGACCGACCACATGTTTAATGGACCCGTGTCCCTCCTGGTTGGTACTGGCATCCTGGGAAGTGACACGAGGTTGGCTACTGGGCCTGGTGAACGCCTCTTTGAGCGAGGGGTCCTTTCCTGCCACCTTGAAAGAGGCGGTGGTGAGGCCCTTACTCAAGAGGCCTTCCCTTGACCCGATGGAGCTAGCTAATTATCGTCCAGTCTCCAACCTTCCCTTTTTAGCGAAGGTTGTAGAGAATGTGGTGGCACAGCAGTTTCCACGACACCTTGAGGAATCCGAATATCTAGACCCACGCCAGTCCGGCTTCCGGCCCGGACACAGCACGGAGACGGCCTTGGTCACGTTGGTCGATGATCTCTGGAGGGCCAGAGATAGGGGTTGTTCCTCTATCCTGGTCCTATTAGATCTCTCGGCGGCTTTTGATACCATCGACCATGGTATCCTATTGCGCCGGCTGGGGGGGATGGGAGTTGGAGGCACGGTTTTGCGGTGGTTCGGCTCCTACCTCTCCGACCGGACGCAATGTGTGTTGGCAGGAGGGCAGAGGTCGACTCTGAGGCCACTCACTTGTGGGGTGCCTCAGGGGTCGGTCCTCTCGCCCCTTCTGTTCAACGCATATGTGAAGCCGCTGGGGGAGATCATCCGTGGTTTTGGGGTGGAGTATCATCTGTACGCTGACGATACACAGCTGTACATTTCCACCCCAGACCACCCCAACGAGGCTGTCGAGGTGATGATCCGGTGTTTGGAAGCCATCGGGGTCTGGATGGGGGACAACAGACTCAAGCTCAACCCCTCCAAGACTGAGTGGCTGTGGCTACCGGCACCCCGGTTCAGTCAGTTGATTCCATCGCTGACCATAGGGGGCGAGCAATTGCCCCCTGTGGAACGGGCACGCAATTTGGGCGTCCTCCTAGATGCCCGGCTGTCAATGGATGACCATGTGGCAGCCGTGGCAAGGGGGGCGTTCCACCAGGTTCGCCTGGTGCGCCAATTGCACCCCCTACTGGACCAGGATGCCCTACGCACGGTCACTCATGCACTGGTGACGTCTCGGCTGGACTACTGCAATGCCCTCTACATGGGGCTTTCCTTGGGACGCGCTCGAAGACTGCAGCTAGTCCAGAACGCAGCCGCGCGGGCTATTTTTGGGAGTACTAGGTACTCCCACGTAACATCGCTCCTGCGCGAGCTGCACTGGCTGCCTGTGGTCTTTCGGGTGCGTTTCAAGGTGTTAATTACCATCTTTAAAGCGCTCCATGGCTCAGGACCTAGGTACTTGCGGGATCGCATCCTACTACACACTTCCCTGCGACCGATTCGCTCTCACAGGGAGGGGCTCCTCCGGGTGCCGTCCACTAGGCAGTGCCAACGGGCGACACCTAGGAGTAGAGCCTTCTCTGTGATGGGCCCAACCCTCTGGAATGACCTCCCCCCCGATATCAGAACCACCACCAACTTTCTCTCATTTCGACGAAAACTGAAGACTCACCTGTTCCGTTTAGCCGGCCTGGACCATTCATAACCTCATCATACCTCTTGGCAGATATATTTTAATTGGGTATTTTTTAAGATTGTTTATATACTGTTTTTATCTGCTTTACCTGTACAGTGTTGTATTGCCTCCTCGTCTATGTTTTTATGTTTGCATGTTTGTAGTCTATTTTATCTATTTCATTTGACTGTACACCGCCCCGAGTCCCTCTGGGGAGAGGGGGCGGTATAAAAATCAAAATAAAGGTAAAGGTAAAGGTAAAGATGATAAGTAACTAAAATTGTTTATAATGATGAAGAGAGAAATCATTTTTTATGTTTCTTTTCCTTTTTGTCACTCTTATTTTTTTCTTTCTTTTATATTTTTTCCTATTTTTCCTGCACTTTCTCTTTTTTCTTTTTATTGTTTTTTTTCTTAGATATTTTATCTTTTTAATTATAACGTTTTCCAAAAATACTACAAAAAGAGGAAGTCACATAACAGTGAAGTTCAAGGTCATACCACTGTCATAAAAAAGAAGGCTTTCTCAATATTGATGTATCTGGTATCCTTCTTTGTTTAATGAAATGTATTCCCTACATACATTTGCCACATGAATAAATGTTTTCATTTATGCAATGAACTACTAGTGGCACAATATGGAGAAAATGACTTTGGGAAAGCAGCTCCCCCCAAAATTCCAGGTATAGATTCATTTAAATATTAAAGAGCGAAGAAGGATTGGGTGCAGATCTAATTAGCAGATCTTGAGGCATGGAACTGAACTGGTGCCAATGAAGTATGTTTTGAGCCTATATGACTGGGGAGATGGACCCTCATCTTGCCTTGTAATCAGTTTGAACCCCCGGCAGCTTCCTGGACAAGTCCCTGCAGCTACTTTGGCAATATTTAAGAAGTGGTTTGTCATGGCTTCCTTCCTAGGGCTGAGGGAGAATAACTGACCCATGGTCATCCAATGGCTTCATGACCAAGATGGAACTAGAGTGCATAGTCTCCTGTTTTCTAGCCTGATGCTTTAACCACTATACTAGACCTGGTCTCTGGTATTTTTTGGAAAACTTCAAAAATGGTTTTGAGACAATGTACTCCAAAGGTGGTTTTTCAAGAGGCAACTGGACTTCCTGGCTTTTCTTTGAATATGTTTTGCTTCTCATCCAAGAAGCTTCTTCAGTTCTGGGATAATAACCATGACCTGGATGACTGAGAATCTCCTAGACCAGCGATGGCGAACCTTTTTTGGCTCGCGTGCCACAAGTGGGGGGAGCGCGGGGGGGTCATGTGCGGGTGTGCCACACCCATAATGCAACGTGCGCCCTCCATTGCACATGCACGCACAACGCCCCTCCCATTTTTACATGCTTTTTTCGCCCTCCCCAGGGTCCAGAGGCTTTATAGGAGCCTGGGGAGGGCGAAAAGAGCCCCCCGCCCCCCCCCGGAGGCCCTCCGGAGGCTTCAGGGAACGTCCCGAGGCTTCCCTGAAGCCTTCGGAACGCTTAAAACCACCCTCCGAGCAACCCGGAAGTACTTCCAGGTTGCTCGGAGGGTCGTTTTAAGCACTCCCAAGGCTTCAGGGAAGCCTCGGGACAGTCCCTGAACAGGCACGAGACGTGCGTCTCCATCGCCCGGGCCCGGATAGCCTCGGCCACGTGGCGCCTCGAACCCAGCGTCCTTGCGCCGCTCCGCCCAGCCTCGGCGCGCTCGTCAGGGCCCGGCCTTCACATCGCCGCTGCCGCCGCCACCAGGACAGGCTCGGCTGAAGGGAAGTCCGTCGGGCCTCGACCATGCCGCCCTCGCCTCCTCCTCCTCCTCCTCCTCTAGCCGTGCCACGCCGCCTCCTCCTCCTCCTCTAGCCGCGCCATCGTTCTCAGCCCCGCGGGCGCCTCCGTCCTTGGAGCTTGGCTGCCTGCTGCCTTTCCCCTCCTTTGTCTCCCAGCCGGGCCGGGCCGCCGCTGAGTTGCGACTAGTGCTTCCTCCATCGCCACTGCTGCCGCTGTTCACGGAACCCGCCTCTCGCCCTCTTCCTCCAATCGGCAGGTTCCGACTCATTCGCTGCCTGCCGAGCCCCGGCGCCGCGTTCAAGCCGGAGGGGGAAAGGAGGAGAAGGAGAAGGAGGAGGAGGCTGGGCTGGGCTTGGTTGGTCTCCGCCACCCACCACCCACCCCCCGCGCGGCCTGCGCAATGGTACGATCCGGAACACTCCGAGCCGTCGCCTTGACAACAAAGCCCCCTTTGCTTTCCCCCTCCCCTTCTCCTCCCTTTCGGCTTAACCCTTGCGATGCCCGCGCAAAGCCCTGAGGTGACGGATTCCTGTGCGGGACGCATGGCAGGAAGGCTATAGAGTCCCCCCTCCCTCCGCCGTCCAGACGGTCCCTGAAGCCTTTGGAACGCTTAAAACGACCCTCCGAGCAACCCGGAAGTCACTTCCGGTTTGTTCGGAGGGTGGTTTTAAACGCTCTGAAGGCGTCAGGGAAGCCTCCGGACGGTCCCTGAAGCCTCCGGGGGGAGCAGGGGAGGCTCTTTTCGCCCTCCCCAGGCTCCTATAAAGCCTCTGGAGCCTGGGGAGGGCGAAAAATAGCTTTTAAAAAGGTGAACTCAGCTGGCCAGCGCGCGCATGCACGCTGGCCAGCTGACAGGGCAGCGCCTCGCGTGCCCTGACAAGTGCCATAGGTTCGCCATCATGGTCCTAGACATTTAGAGTCAGTGTATTGTTCATTCTCATTCTTTTGTTTGTTAGCTTAGGGAGATAGCTCTGTCTGTGAAGAAAACAGCTTTAAGGAAATCTGGTGACATAATTCCAGAGTTGTAGCTCCAGCATATTTGGAAGAAACATGATGGAGACATTTGTGTTATTCGTTAATAGAACTGAGACAATTCTAAATAGATAACTTGGAGTAAGGCAGAATCAAATCAAATCAAATCAAATCAAAAGGCAGTCTATGTGTTCTGACAGTAGTTACATTTGGACATCATACTAAATCAAAATTCTTCACAATTCTGACTTAGCACAGTTGAATTGGCATGCCAACATGTTGCTGCCCAATCGCTTCCACTTAGTTCCTCTTGCCATCAGAAACAACTAAACAAATTATGAAATTTGTTTCTCACGGAGATAAGAAAGTCACAGGCCTAAGTTCCGTATCCCAAACAGTCAAATCAGAGAGGCCTAGTTGCTGTTCGAGAGGATTCAAATCGGTAAATAAAAAGGGAGGTCATTTAAATGGGATGGATTTATATAAATGAAATGGTAAAACTATCTCCCACCCCACCACTGCTATTTATGTCCTTAACTTACAGAACAGTGCAGTCCCTATCTATGAAAAAGTTGATTGTCACTAATTTTGGAAAACATCCAAGTAAGAACCATGGTTTCTTTTTATTTTCTCCCTGGGTTAGCAAGGGTTACTATCCTTCCTTCCTTTCTTCCTTCCTTCCATCCTTCCATCCATCCATCCATCCATCCATCCATCCATCCATCCATCCATCCATCTATCCATCGGAAGAAATATCCATCTGGTTCAGTTCCAAGCTGGAAGAAAGACACTGGGAACATGGAGGCTGATTGGAAAGAAAGGTTTATTGATGAGGCAGAACCAACAACCTCATGTGATTCTGGGCAGCTGACAAAATGGCGCTGAGTGTGGGTGTATCTTTATAGATTTCTGTGACTTTGAAGTTTGGACTTTTCTGGGAGTGGTGCAATAAAGGGGCTTGTGTTCTGAAAGGATATTGGGCAATTCCTATCGTGGCTAATGGCTTTCCTCCTGTTTTGGATTTTGAGTGAGGGGCTGCTTTCTAATCTTACTATTCTGCCAAGAAGTTTTGAAATATCCTGTCTTGAATGGGTCACCAAATCTGCATGTCTAAAATCTGGCCTCCTCAGTTTCTGTTTGGGGGCAGGGAGACTGAAGCTAGTTTCTGTCTCCCTTAAGAGCATGTTTCTCAATTTCTCCCTTTGGGAAAATATAATATCCTGCGTTTTTAATATTCCCCAAATATTTCATTCTTCTGAGGGGGGGAGCTTTCCCTCCTTCCTTCCTTCCCTCCTTCCCTCCCTCCCTCCCTCCCTCCTTCCTTCTTCTTTCTTAGTATATGGGGAAAATTGTGAATTGAGAAAGAAGAATGCTTGAACATCTGATGTGTTTTAACAATTCTACCTGGTGTTCTAGGCTGTTTCTGTTTTGATATATTGACTTTTACAAACTCACAATCACTTCCATGGCTCATGGGAAACTTAGATTTCTTGAACAATAACCTGCCACAGGGCAACTTTCTTTTTGAAAGAGATAGGATCTTCAAAAGCAGCTTGTGATGTGTCAGTGGGAGTTTCTGTTTAACAGCAAAGAAAAAAAATCCCACTCAGGAAGCACAAATCTTAGGTATTGGCCAGATCTGAAATAGCTTTGGATCTTGGTAAATGAAATTCAGTAGCTTTCATGAAATAAAGCTAGTTCTTCTAATGAATCTACTTCGAGATGTGTTTGCTTTTGTAATATTATTAGATTTAAACATTGGATTTATTAAGGAATCAGCCAGTTTCTCTCATTTAATCTGTTTCTTTAATCTTTTCTGGATTGTGTACCCAAAGTGAAATGTTTTAAGAAGTTTGGGTTTTGGTGAAATGTATTGGATTTGAAAATCTTTTAGCACAAAACTTAGCACATTTAATGGACTTTATTTGCGAATGGCTGATGAATTCAGAAACCAAACCACCTAAGATTGTATGATCAAATATGTAAAAATGGAAATTTCAAGGGAAGAAAAACATTTAATTGTAGTGAGTATCATATATATAGAAAGAAAATGGATAAATTTTGATTGCTTGAAAAATGGATACTATAGTACAACTTTAAACTAAGGACTGAATTTAAGCTTCATTTATATTTTTCGTAAAATAAGTTGGAAATAAGTTTCTTGTTGTACTTTTGTTCCTTCCTATATTTTTTGTTTTCTGCATCCTTATCTTTCCTCATTCTCCTCTTTCACTTTCAAACTATCTCTCTTTCTGTGTGTGTATGTATGTATGTAGGGAGGAAGGGAGGGAGAGAGGGAGGGAGGGAGAGAGAGAGAGGCGGGGGGAGAATGAATAAATTTACGTCAATCTTAATGACCAACATTGTCCACCTATTTTCTAAAAACTGTTGGAACAGTGACAAGTTAGAATTTTTTCCCATATTGGGTCAATATCATAAAATTCAACAATTTGAGTTTAATAGAATGAAACAAATTCTAAAAGTTGCATTCTCTTTCCAACCTCTTATGTTTCTAATCCACGATACTAAGAAGTTTGGCTTTTTCCACTTGAAAATTTCTGCTGGATCCCTTTATTATTTTATGCTTCTTCCATGGGTGAAAACCAGCAGGTTCTGGAGAATTGGTAGTGGAAATTTTGAATAGTTTGGAGAACCGGCAAATGCAACCTCTGGCTGGCCCCAGAGTGGGGTGGGAAAGGAGATTTTGCAGTATCTTTTTCCTGCCACTCCCACCAGGCCACGCCCAACAAGCCACACCACACTCACCAAGCCACGCCCACAGAACCGGTAGTAAAAAAAAAAGAATTTAACCACTAACCTCTTCCCCTTTATCTTATAAAGCATTGTATTTCTTTAATGGTTATTTTGCAGCATGTTTTCCTGATTCTCACCCACAACATTTTCATAAAGAGTCAAACAAAATGCAGTATAATTAGCTTCATGTGGGGGGTGAAAGGTGCCACTTAGGAAAGATGGCACAGTGTCATCTCGGACAGAGTTTAAACATTTGCGTAGAACAGTTGCCCTGAAAAGATGTTTCAGTTGTTGGAGGAAATAGGTCACTGCAAACAGAGCTGTAAAACAAAGCTAGTTCCTTCTAAATTTTGGGGGAAAAAAACACCAATCTGTTATAAAACTTGTCTGACAGCCTTTAGGATGAAAGACAAGGGGATTTGAGAAGTCAGGCACGGAAATGGAAATTGGAGAAGCGAGGTGGGGGCAGGAGGAAAGGAAACGGAGGGGGAAGGAAATAACAGAGTGTGGAAAAAGAAGAGCCGATTTCTCTGGGGAGACCACAGAGGCATCGGCAACTGACAGACTGAGAGAAGAGCCTGACTTATGTGCCCAAGAGCTGCAGACTCAAAAACTTAAAAGAGCCAGAAGCCTCGGCATCTGCAAATGAGTGTTTTGGTAAAGACCAAAAGGACGTGTCTTGTCAGATCTCGTTTCATGTTCATAGAAAACCAGCTAACTTCCTTAGTAAATGGTGGAAGTGCTGCAGCACAATATGTCTGATTTTGGTTAAAGTGTTTGCAAAAGTACTCGGGGAGATGCTGTTAGCAAGCTAGTTAAGGAAGGGTTGGGTGATCAGGAAAGACAGATCCATAAGTGGCTTGAAGATTATACTTAAAAGAGCTTCTCATTAAACTGGAGTTATGCGTCATGAGGAACGGCAAAGCATCCTGCTCTGGGTCTGAAGCTGTTCTATATTTTCAATATTTTCATTAATGGCTAGGGTGAAAAGCTAGGGAAAACTTTCAGACGGCACAGAACTGTGTGGCATGGCTAATATAACGAGAAAATAGAACCAAAATGGAAAATGTCCTCATAGGTTACAGATGAAGGCTAAAAATAACAGAATGAACTTTAATGGAAAGTTTTTCACTGCAGGGGAAAAGATCAAATCCAAAGGTATTGTGTACAGATATAAAATTGGGAATATGGGGTCTGTTAATGATATGTCTGAAAAGGATCTTGAAATTGTGGTCAGAAAAGGAGTAGGTGACAGCAGTGGAGCATGGCTGCTTAAAGAGAAATTCAGTGTTAGGTTGCATTAATAGAAGAGTTTCCAAATTAATTCCATGATATTCTGTGATGGTCAGACCTCAAGTGCTCTGTCCAGTTTTGAGAACCAAATAAAAAATTAGGCTGAGACAACATTGCTTGCCCTTGTCAGTGACATATGATGAGCTCAAGATGGAACAATGCATCAATTTAGGTCCTCTTTGATTTTTCAGTAGCACTCGGTATCATCAATCATGGTATCTTATGGGCTAGCTCAGGAAGTTGGGTGTGGGAAGGACCATGATATTGTGGATCTCCTTTCTCCAAGGCTGGCTCCAGCCACTGTTGCTATGTGGTGGTAGTGGTGAGGTCAAAACTGAGGTTCCTATTTTGTGGGGTGCCTCAGGTTCAACTCTTTCCACACTCCTATTTATTATCTCCATGAAGCCATTGGGTGAGGTCATCCACTTGTACATCTCTTCTCTGGCTGACCAAGCAATAGTAACAAAGCCCTTTCCCAATGCCTGGACGCTTGGAGGATTTGAATGGGGGAGAATGGAATTGTTGTGAGTTTTAAGACTCTTGGGTTCTAGGGATTTTCCATCTTTTACTCTGTGGGTGCACTTCCCAATTCAGAGTTGTACACAATTTTGGGGTCCTCCTGGATTTTTGGCTCCTTCGTCTTCTCATATTTGGGTAGACGAGGTTGACCTGATAGGAAAAAAAAAACACTTATTCTCTCCCCTGGTACAGTTGACAAAGGGAGGAGAACCTGTGGCTTAGAGATTAATACATCTACCTAATATGCAAGCAGCCCAGCTTTGAATCCCAGAAGGGTATGGCTAGCGGATGCGAGCTAAATAGCTTGAAATATATCTATACTAGTCTCCCTTTTTTTCTTTGTTTGGTAAATATAAATTTAATGCTCTTTTGCCATTGTTTCTGCCAGCTCCACCAGATCTAGCAGAGAGGGCATATTCTGGCTCTCTCCTATTAAACATTTTTGTTAGCCCAGATGTGTCCAACCTGCAGGCTGCATGCAGCCCTGGACAGCTGGTAACGCAATCCCACAAATCGTAAACTTTCAACATTATTGTATGATTCATATAATATATTAACTATATTATATCTTTATATGTGATCCAAGACAATTCTCCTTCACTCAGTGTGCCCCAAACAAGCCAGAAGATTGGACCATGGTGTCCTAAAGAATAGCAACCCATTGGAAATTTGGATGGCATCAATCCCATTGGCCTTTTGCAAGCCATTGAAGATCTGACTATTTCCCCAGGTATTTAGGTCCAAGGGTGAATGAGCTCTGATATCTAATGTCAGCGTTCCAAATATCATGCAGAATTAAATCAGAGTCCAAGGCAGAGCTATCCTTAAAGTTCCAATTTAATAAGTCAGACATGTTGGCACATCTGTGGAATCCCAATTCTGGAAGTTACCACCCAGTTGAAAGTTCATGATCTTGTCCCCACACCCACTAATCCATCACATGGTCCAATCTTCTTCTTCCACGCTGTCTTCTCCACCCCACTGGTTCCGGTCAGGTGCCAAGGTGCGGAGACAAAGAATAACCTTGATCTTCTAGAAAGGATTTTTTTATTTTGAAAACAACACATTCTACCCATTGCTATTCCCCCCTCCCCCTTAATGAATATGCATACTAAAGATGAAACTAGAAGAGAGAGTGTGGCAGGCCAAAGATTCTTAAAGGAACCACTGCAGGCCTGACATCTAGTGCATCAGACGGGTGATTATGTAGATCAAATAGACGTAAACTGTTCTGATGATAAGTAATGATAAGCCATTTACTCATGAGTAATGATAAGCTGCTTACTCATGAGTAAAACAGAGCAGACAGAGCCCTTTTCAAAAGAGAGCAGGAACAGTCTTTTATTCACGTGGATAAACAAAAACCAAATGTAATTAGTCCCAACAAACCTGGCTCTGATCAAGGAATCTGAATTGCTTGCTATGTACTAGAAAATGGATGGTTGCCTGTGACAACTGGCCACTCCCAAACCCCTACTATTTATTTCCCAGCCAGGGAGGGGCTGGCTACGGAGGTGGGCTGTTACCAGTTTGCATCAGTTTGGGCAAACCGGGAGTGGTATTTTGGCCTTGGTCGCCCGAACTGGCAGCAACTCAGGCTGACTATGCCCCCAAACCAATTCCCCAGTCGACGATGCCATTGCCAGCATCTTTTAAAGCAATTTTTTAATGTTCTGCACATGCGAAGAGCGCGCAAACCAAACCGGCAGCAACGCCGGCAGCAGCCCACCCTTGGCTGGCTAGTGTCTAGGTCTGCTTTTTCTTGAGAGCTGGCTTATTGCTTTCCTTTGCTCTCCTCTCCTTTCCTCTCTATGCATATGCACATCTGGGGTGGGCTCTATCTGTTCCTCCCCCTCACTCAGCTCAGGCCCCAAAGACAGCTGCCTCTCCACGTGGGGAAGGACGGAAGACCCCAGCTCTTCCACTGTCTCTGATGCTGTTTCCTTATCAGAGCCTTCCGAAGAGCCTCCAAAACTGGCCCAGGCTCTCCCTCCACCTCCTCGTCGTCTGACTCTGCTGCTAGCTGTCCTGGCAGCTGATGGGCCACAACATAACCAGTCCCATTCATCTCTATTTCTGAATCTTATCCTTGTTAGGCTACTTCGTCTGAATCCAGTTTTTCTGAATTCACCAAGAGAGCGCAGGGTGTGCTACCTCTGCTAAAGTGCCCGAAAGACAGTCAGATAGAATAAGTCCATGAGCAACTATTTATTGTCACAAAATGAAGGTCACTGACTAATGGACACGAGGCATCTAAATGAATGTTAAGAAAAACTTTCTAAATATAAGATCAGTTCAATAAGGGAAACAAACACATGGGGACATGGTGAACTTCCCTTCATTGATTATTTTTGCCTAGCTTACCAATGTCCTTCGGTTCTTTCTATTTTATTTAAAATTAAAACCAGTGTTGTGTCTTAGGCCAACCCACTTCAAAGGATTGTTGTTGTGGAGGAAATAGAAGGAAGGGAGAATATTGGGATGGTTACCGCCTTAAATTATTTATATTAAAAACAGTAATAAAGGACGTAAACTAACAATAACAACAACCCTTAGATTCATGTTTGTTTGTTTGTTTGTTTGGATTTATATGCCGCCCTTCTCCCAAAGGACTCAGGGCGGTGTACAACATTAAAAAAACACACATCCCAAAAGTTAAAAAAAATTAAATACATATCCAAAAAACAAACCGAATTTAAAAGACAATACATTTAAAATAAGTTAAAATTAACAGGCCAGGCTGGCTTGCTGGAAAAGCCAACTTTTTAGGGCGCGTCGGAAGGACCAGAGATCAGGGATTATGCGAAGCTCCGGGGGCAGCTCATTCCAGAGGGAAGGCGCTCCCACAGAGAAGGCTCTCCCCCTGGGGGTCACCAGCCGACACTGTCTGGCCGACGGCACCCTGAGGAGGCCAACTCTGTGGGATGTACCGCTTCATATTGCTTTACAGCATTTGGGGGGTGTTTACAATGTCAGCATGTTGCCCTGGATCTGGATCTTCATTTTACTGACCTTGGAAGGATGGAAGGCTGAGTCAACCTTGAGCCCATCAGGATCAAACTCCAGGCTGTGGACAGACTTTACTTTCAATACTGCATTCTAACTACTGTGCCACCAGAGCTCCCATAAAAGAAAGTAAACAAGTAATAATGTTGAATTTTCTTTCTGATTGGAATAGTTATCTGTCCCTGAAAAAAAAAATCTTGCAAAATGGGCATGTCTAATATCAGAAGATATATGCTTGAATGTTAATCTTTATTCAAGAGATTTTTCAGTTAGAATAAAATATGCAAGGATTTCACTAGGGACACAAGAAGAAGGAAGGAATAGTCTAAGACACTTAAGCAATAGAGGAAGCATCCTTTATCACATCCTCCTAACTGAATGATTCCCAAACCAGACATAATGGAAAATAATATATTAATTGTATTTTATTTAGAAATTTGGTATTCTTCTTATTTATCTTTCCCTACACTTTGTGTTGTTTCTGAGCGATGCTCACCAAAGCTCCAAAATACAGCTAAAATTAAGATATTGTTATTTGAGGTGAATGGTTTTTCTCAGTGTTTGCTTAATATTAGGGCTGAGCCAAATTGGGTTTTATTTTTTGCATAGAAAGTGATGTTCATGTAATCCTGAGCCAAGAGAACAAGCATTGTTACTTGCTACAGGGAATGTGTCTATAGGCCAAATGGGCAGCCTGAAGCACTAAGTTGTCACTGGAGCACTATGTTGTCACTTGGCATCCCAATTTGACTTTGGCCCCTTAGAGGCCTTCTTATTGCAATTGCAAAAACAGGCATCACAAGTTCCCACCATTCTGAAGCAGGAAACAGACAAAAATGGCCCCACGTGGCCTAAACAGATTTCATTTAGACATTTTAAAAATGATTCTGAAACTTTCCTTCAAAAAATCTAGGAGAAATTCTAGGTTTTTCCTCAAAGAAAAACCAGAAAGTTCTAGGAGAAATGATGCATTTACCTCTTGCATTAATATGAATATTGCCTTTTATTAAATGTAGCTGTTCTAACTGAGGCTTTCCAAGAGCATGAAGAAACTCCTTGTCCCAACAAAAAACCCTTTTATTAATTTACTGTGAATTCTGCTCATTTACATCCAGAAAAGTCTTTCAAGGGAGGATTTATAGTCACAAACCTTATCTGGCTTGGAGAGCTGACAGGCCAATATCTGGAAAACTTGGCAAGGAGTCTCGGAGAGTTATGAACCAATTAAGCGAACTAATTGTCTTCTGCAACTCCATTCCCCTTTTGCTCCTCTTTTATTTCCTCTGGGAGGGGCCATTCATCATCCACCTGTGGCCTTACTCCCAAGTCGACCCCTGTTCTTTAGCCGTTCCCTTCGTCTGTCAACTCTGTGCATGCGCACACTGGGAATAGGCTCCAGCTGTTTGTCTGCCTCACTGATGTCTGCAGTGGTGAAATTCAAATTGTTTTTACTACCGGTTCTGTGGGCGTGGCTTGGTGGGTGTGGCAGAGGAAGAATACTGCAAAATCTCTATTCTCAATCCACTCCAGGGGAAGGATGTTGCAAAATCTCTATTCTCTCTCTACTCTGGAGCCAGCCAGAGGTGGGATTTTTCCGGTTCTCTGAACTACTCATAATTTCCGCTACTGGTTCTTCAGAACCTGTTAGAACCTGCTGAACTTCACCTCTGGATGTCTGACTCTGAAGGCAGCTGATAACTGGCATACAGCGCTGCCCCCCTCTCTGCCTCTGACACAGAGCCCTCATCAGAAATTTCCCCAGACTCCAGGACTGGCCCATGTTCCTCCACAACCTCCTCACTGTCCGAATCTGCTGCCTGCTCTGCTGCTTGTTGGTGGACCACAACGGTAGCTTTCTTTTCGGGAAGGGGGCAAAATATCTGACAGGATTCAAGATCCCCAGGTGCTGCTGATTTAAAAAAACAGCAGAATTAGATGAATAGTCAAATTGGATTAAAACAGAATAACACTACAAACTGGTGTGACTGGGAGAAGAGTGAGTTGGGAATCTTTGCAAAAGGTAGATTTAAACTAGAAAAGCAATTGGGGGCAGCAGGAAGCAGCCTCTTTAGAGAAAACAGAACTAGATATGACAGCAGCCAGATAGCCTTGCAAAAACATTTTTCAACAGCAGCTCTGCAGCCAAAGAGTACACAGGCTAAGATGTCTACAGCTGCTCTCCAGCCTAGGGCTGCATAACCCACTATGGATTAACTGATTTATTAAACTCTATCCACGTCTGCTTTTTAATTTTATTAGAGACTTACCTTAAACCCTGGCTACTTGAATTTATCTCTGGTTATTTGAATTACTCCTTGCGCTGCTTTTTCCATCCCTAACAAGTACATTTTTATCTGCATTTCTTGTTTACTTTCTCCAGTGGGATTTTTTTTTTTAAATTCAGTCTTTTATCGTGTTTCGAAGGAATGGAGTAAAACTGGGTGCAATTGGACACGTATAATGCTTTAGGTCAGAGTTTTCTTCAGAATGCATTGGTGGCAACAAGAATTCAAGATGATTTGGAAATTCCATGGTCTTTATTGAAAAGGCAGTGGTTGGAGATGATTGTGCTTGGTAGAACCAGTCACTTTTCTGAAAATCAGAAGGTGCTATGCTGAACACATTAGGTTTTATTTCTGCCCAGATAGCAAGGAAAGGATTTGACGGCACAGCTGATGGTTGCACTGCTGATTGTCAGAACTTTTTTTTGTAGTATTTGTTTGCTATCGGTTGGGGCGAACTGTCTCGAACCGGTAGCATGTCGCCCCCGCCCCTGGTAAAGGTGATTGCATGTCTATGAGGAATGTAATATGAGAATATGCCTGGAGCTGTTTTTCCATGGAGGAAGAGTAGTAGTAAGAAAAGGGTTATTCGTATCAATAAATAAACCACAGCAGTAGGTCTTGGGAGGCCTAGTGCTCTGTCTTTGGGTAATGGAAGGAATCTTAGATTCTGAACTTGATTTCTGCGATATGGTGCTGTCTATTCTTTCCATACTGTTACGGAAAAACACATCATTGCTTGCCTGCATTTTCAGATTGCTGTAGCTGTTATCTAATATCTATGGAGGTTCTCAATCATCCAGGTCACAGTGGTCCCAAAGGTGCTTTTCCAAAAGTCAATTGGACTTTCTTACTTTCCCACCCCCCGAAAAACGTTTCTCTTCTCATCCAAAAGCTTCCTCAGTCATCTGGGTCTTCATTTGGGTCCTCAGGGTCATCTGGGTAGTGCAAATGGGTGTGGAGTCTTCTTGGAATTGCTGAAGGGACTGTGTTGTAGACTGGAGAGTGATGATGTCACACCATTTGCATTAGTCAGGTGACCCCCAAGGACACAGATAAACCTCCAAGGGGCCTCAACAACCTTCTAAAAGGATGCAAATGACCAGCTGTCTGCCAGGAATATAAATCCTCCCATTCCCCATCCTCCAGTCAGAGCTGAAGAAGCTTCTTGGATGAGAAGTGAAACTTTCAAAGAAAAAACAGAAAGTCCATTTGCTTCTTGAAAAAAGCACCTTTGGGACAACCATGACCTGGAGGACTCAGAATCTCCAAAGACATTTTTTAAAAAACATTTCTTTTCTTGAAGATTTACAAGGTTGGATTATCTCCAATACCCTTTTTCATTTCTGGATTTTGTTTTGTTTTGGTCAATTAAGATGGGATGAATGTTGGGAGTATACTCCTAGTGTTGGGTAGGCAACATATATCTATATACAATAACAAATGGTCATTGTTGCTTTAAATGGGTGAATGTACTTATCAGCTGTAATTAACTCTACAATAAGAGGGAGTCAGGAGAGCTCACACTCTCTCTCTGCTTGTCCTATGCTTGATAACTACTTGCTCGCTTGATGACTGGAACGTGAACTGCGACTGTAAGCAATTGTTTGTTCTTTGAATTGTGTTTGGACATATATCTACTATCACTGCTTGTGAAACAATTATTAGTAGTAAAGCTACTTGTTTTTTTACTAGCAGTGTCTGAAACTCTATTCATGTGTTTTTTCTACTAGCAATGTTCTTTCTCTCTAGCTGTACATTCCGCTGCACTATTTTCTGTCTCCCAACGGAGATACCCCTAACAGTGAGTATATACATGTCGTTCATATTCTCTGTTTTTGCATATTCTTTGTCAATGGGAGAAATATAGAGTGAATTTCCAGCATTTCATAAGCTGGCTCATTGGCCTCAGACTTCTTCCAGGATTTGTAAAGCATTCCAGTTGTGACACTCTTTGGCTTAGCTGCCACATTGTCCTCCTTCCACTTGGCAGGTAATTTTAAAAGCCTGCCACATGCAACTGTTTTGAAACAGACTCTGAACAGGATGTATAAAATAATCCAATGGGAACACAATCAGATTTAGATTCCCTATGGTCTCCTGTTACATTTCCTGACAAAAAGAAAGAAAGAAAGAAAGAAAGAAAGAAAGAAAGAAAGAAAGAAAGAAAGAAAGAAAGAAAGAAAGAAAGAAAGAAAAAGCACCCTGGCAATCATAGATATTATCCCCTCCTCCCTATTTTCAAATTTCCCTGACTCTTTGGGGTTCCTTATATATAGAATGGTGATTCCTTAATTAATGCAGTTGCCTTTTAAAAACCCAAAGTAGTCAGGATTGCATATTCTCAGATCAGATGTATAGGCAGAAAGGTATCCAGGGAACACCCGTTATCCCGATCTTGAATTTTGACAGAAGGTTTTTTTCCCTGAAATTAAAATAGCTGGGTTAGCTTTTTTAGCTCCGAGTGACTCTTCAGAAGTATGAAAGCTTTTGCTTTTGTGTGTAGTTCTAATCCCTAGCGTGAGCTCAGTAGAAGTGGGTAGATTGGAGAGGAAGATCTTCAGGCTACATATTTCTTGGTTTGCCCCAACAGAGGACATGCAGGGAGTTCTGCCTCTGGAAAAAACTTCTGTCCACAGCTGGCAGAAGACCCTGAAAGGAGACATTAGCAAGCAGGGCGCAAGGAGTTTTCCATTTACTGGTTCTAACCCCTTATCTATTTCCCAAAGGGTTTTCTTTTCCCCCAGACTGTGCAGCTTGGAGTTGACATGGTGAAAAAGGAAATATGCACAAACACTTCAGACTTACACACTGTTTCCCTCCTGACCAGGGAAGCTGGGCGAGATTGGGATACAGTCTGAGAGTTAGTTGTTCTCTATAACAAGGCCTTTCAACCTTTTCACAGATTGCACCACTTTGAGGACATGGCAATATTGGAGTACCACCAGTGGTTTAGCAAGTTGTCGAAAACCTGATGACAAAAAAAAAAAGGAAAAAAGTGATAAAGTACACCCACTTACCTCACTTTTAATGGGAAACTTGTTCCTGTTTCTCTGACATTAATCTTTGCCCTCGTGGCTGGACTTACTGATAGCATTAAGTTGGATTCCAGCTGAAGACAATTCCTTTCCTCAATTTTTATACAGCTTTGTGCAACATTGCTACCTCCTTAGCTCATTCCTGCTACTGTGTTTCCCTGAAAATAAGACAGGGTCTTATTTTCTTTTGATCCCCAAAATAAGTGCTTGGGCTCATTTTTGGGGGGGTCTTATTATTTTTGAGGTGCAGGAGGCGGCAAGCATGGTCACCTCATGGCTGCTGCTGTGTTACAATATTTTCAGGGGAGGGCTTATATTTCAGGGGAGGGCTTAATTTCATGCATGTACTCAAAATCCCAATTGGGCTTATTATCTGGGGAGGTCTTATTTTTGGGGAAACAGGGTACAGTTGACTAGGAGGTATCACGTACCACCTTCTAGGTGCCGAATTGCCACCAGTGGTACACATACTACGGGTTGAAAAGCACTGTTCTCTAAGACCAGTGTTTCCCAATCTTACAAACTTTAAGGTGTGTGGACCTCAACTCTCAGCTGGCTGGGGAATTCTGAGAGTTGAAGTCTGCACATCTTAAAGTTTGTAAGGCTGACCCTGCAAACATCATGAAAGGCCAAGCATCTGAATTTTGGTCACGTGACCATGGGGGTGCTGTAACGGTCGTAAGTGTGAAAAACAGTCGTAAGTCACTTTTTTCAGTGCCGTTGTGACTTCAAACAATTACTAAATGAACTATTGAAAGTCCAGGATTACCTGTACTAGATTACGAAAGTAAAATCTGATGGTGATAAAACATCTATTAAAACCAACTCCAAGAAATCTTGTAGCAACATATTTATTATATGTGCTTTTTCCTCTTTCAAATAATTGCCTCAACGTAAGAAACTGAGCCGCAGTGGTGCAATGGTTAGAATGCAGTACTGCAGGCTACTTCTGCTGATCACCGGCTGCCAGCAATTTGGCAGTTCAAATCTCATCGGCTCAAGGTTGACTCAGCCTTCCATTCTTCTGAGGTGAGTAAAATGAGGACCCAGATTGTTGGGGGCAAGAGGCTGATTCTGTAAACCGCTTAGAGAGGGCTGTAAAGCACTACGAAGCGGTATATAAGTCTAAGTGCTATTGCTTTTGCTAAACTGGGATAGGCTACTGGAGATCACATTGGCAGAATACAGTGTGGAGTTTAATTATTTTGTTCCAGTTTCTAATGCTTGACTAAAATATGTAATTTAAGGCAGCGGGGAAGGTCTAGTAAGTTTTTGTGGTGAAGAGAAAGCACAGGTCTCTTCCTAAGAAACCCACAGTTCTTGACTCTAAGTGCCCAGGATTAAGGTTAAGGATTGCATTGCCAAATGGGCAGGTGTGCTGGCTGAAGAAGAAGGCAGATATACCAGTACTCCCATCCTCATGCAGAGAAGTGGTGGAAATTCCTATATCAAGGACTGTCTGAATAGATTCTCAAACTACTCTCTAATGCCTAGTTGATACCTGGCTTATTTAACAGAATAACAGAGTTGGAAGGGACCTTGTAGGTCATCTAGTCCAACCTCCCGCTTAAGCAGGAGACCCTGCACCACTTCTGACAGATGGCAGTCCAGTCTCTTCTTGAAAGCCTCTAGTGAGGAAGCACCCACAACTTCTGAAGGCAACTATTCTTCCATTGGTCACTGTCAGAAAATGTCTTCTTATTTCTAGATTGAATCTTTCCTTGTTCAGTGTCCATCCATTATTCCTTGTTTTTGTTAGGCACTAAATAAAGCTAGTTCCCCTATTGGTATTTCACATCTATTGGCATTTTATGTGAGGAAAGGAAAGGTTCAGAGACTTCACAAATAGGGCTTTGACTGACTGTTGAACCTGCTAGTGTGAAGGAGAATAACAAGTCTCAAACTACTGCTGTTTGCCCCATTTTTCTCCCTTGATTTGAACGGTTGAGATTTTTTAAAAATATAATTCTGTATGTTAGGTTTGACCTGCTCTGAAGAGGCTGTCCTATTTCCTGAATGCTTAAAGAATCTGGGAAGAATAAACTACAACAAGTTTTCTATAGCTTTGGCATCCAGGGCTGGTTTGAGCCAACTACCTACCTTCTCTGTCTACAAGAGATTTTACCACAGCTTTTATTAAATGCTGCATTTTTTCATACTGTCAAGTGCTGCAGTTCTGGGTTGAAAGCGTTCTTATTTCACAATAACCTAATTTTACTTTATTTATTTATTTATTTATTTATATCCCACATTTATTATTATTACAATAAGCAATAGCACTTACACTTATATATCATTTCATAGTGCTTTACAGCCAAGTCTAAGCCGTTTACAATGTCAGCATATTGCTCCCAAAAATCTGGGTCCTCATTTTACCAACTTCAGAAGGATAGAAAGCTGAGTCGACCTTGAGCTGGTGAGAATCGAACTGCTGGCAGTCGGCAGAATTAGTCTGCAATACTGCATTCTAACCACTGCGCCATCATGACTCGAGGTTATTTGTAAACATATCCAACACATCTTCTTCCTATTTTCCCCACCACAACAAGTTTGTGGGGTGAGTTTAGCTGAGAGAGAGTAATTGGCTCAAAGTCACCCAACTGGCTTTCATGGCTAAGGCAGGACTTGAACTCATGGTCTCCTGCTTTCTAGCCCTATGCCTTAACCACTGGAACAAACTGGCTCTCAATTGTATTCCCTTAAGGGTTCTATGATCCATTTTGTGATTCTGTGTGCCATTTGGGGACTACCAAGGTGGTGAGCGGAGGCGGCACAGTGGTTAGAGTGCAGCACTGCAGACTACTTCAGCTGACTGCTAGATGCAGTTCGGCAGTTCAAATCTCACCTGCTCAAGGTTGACTCAACCTTCCATCCTTCCGAGGTGGGTAAAATGAGGACCCCGATTGTTGGGGGCAATAGGCTGACTCTGTAAACTGCTTAGACAGGACTGTAAAAACACTATGAAGTGGTATAGAAGTCTAAGTACTATTGCTATTTCTACCTGCTAGCTACCTCCTCTGGGAATCAACAAATTGTTAGAAAGGTTTGGTCATGATCCTGGCAACCTTTCCAAATGACAGGGAGCAATATATGCATTGCTGGCTTGGAAACTGTTATCCTGGCTTGGATACTGCAGTGAATCAAACTTTGGGTGGTGGTGGGTGTTACTAATTCTTGGGCATTTTGCAATAAAGAGGTTTGCTATTTGAACTGCTTTCTATTGCCAACTCCTTTTCTTGGAGGACTGATTGGATTTTAGACACTGTGACTGCCCAATAGTTTATGCAGGTTTAAGTTTTTATAGGTTAGAATTTACTGAAAAAGCATGTTTAACCCGGTCAAAATGTTGCATAAACTCAGTCATTGTCTCTTTTCCATTTCTTTTACAAACTTTTCAAGATCAAGTCACCCCAATTGAACCCACTGAAATGATAAATCTTAACTATATGAATAAAGATATGAATGCAGCTGTATATTGAATGGATTAGCTTCAGTTAGTCTAAATGAATTATTGAGTGAATTTTTAAATTGATCTGTAGACAAAAATAAAAAATAAAAAAAATCCCAACCTGACAAATGTACAAGAACACGGAAAAGACGATTTCAAAGTAGTAGAGGATATACAACTTCTGATTTCAGTGAGGCGAGAAAAATAATTATTATAAAATATAATCCAAGGACTAGATAATATAAAATACTGGATTAACAAATTGGCTGGGTTTACAAGCCCGATTTTATTTTAATCTGACTTGCTGTGCCGTTGCTTGGCTGATAAATTCCAATCAATTGTTTCTCCCTGTTTTCTCCTGCTAGCAGAAATAAAAAATTAGGGACTGTGAACAATGCTTTTTAGTGTTATTTTTCAAAGATCCTTAGTGTTTTCTCCCGTAAAAAGATGGACCTTACAACCAAAGTTTTACTTTCTGATTTTTTTGGTGTACTTGGATAATCTTGAGACCCTGAGTCACTTAGAATATTAAAGTATACTTGTTTAAGGGACGTGGTGACTCAGTGGCTAAGACTCTGAGTTTTTCGATCAGAAAGGTTGGCAGTTCAGCAGTTCGAATCCCTAGTGCGGCATAATGGAGTAAGCTCCCGTTACTTGTCCCAGCTTCTGCCAATCTAGCAGTTCGAAAGCATGTAAAAAAGGCAAGTAGAAAAATAGGGACCACTTTGGTGGGGAGGCAATTGCGTTCCTTGTGCCTTTGGCATTTAGCCATGCCAGCCACATGACCACGGAGATGTCTTCGGACAGCGCTGGCTCTTTGGCTTTGAAATGGAGATGAGCACCGCCCCCTAGAGTTGGGAACGACTAGCACATATGTGCAAGGGGAACCTTTACCTTTACCTTATGCTCGTTTATCCTCTCTACTGGCAAGAAGAATCCAAAATAGCTACCATCCAAAGAAGAATTCTAACATTTTAACAGGAAGGTTACCCTGATCAGCAATCTCATTTGACTTTTTCAGAAAACATCCAGGGTGGTGGTTGTTGGGGTTTGTGTGTGTGTGTGTGTGTGTGTTGAGATCTAGTCTGTTTCCTTGCAATTTTTTTGTCGTAAGAATCCGTTGACTCCATGGAAGCAAGAAGGAAAATTTATAAAACCTTGGCTTACGATATATCCGAGATCGTACTATGTTATGACTTAAGCTCTTGAAAAACCATGCAAGTGATGCTGAATGAGCACATCATAAAACTATCAATTTATATTAATTGAGCTTCAACAGTTTTCTTTGTAAATCATATGGGGATTGCCTTCCAGCATTTGTACACATGACAAAAGGTTAATTGTTTTGTGAAAGACATGAAAAAGGGCACCTTGACGGCTCTGCATAGAAAGAAAGCAATAAATCTTAACTGTGGAAATTCACCTGTTTCAGTTTGGAGGTGATTGATATATAAATCAGCCAGTTGTCCATTTTTGGGAGGTTTTCCCCTCTCTTCCCCCCCCCCTTCATAGGAGTCCTAAAAATTTTTGCCACATGGCTTGGGGGGGGTATGGTCATGTGACTGAGTGTGCATGAGTGATGTCAAGTTGGCCATACCCATCCAGTCACATGACTGCCAAGCCACGCCCACAAAATAGGCCACACCCACATAATAGGTTCTAAAAAAATTGAAACCTACCACTGATATATATATATTTTCCCGTGTAAGATTGAAATTGTCTTTGCAACGTTTCGGCAAGATCTCACTTGCCATCTTCAAGCTTGGGCTTAAAATGGGAACGGAGCTGCCGTCTTTCTGTAAATCTTGGTGGGAGGGGATGGGGTGCTGGCTTTGTTTCAGTAAGTGGAATGATTGGTTGTGTGGTTGTATTATGATTGGTAGATTGGTGCTGATTGGTGCTGGCTGTGTGTGCATTGTTGTTTTGTATTGTAACGGCTTGGGTGGTGGGTGGTGTTCGTTTGTTGGCTAGGGCTGATTTTCAGATGTTTGGTAGGTGGGAGGTATCATCACGTTTATTCATTTTGTGGGGGTGTTTCTCTATTTCGATGGCTTCCATAATTATTCTCTTGTTGAGGTGTTCTGTTTTGGAGATTAACCTGGCTCCTTCAAAGTTGATTTCATGTCCTGTAGCTTTAAGGTGCTGGAAAAGGGAGGAAGTTTTTTCTTTTTTTTCTTATTGCGTTCTTGTGTTCTGTGATGCGTGCATTTACCCTCCTGTTTGTTTGTCCTATATATATTGCTGGGCAGAGTTTGCATGGTATTTTGTAGACTCCTTGGTTTTCTAGCTGGATTTTGTCTTTGGGGTTTCTTAAGATGTTGGCTATTTTTTGGTCAGTGGTGAAGGCTGTCCTGATATTGTGCTTGTGGAGAATTTTGCTGATTTTATCTGTGGTGCCTTTGATGTAAGGGAGGAGGGCTATGCCATTGTCCTGTTCTGTGTCTTGGTTTTTTGGAGACTCCCCAAAAAATTCATACAAACCCATTATGCTACTTCCTTTTGGGATAAGTAACATTAAGGAATGGGTAAAAAAAGAAATAAGGTAAAGATAAAGGTTCCCCTTGCACATATGTGCTAGTCGTTCCTGACTCTAGGGAGCAGTGCTCATCTCTGTTTCTGAGCCAAAGAGCCAGAACTGTCTGATAATAATTCTGTGGTCATGCGGCATGACTAAATGCTGAAGGTGCACGGAATGCTATTACTTTCCCACCAAAGGTGTTCCTTATTTTTCTACTTGAATTTTAACATGCTTTCAAACTGGTAGGTTGGCAGAAGCTGGGACAAGTAACGGGAGCTCACTCCGTTACGGGGCGCTAGGGATTCGACCCGCTGAACTGCTGGCATTTCTGATCGACAAGCTCAGTGTCTTACCCACTGAGCCACAGTGTCCCCTTTAAAAAAGCCAAGAGTAATACACAAAGACATACACATCTGGCATAAACTGAAACAGAACTAAAATTAACTTACAGTAATCTCAACGCCCACACCTTTACAGGCAAGTCTTTTTCTCATTTCCAAACACAACTGTTGTTCAGAATGAGGGCATGTACAGTAAGCTGAACTTCTATTAAAATGAATTAGTATTCTTTAATATATTGTATATATCAATATATATATTCTTGGAGATGACTTCCGGCAGCCGAAGGTGATGGTCGCATGCCCCTGCCTTCTCGCTGCTTCGGTGGGCTCCCCTGAATCCTAGGGGGAGCACAGGGTGCCTTGGAGTGCTTTCCCACGGACACAATTTCTCTGTACAGAACAATAACTATCTCCGAGCTTCATGATGGGTCCTAAGAAGTTACCGCCTGGAAAGCCTCATCGACCCCGACATCTTCTATGTCCAGCCCCATTGCTCACCAGTCACAACTGGGATCCTTCTTACAACCCAAAGCCCCTGAGGAGAGCTCAAAAGATTTGTCCATTCATCAGATGCTTCAAGCCATCTTAAAGGGACAGGACGAAATGAAAAAACAACTGCAGGACTTAAATGATCAGCTCAGAGAGACGCAACAACAAACCACACAGAATGAGCAGAGGATAGGTGTACTGGAGGAGGGTGCGTTTGGGATGAGAGATGACCTGAAGACAATCCAAAGGGGGAATGTAGAATTTGAGAATCATGTGATAAAAATGGAATTTGAAAGGATGTCTTTTTTCCTTAGGTTCCAAAACTTGCCAGAAGTTGAGAATGAAGATCTTAAGGAGATTATGACCACAATGCTAGCAGAATATATTAACAGAGATAAACAACAGCTTGGGTGGGATATTGACCTGATCTATAGGATTAATTCAGCCTATGCAAGAACACACAATGTTCCAAGGGAAGTTCATGTTAAATTTCTTACAAAAACCACAAGAGTTGAGGTTCTTGGAGCTCAAAAGGGAGGACCATTAAAATATAAGGATAAAGTAATAACCATTCTTAAGCAGATCCCAAAGAAAGTAAGAGATAAGAGAAGGAAATATTCCTTCTTAGCAAAAAAATATACAATAATGGGATTTGGTTTAGGTGGTTGTTACCAGAAGGCATGTTGATTTTTTGGGAGGGCAGTAGAATTAGAATTAACACAGTGGGGGAAGCAGAGGCTTTCACTAAAAAACACAGTGCTCTCTTAGGTGACATGGGGGATGTTACACAAGAAACAAAGGAGGGAGGGACTGAGGCGCTGCCGGTGGACGGGGGGGAGGATGCGACAACTAGAAGACTCAGATCACAAAAGTGATTTTAAACATCATTGCAAATGTTGTTACAATGTACCTTTATGGAAGTGATAAAAAGCAAAATGATTGAAACATACTGATGATTTTGTGTTAAACTTAAAACTGCTAATATCTATGCAAATGTTGATAATTTTCTATCTTTTTTTGTAAAAGTTGTGAGACCTGGGGGGGGCTTCCCCCCCCCGCACGATGTAGCTGTCAAAATGTTTTATAACCTTTCAACCCCTTTTTCCCTGTAAAACTTTTAAAATCAATAAAATTTGTACAAATTATATATATATATATATATATATATATATATATATATATATATATATATATATATATATATATATTCTTAAATATATTGTATATATATCAATATATATATTATTCTCTCTCTCCATACACACACACACACACACACACACACACACAGTATGTATGTATGTATGTATGTATTTGTGTTACAACCCCTGGTATGCCCAAATATGGGAGGGAGCTCACTACTCCCTCTTTCTGTCATTCGGCTCATCACAGAAAACCATCCAGACAGAAACCCATATTTTTATTTTTAATGTTGCCTTTTAATATTTGTGTTGTATTTGTGCTGATAAATAATAGCTTGAAATGGATCCATACTAGTCTCCCTTTATATATTTATCAGCACAAATACAACATATATATATATATATATATATATATATATATATATATATGTATGTATGTATGTATGTATGTATGTATGTATGTTTGTTTGTTTGTTTGTTTATTTATTTATTTATTTATTTATTTATTTATTTATTTATTTATTTATTTATCCCATCTCCGGCTATTTTATTCCCCAAGGCCAAGGGCAAGGTGGCCTTTAATGCTTCAGCTGGGCTCAGAGAGGATTTTCCACTACACTTGATGGCAGCTGCAAGCTAATCTGCAGGAAGAGAGATTTTGACCTGGAGTGCTTGCAAAAGTGTAGTTTTATTGCAGTGGCAGGTTTGTTCCTGATCAGAGAAGACCTCAGACAGAGACAAGCCTTTAGTCCTGAAGTGTCTGGCAGGTCTCCAAGGCAAGTACCAACTAGGTTTAGCCATACTTAGCTCTTTGGGATTCAACTACGGTCAGATAGATGTTGCCGCTTGCTGTAGACAAAATCAGTCCAGCCCAGCTAAGAAAAGAAAAAGAATTCTCACCCCCACCTCCAGTTTCTAAAGGAAAGACTTCATAACAAGTTGATATGGCTTAAGTACAAGTTAAGTGTTATATCTTATGATTCTCGATGAATGTATTTTTTTCTTTTATGTACACTGAGAGCATATGCACCAAAGACAAATTGCTTGGGTGTCCCATCACACTTGACCAATAAAGAATTCTATTCTATTCTGTCCTGTCCTCTCCTATCCTCTCCTTTCCTGAGGATGAACTTAATCAGAAAACACTCCTTGAAAGTGTGAAAGAAAGCACAGATCATATTTCCTAGTCTGTTTCTCCTTAAATTGAGGTTCATCATTCAGGCCCATTAAGAATGTCCTACAGTTCTGTGTTTCTTTCTTGCCCAGGGCTCCAAATGGATCTCCTATCAACCTTATTGAAATCCCTGTGGGATTTCTGGTTCTTAGCCCAGTGCTTTAACCACTGGACCAAACTGCCTCTCTTTAATTAAAATAACAAACAATGTAAATGAAAAGAACAAAACAAAATTAAAGTAGGAGAGAAAAACAACAAAAAAAGCAGGTGATGTTACAGAAAAAGCCTTCAAAAATTCTAATTAGTTCCTAAACGTTGCAGAACAGGGATCCAGTGTGACCTCCATGGGAGGATCCATTCTGACTTTGGCCGTCCACCTCCCAGAATGTGAAACAACCAGAAGTTCCTCTCTGCATGATCTAACAAGCTGGCTGGAAGAGATCTGAGCAAAGAGAATTGCAGTTGGCAGGAAATGCCACAGAAACAAGTTTCACTCCCTCTGGAAACAGACCAATTGCAACCCTGAAAATTTTGATCCCACCCCCACCCCCAGTGTCAACTGTCCAGCTAGCAAATCCAGAAAAAGAAACTCCTGGAACATTATTTCACCGAGAGTATTAAACGTTACTGAATAAAACACATTGAAGAAGCAAAACCAGCTCTGGGTTTCCTGCACAAAAGCATGCACAGTTAATTCCCCCTTTCTCTACAGGTCACCCACAGTCCATTGCATTCACCAATCACTTCTACTCGTTTTGTTATGGGAACCAGGCAGCCACTCTGGGACATCTGCTTGGTGTGTCCTTGAGATGGAAGCAGAGTCTCATGAGAACCAAGGCAAGACAGAAGGCCCAGGTTTATAGAAGTTCCCCAAAACAAAGAAAGGAGATTGGAAGCTATGGCATCATAGCTTTGGAGACTTCTGCAAAACATCCCTTTTGTGGCAGATCCAAGCTCTTTTTAATTAATACCTGATTAATTTGTATTCATGTTGAGTATCTCCAGGGATCCATATAAGAGACCTGGATTTTTGTTTTCCCCAGCAGCGAGAACTCTCAAGGCTGGGTTTATGACCACTGTGAGCTGGTGACCTCCATACATGACTGAATTCAACTCCCAAAATTCGTGGCAGGAATCGTGAATTCCTAAGAATAAGAGAAACCTATCTTGAGGGCGTCAAAATGAAGAACTCCACCATATTTACAACAAAAGATTTTTAAACAATTAGGTTCAGGAAGCAAAATGTAAACTGATAAACAGAACAATGTTCTCTGAAGATTAATTTCAAGAACATTGCATACTTCAAATTTATTACCTGCTTTCTTTTGGCTAAATAAGGGTGACCTTTTTGTCTGGCTGCTCTGAAATTTTTAGCTTGGCATATGGAGAAAATTAAGTATAGTCAGAAATGAGAAGTTGGCATAAATGTTACTAGTAAGTATAAAACAGTGGAACAGTAGAAAAATGGGAATGACTTCAGCAAAGTTTCTGACTGTGTATGACTGGGGAGTCGATAACCAGAGAGGTTAGAATCACCATGGACAGATCAGTTTGAGAATATATCCTTTGTAGATTAAGATAATTATGTTATGAAAAACTGGCAAAATGCATATGATTGTAGCAGACGCTTCTATATTTGCCTAACAGCAAATAACTGTCAAAATTTATTTCTCTTCCCTTAAACTGAAGGGAAATGAAAATCTGCTGGAGGAAATGATAATGAAAGAAAAGTTATGAAAATGAGAACTTTGCAGAGACATGCTCAGTAGACTTTAATATTTACAACCTGTTGGGGAAAGAGAGCTTATGTCGCGACGGCCCAACATGCAATCTTGGTGCTCCGAGATCACGGTCAATATTTCTGCCTCTGGATGGTCCATTGGGACCTAAACCGTCCCATAGAGATGGTGACTGAGAAGGGCACCTCTTGCTGATCTCAGGGACACTGCAAAGTCCCTGAAAGATCCAGGAATAGCCTTTTTTTCCGGCGACAGAAGTGCAGCTAATGAAGCTGCTGAAGTTGGGACAGCTCCGGAATGGGAAGAAAGAGGAAAGAGAAAGTGTGTCAAATTGGTGAGGAAATTTTATTATTAGAAAAAGAGACTACCCCCCAAAAAATTAAGTTAAATTAAAATTAAAGACAGAAGACTGTAAGCGGTGAAATTAATCTACATTAAACTTAGTGTGTTATCCTGTCTCTAATTTTTTTTTCACGAATGGAATTTTTGCAAAGGCTCCCTATTTTTTAAACTGAATGGATTAATTCTTTCTTCTTTTTTCACTTTTGCTTACATATATGGATTAAAATTTTCCTTCTTTTTTTTATAATGCTTGATTGGATTGTTTTTGATCTCCATTTAAGGGTTTTTTTTCTTTCTTAAGCTTGGAATATAAAGAAGATAATAATAAGAATTATAAAGATGGTTGTAACAACAGGAGGAAAAGCAGTTACACTGCCACAGAGGCTGGAGGCTGGATACATTGTTTTTTCTTCTTTGATCACTTGAGATTCAAGGTTCTTTCAGTTTGTTTACTGATAGTGATACCCGGAAGAGCACAAGTTGTTTATACAGGTGCTTTTCGGGAGTTCTATCACTAGCTATTGGAGGGAAGACAACATTTTGACTTGAAAGATAATAAATGAACCTGTTTGAAGTTTATTAAAATAGCCTTGAACCCTATAGTGGCATTGCCTGCAAAATTGAAAGAATGGCTCAGCAGGAAAAAGAAACTGTAACATTGCAAATGATTATGTTTGAAATTCAAAATTTATTAGTTGTGACAGAGAGAATTGAAAAGAGATTGGAGAATATGGAATACAAAACAGAAAAATTTGATGGAGAAACTGAGGATGTTTATCAAATGAAGAAAGTGGAGGACAGAGTTCAAAAAATTGGACAAAAAAAATGAGCAAAGAGACAAGAAAACTGTGGATACTGACAACAAAGTGACCATGGTTGGTAATGGCAAGAGCAGAATATGGAAAGGAGAGATAGATGGATTGGAACTCTACCCCAGACCTCAAAGCACAGAAGAAGAAAAGAGAGAAAAATTGACAGAGATAAGGAGAGAAATCTTGACAGAAGCACCAGTGATAACCAAAGATAAGTTGATGGAAAGAACAGATGCTGGGTTTCAAGCTTTTATGAGATACGAAAGGAACAACATGTTGCAAAGAGAAGTTTATACAAGATTTATTAAGAAAGTAACTAGAACATTAATGCTACAAATGGCAAAAGATATAAGACCGCACTATTATTGGAAAGATACAGGTTGATGTAATGAAAATGTATAATAAAAACTAAGCTAAATTTAGTTTATTAGTAGTATGTATAAAATGAAGTGACAATAGCTATAGTTAAATAATGATTAATAATGATAACAATACATATAGATATATTAATTTGATAATATGAAATTTTCTATAAACAACTCATGGAGAATATGAGAAGAGGTTTCAAAGCTTTATCTAGAATATGTTATAAAGATGTATTGCGATTGGATGATTTTAGGATGATTTAATAGAATATCATATAATCCTATTCTAGATTTTGAATAATATATATATATAATGATGTAAAAACAATTATAGTCAAATTAAGGTTGAGATATAATAATCGTGATATACATGAATATAGGTGAATTTAAAATATGCGATTTGATATGAACAGCAGGTGATGACTATGGAAGAGATCCATGGAAATACCGTAACCAACTGACACACTTTCTACAATTTGTAATGGAGTATGTTTGTTTTTAATGTTTGTTTGTCTTTGTCCAAAAATAAATAAAAATTGTTTTTTTTTTAAATATTTACAACCTGTTATGCTAATCTGCATGCATTTTAATTTTGAAGGGAAGTTTGCTGGTACCATCAGTTTTGGTGACCAATGGAGAAAAATAGCATTACATGTCCAATAGCTGAAGTTTTGTTATATATGATTTTGTTCACTGGTTAAAGTCTTTGGAGGAGCTGGTTTCATGTCTCACCATTGAGTAGATACCATGGACAGAACCTGTGTGGTCCTGGCTTTAGGTTAAATTTTTCAGAAGGGCCTTACAGAAAGTTAATTCAGTACTTGCTCTCTTTTAATGATGAATAAATAATACCCCTTTTAATGCATTTTGCTTTGAGTTGGAAAGCATTATGGAAATAAAGATTGCATACCACTGTTGCATTTGGTCTGATAAGCTAGTTTGATCTAATGATTAAAAAACCAGGCTAGAAAGCAGGAGATCATGTGTTCAAGTCCCACCTTAGCCATGAAAGTCAGCTGGGATGACTTTGGGCCTGTCACTCTCTGCCAGCCCAACTCACCATAGGATTGTGTTTGTGAGGGAGGAAGGTGTTCTCACCTTTGAGTTATTTGTAAAAATAATACAGGTGGATATAAACAAAATGAATGAATGAATGAATGAATGAATGAATGAAGGAAGGAAGGAAGGAAGGAAGGAAGGAAGGAAGGAAGGAAGGAAGGAAGGAAGGAAGGAAGGAAGATGATCAGAGGTGGTATTCAGCAGGTTCTGACCAGTTCCGGAGAACTGGTAGCAGAAGTTTTGAGTAGTTCAGAGAACTGGTAAATAGAACCTCTGATTGGCCCCACCCCTGTCTATTCTCTGCCTCCTGAGTCCCAGCTGATCGGGAGGAAATGGGGATTTTGCACTAACCTTCCCCTGGAGTGGGGAGGGAATGGAGATTGTACAGTATCCTTCCCCTCTACACCCACCAAGCCATGCCCACCAAGCCACCCCCACAGAACCGGTAGTAAAAAAAAATTGAATCCCACCACTGATTTGATCAATTGTAACAGTAGAATAAAGCATGCATTTCTTCCTCTATGGCAGGGGTGGCGAACACGCGGCTCGCGAGCCGCATGCGGCTCGCGGCCAAAATAAATGAGGCTCTTTGCCTCTTACCATTATTTAGTATACTGTGGCTCGGATCGTGCGCTAAACCCAGAAGTACGGTCGACGCGACGACGCAGGCAAGCGTCGTCGCGTCGACCGTACTTCCGGGTTTAGCGCGCGATCTGAGCCACAGTATACTAAATAATGGTAAGAGGCAAAAAGCCTCATTCATTTTGGCCGCGAGCCGCGTGTTAAGTTAAGATGAAGTCTTAAGTTAAGATGAAGTGGAAGATGGGTAATAATTAGGGGAATGGAGACTTTGGGTTGTGGAGTCCACTTTTTAAAAAAAATACAAAAAAACCAGCCCTTAGAACTTGAACTTTGCTAATCAGAATAAAATGCTAAGTAGTCAGAGGAAGGTTGTAGCAGTACTGTCAGTCACCTATTGCACCTCATCATGAATCAAGTATTCTATATTTTAAAAAATACAAACTTATATCTTAGTTACTAGAGATCAAAGTGTCCAAGGAAATAGATTAATTCAAGTGCAATGAATTAATCATTATACTGAAGTTAAAAGACAAGCAATTATCAGAATGGTGGCTATGGCAGAGATCTTTCTAAATTTTTAACATTTCATTTAACTTAAAATACTGGAAGTTGGAAAAGATTGGTGATCTGCCAATCATTTGTAGATATACCAAACCCATAGAATCACAGGGTTGGAAGGGACCACAGAGGTGATTGTTCAATTTTATCTTTAAATAAGATTAAGACAATTTGCTTTGTAATCCAGTCTAAGATTAAGAAATGCTGCTCCTCTATATCTTTCTTTTGAGTCTTGTATGATTTTGAATCTTGCTCCCCCACCCCACCACCCAGCTTCCAGTTGGTGCCATTTGGAATAAAACATTTCTTAGATAATATCTAAGTTTCAAGGAATTGTTCATTTCATTCAATAATTTGTTATAATTGTTTTCAAATGTATTATTATTATATCCTATTAAATAAGAGTTCTAGATATTTCACTATATTTTTCTCATATCCCAATCCTCCTTTTCATGTTTTTTTTTCATTGGAAATTGAATGCCTTATTATCTTACTTTTCATTTAATTTTTTATCTCTAAAAGGTAGCCAAAAATCTTTGGATTCTGCCATTAGTATCTTATGGAGCTTTGTGTTTGCATAATCGTTACTACTATATCATTTGCATAGCATTTCATCTTGTATCTCTTTCTACCTGAATCTTTAGCTGAAATATTTGTTTAGCTTTTCAGTTCTGGCCCGCCAGGACCTCCTAACCCAGGGGTGTCCAAACTTGGGAACTTTAAGACTTGTGGACTTCAACTCCCAGAATTCCCCAGCCAAGTTTGGACACCCCTGTCCTAACCAATCATAAATAATAAAAGAGAAAATGCCCATCCTTGCCTTTGACTTTCCATATTAAAAGATTGTAGAGATTATTCCATTTACTGTGAATTTTAATTTGTCAAAAGCTTTGTGTCTAAAAATATTTCCGTTGCCTTCCGTTGCAGCTCTAATGGGTTTATAAAAATTTATAACAAAAAACACCTGACTGAGCATGTTATATTATGTGTTTAATATATTATTGTTAAAATTATATGCTTTTGTGTGAGTGTTTGTCTGTTTTGGCAGGTCACTGCGTGGTGTGGCTCTCTGACTCTCACAGTTTAAAATTTTGGCTCTTTTTGTCGAACTTGTTCGCCACCCCTGCTCTATGGAATGGAGCAGGGGTGGGTTCCTGCCAGTTCTCTTCTATAGAAGAGGTTCCACAAATCTACAGTGCCGTTTAGAACCGGTTCCAGCTCCCTCCCCCGGCCCATCCACACATCATCAAGATGAAGAGTGAGAGGAGGAATTCTGGGAGTTGAAGTCCACAAATCTTAAAGCTGTCAAGTTTGAAGACCCCTGGGTTTTTTTTCTAAAGGGTTAGGGATGCAAGGGTCTTGTAACTTGACAGCTTTAAGACTTGCGTGCTTCAAATGCCAGAGTTTCTGAGCCAACATTTTGATTGCTAAGCAAGAGCGTTGTTAAGTGAGTTTCATCACATTTTATAAGTTGGCCACGCCCACCCAGTCACATGACTGCCAAGCCACTCCCACTCAGTCACATGGCTGTCAAGCCACTCCCACCCAGTCACATGGCTGGCAAGCCATTCCCACCCAGTCACATGGCCGGCAAGCCACTCCCACAAAGCAGGCCACATCTACAGAAGAGGTTCTAAAAAATTTTGAAACCCACCACTGGAATGGAGATACCTGTAATGTGGCAAATGAATTGCTAGGAAATGGAAACACTATACCAGGGGTGTCAAGCTCGCATTGTCATGGCATCGTCACATGATATATTTTTACTTTTTCCCCCTTTGCTAAACCAGACATGGCCGTGGCCAGCGCATGACACATCCGGCTCGTGGGCCGTGGGTTTGACAGCCCTGTAGTATATACTACACAGGAAGTTATCATTTAACAACCATAATCAGTGTAGGCAACTCAGTTATTAAGTGAAGCAATTACTAAATGGAGCTGCAAATGTACTTACAATCTTACTTCAACTTGCTTTTGCTTTACATATCTGAATAAATTCTCAATGTGAGAATTCAGCACAAAATAACGTTTTCATTACTGTTGTAACTGCAAACAGTTACTGTGCAAAGCAGTTCATTTAAGTCTTTGTCTATAAAATTAAGTATCACTGATTTTAAGAGGTGGCACTAAGATGTATTTAAATCTTTTCCAGTACTGGAATGATGTTTTATTTTTATTTATTTGTATTCAACATTTGCACTTCAGGATTCTCAAACTTTTTTGCAGTCTCCTTCTCTGTAAACATAACTTTATGGATTTCCTTCCTTTAATTTTCACCAAAGCATCTGCTTATTACTCTATATTCAGGTCACTTCATTTTAATGATTTTTAAAAATAAATCCCTTTAATAAGAAATAACATTAAATTATATCCTGTTTAAGCTCCCTTCTAGGGCTGTGAAAAGCTTTAAATGGGTCCTTTGCTTTGACAAAACTTTGATTGAAGTACGTTCCTAAATCAAAATGGGGATGTTTTTCAAAGCAGTGACTTAAAACTGGTGGCTTAGAAATGCCTTTCAAAGCACTTTGCAGATTTCTCATTGCTTAAGGGGGTTGTTTCAACCAATGAACAACGATGCAATCAGTGCCATATATGGCAAATGCTATGGAGTGGTGGTGGAGTGATGAGCTGTATGACATGAGTACACAATGACTTTTATCAACTCCTTCAACTCAAATTCTGTTGTGGCCAACCAGTGGCCAGTGGCCAGTGAGGAGGTTGGGAAGGAATATGGGCCAGTTCTGGAGTCTGGGGAAGACTCTGACGAGTGCTTTGAGTCACAGGCAGAGATGTTATCTTATAGTTATTACTGCCTTTGGAGTCAGCCATCAGTGAGGCAGATGAATAGCTGGAGCCTGTTCCCAGTGTGCGCATACGAGGAGTTGCCAGATGAAGGGAACAGCTAAGGAACAAGGTCGACTTGGGAGTAAGGCAGAGGTGGGTTCCTGCCAGTTCTAACCTCTTCTATAGAAGAGGTTCCACAAATCTACAGTGCTGTTTAGAACCGGTTCCATCTCCCTCCCACTGCCTGTCCGCACATCATCAAGATGAAGAGCGAGAAGAGGAATTCTGGGAGTTGAAGCCCACAAGTCTTAAAGCTGTCAAGTTTGAACACCCATGGGTTTTTTTTTAATCTAAAGGGTTAGGGGTGCAAGGGTCTTGTAATTTGACAGCTTTAAAACTTGCACACTTCAATGCCAGAATTCCTGAGCCAACATGACTGGAGGAGGAATTCTGGGAGTTGAAATCCACAAGTCTTAAAGCTGTCAAGTTTGAACACTCCTGGGGTTTTTTTTCCTAAAGGGTTACGGGTGCAAGGCTCTTGTAACTTTTACAAGTTGGCCACGGCCACCCAGTCACATAGCTGGCAAGCCACTCCCACCCAGTCACATGGCTGGCAAGCCACTCCCACCCAGTCACATGGCCGGCAAGCCACTCCCACAAAGCAGGCCATACCTACAGAAGAGGTTCTAAAAAACTTTGAAACCCACCACTGAAATAAGGCCACAGGTGGCCACAGGAGTGAATGGCCCCTCCCATAGGGAATAAAAGAGGAATGAAAGGGGCGGGCTATTTGCAGGAGACAGTTCATTCCTGCATTCTTGCAGTATTGCGGTGTCTGAAAGATACCAGCCTAGCCATTCTCCAAGCCTGATAAAGGTCGGTAATTGTGAAATATCTTGAAAGACTGTGGGAGAGGAAAGACTTTGCTGGAGAGGAATTCACTGTAAATTAAATAAAAGGGGTTTATCGGGACAAGGACTCGGTTTTGTGCTGCTGGGGAAGCCTAAGTCAGAACAAACTCTATCGGGCTCTTCGGAGTGACCATCCCCTTTTTTCATTTTCTCAATCCTTAATTTCTTTTATTTGGGAAGTCATCAGCCTCCTCTCTGTTCTCTGTTGCACTAAAAGTACGTTACATGATCTAATCTGTGTTGGTCACTGGGAGTCAAGGTTTGGTCATCCAAGCTTTGGACTCAATACTGGAACCCCATCCTTGGGGAGCTTCTCTGTCACCAGAATGTGATCAGAGAAGTTCCCTTCTGAATGGGATCCAGCACGAGTCTGAAAGCTTAGAAAGACTAAACCTCTGGTCCCAGTGATGCACCCAGATTGGATCCTGCAACATTATCCCGGGACATGTATATTTCCCTTAATTCGTGAATATGTTACATTTTTATATTAATCTATTACAAGTGGAGCCCAATCCAGATCTCAGCACTCTAAGTTCAGATCATACATACCACAACTTTACTATTAAATTCTGCATTACGTTTAATGCAGTGTATGTTTCTTGACAATGAAAATTTACAGATAGCAATAGCAATGGCACTTAGACTTGTATAATGCTTCACAGTGCTTTACAGCTCTCTCTCAGCGGTTTACAGAGTCAGCCTATTGCCCCCAAAAATGTGAGTCCTCATTTTACCCACCTCAGAAGGATGGAGGGCTGAGTCAACCTTGAGCCTGGTGAGATTCGATCTGCCAAATTGCAGCCAGCAGGCAGTCAGCAGAAGTAACCTGCAGTACTGCACTCTAACTACTGCACCACTGCAGCCCAGGTGTTTGTCTAAATATGTACTATTTTAAGAAGAGATGGTAGCATGGTTACAAATGCCATCAGATCAGTGGTGGGATTTAGCCAGTTCGCACCCATTCGGGAGAACCGGTTGTTAACTTTCTAAGCAGTTTGAACAACCAGTTGTTGGAAGAAATCTCGTTTTCTTTCTTCCCCACTTTACAGGGCTAATCCTGTAAGGAAGGCAGGAAGGAAACATTCTGGTATTGTTTCTGTCTTAATCTTTTTTTTTTTATAGCAAAATTTTATTGGTTTTTTAGAAAATAAAAAGGAAAGGGGTATTGGAATGGGTTACAAATTTTGGCAGTTACAATATGTAGAAGGTGTCCCCACCCCCCCATACTCATAGTATTCATTTAAACAAATAATTCAATACTAAATAATGATAATTTGTCAGCATGTAAATTCAGATCATAATTTCAATCAATTTATATCAAACCGATTTCCTTATTCATTTTTGTGATCTGAGTTTTCTTGGTATTGCCCCTTCTCCCCCCAGCAGCAGGGCTCCGGCCCCTCCTGTGTCTTGTATGTCTGGTGTAGGATCATCAGGTTTATCTAGGAGTGCATTTCTGTCTTAATCTTTATTGCCCTGCTTACAGAAACTGCCTCTCCGGTTAATTCTTATTACATTATCACAGCTAAGGCGAAGTGACCATCAACCTGAGTGACGTTGAGTTGGCCATGCCCACACAGTCACATGACCACCGAACCACACCTAGCCTGCTGTTCATTAGGGCAGAGAACCGGTTGTTAAATTATTTGAATCCCACCACTGCATCAGATTCTTTCTGGCGACCAGCGTGTCTCTATGGAACTGTTTCTCATTTTTTTACTGTCTGTGCTAAATGCCTTAGAATACTGCCCGAAAACCATAATTCTGGCCCAACTTTCTTCTGCTGGTGATGAGGCATTCCTCACTGGACAGACCAAGCTTGTCAGCCAACTCCAAGCCTCTGCTGATACCCTCTAAAACTTAAAGATCGGAGACAGAACAATCCAGAAGGACAATGAAAAGAAGGACTAGGGGTGACATGATAGCAGTGTTTCTAATGGGCTGCCACAAAGAGGGGGGTTGTCAACCTATTCTCCAAAGCTCCTGAAGGCAGAACGAGAAGTAATGGATGGAAACTAATCAGGGAGAGAACCAACCTACAATTAAGGAAAACTTCCTGACAGTCAGAATAATAAATCAGTGGAATGACTTGCCTCTATCAGTTGGGGATGATCCAACACTGGATGTTTTTAAAGAAGAGGTTGGATAATCATTGTAAGAAATAGTATAGGGCCATGATGGCGAACCTATGGCATGCGTGCTACAGGTGCCACACAGAACCCTCTCTGCAGGCAAGTGAGATGTCGCCCCAGCTCAGTTCCACCGCACAAGCGTGTGCACCAGTGGTGAGTTTCAAATTTTTTTTAGAACCCCTTCTGTAGGTGTGGCCTGCTTTGTGGGAGTGGCTTGCCGGCCATGTGACCAGTTGGGAGTGGCTTGCCAGCCATGTGACCGGTTGGGAGTGGCTTGCTGGCCATGTGACTGGGTGGGAGTGGCTTGCCAGCCATGTGACTGGGTGGGAGTGGCCAACTTGTAAAATGTGGTGAAACTCACTTAACAACGCTCTTGCTTAGCAACCAAAATGTTGGCTCAGAAACTCTGGCATTTGAAGCACGCAAGTCTTAAAGCTGTCAAGTTACAAGACCCTTGCACCCCTAACCCTTTAGAAAAAAACCCCCAGGGGTGTTCCAACTTGACAGCTTTAAGACTTGTTGACTTCAACTCCCAGAATTCCTCCTCTCGCTCTTCATCTTGATGATGTGCGAACGGGCGAGGGGAGGGAGCTGGAACCGGTTCTAAGCGGCATTCTAGATTTGTGGAACCTCTTCTATAGATGAGGTTAGAACTGGCAGGAACCCACCCCTGGTGTGCACCTCAAACTGGTCAGATGGTTTTCGGGTCTCTGCCGTGCATGTGCAGGGAGCAGAGTATACACAGGGTGTTGCATGCACATGCATGGGGTCCTACATACATGTGCAGGGGTGGGATGCAGGTGGGGTGGGTCATGCGTGCATGCATGGAGGGGTTTGTGTGCAGGCATGGGGATCACGTGTGAGTATGCAGGGGGCACATGCATTGCATTATGGGTGTGCACATGCATGCGTGCACACTTTCAGCACTCAGCTGAAAAGGTTAGCGATCACTGGTATAGGGTCTCCTGCTTGAGCAGGGGTTGGACTAGAAGACCTCCAAGGTCCCTTCCACCTCTGTTAATCTGAAAAGCCATGCTGAGCCCAACACTACCGAAAACAAATAAAAAAATATTTTGAAAGTTTTGATTTTAAAGATGGATTAGGACACTTTGTCCTTTGCTTCACGTCAACATAGAATGTTTTGGACAGGTGTTCTGCTATTGTTTCCTCATCCCTGCTTCTACGTATTATGACAATATTTTTGTCCAAAGATCTATTGTAATGAACATCTTGATAATTTCCAGGTGTAACTTGGAACATTGCTATCATATCACCCCAGTACTTCTTTTCATTGTCCTTGTGAATGACCTTCAAAGGGCCTGCTGTCTCTCCCATTTTTATCCTTTAAAAAATAAAACCCTCTATGCAATAAAAAAAACAATGATTTGACAGGAAACATTGTGATGCTTCCCCAACATAGTTTATGGATCAATGTTGTTGTTGTTTTAAATGGAATTTCAAAAGAATTTGAATTGAACTGATGTGTCCTCGAATGAGAAATCTGATCCGGCTCCTGCCTTTTATGAATCTGGAATCTCTCATTCAAATTCAATCAGGTTTGAGTTATACAGGTCTCATCCCTATCTCAAAGAATTGATTGTTCCTTTTAATTGCTAATTATAAATAATTCTCTTCCCGGATCTTCTGCTGCTGCTAAGGGTATGAAGAATTATGTGCAAAAAGGGTTGCCTCCTTGGCAGGACCTCTCTCCTTGGCAAACAAATGCGAGCCACATAGCTATTTTCAAGCTTTTTATAAACTAATCTGACCAGGAAAAGCATTCCATAGCCAGCTGCATATGGTTTACCCACTGTTCCAACTATTTGTGTGAAAGGCAGTAAATGTAAGTATCAAGGACATATAATTCCTGTGGATAGTGCACTGTTTGGATTGCTGGCACCTTATGTAAACAGAACTCAGACAAGAGCCAACACACAACCAACAACACCAGCGCTCCAAAAAAATAAAATGCCTTAGACTTTATTTAGAAAGAGGAAACTGAAGTGAGACTCTGCATACTGAGAACTTCCAGTCAAACACTGGCTCTACTTAGTGTAACAGAAACACACCATGGCAATTAATTCAAATGAACAACAAAAGTGTGATTAATACTTTAACTTGTTGCAGTGACTAATGCAGGTGACTTCTCTAATGTGCTGCCCTGAATCTGAAAAGGGATCGGTTGCTTCAAACTGTTCTGGTAGCAATAGCAATAGCACTTAGACTTATATACCACTTTACAGTGCTTTACAGTCCTCTCTAAGCTGTTTACAGAGTCAGCCTAATGCCCCCAATAATTTGGGTGCTCATTTTACCCACTCGTTTTACCTCATTTTACCCACCTCTGAAAGATGGAAGGCTGAGTCAACCTTGAGCCTGGTGGCATTTGAACTGCCAAATTGCAGGCAGTTGGCAGTCAGCAGAAGTAGCCTGCGGTAGATGAGGCCACAGGAGTTGATGTATCCTTCACAGCTAATTGTGAAGGAGTTGATGTATCCTTCACAGCTAATTTTAGCTGAGCATCCTTTGCAAGGGGCCTGGTCATGCATTTGTAGAGCTTTGTCCATGAAACCGGTGTAAATTTCATGAAACTATCGGCTGCACTCATATTTTGGCAAGGATGAACAATCTTTGTTGCCACAACAATCTTTGTTGCCACAAAGAAGAAGGTGTCAAGCTATTCTCCAAAGCACCTGAGGGCAGGGCAAGAAGCAAAGGATGGAAAATAATCAAGGAGAGAACCAACTTAGAACTAAGGAAACATTTCCTGGCAGAACAATTAATCAGTGGAACAACTTGCCTCCAGAAGTTGTGAATGCTCCAATACTGGACGTTTTTAAGAAGATGTTGGATATTCATTTGTCTGAAGTGGACCTCCAATAGACCTCCAAGGTCCCTTCCAACTCTTATTCTAATTCTACCATATTGAGAAAAGAAAACAATAAGGCAGAAAAATATTATCCCCCTGTTTGTTAAACTGAAAAAAAGATTTTTAAAATTTTTTTCATTTAATCTGTTTTTTCAAATTTCTGTGACAATCTGTAAATTTTTATTTTCGTGATTTGGAGAAAACCCACACAGTTTCTGAAAACTTGATTCTTTTCACTTTCCTTTTCCTTTTTTTACATCTTTTCTTAAAAATATGCTTTAAAACCCCCAAATATAGTTGAGTTGGACTGTAATTATTCATATAAATATATATTAATAAACTTGATAACACAGTTGTGGTTGATTCAGTTCTGTCAACAAGATTCTAGAACAGATGGGGTTAAATCTAGTATTATTTGACTTGCTAAAATGTATTTTAAAATAATATTATGGTTGGAGAGATACGTTTTAAGTAGTGCCTAGGTTGTCAAACCTTTGTAAGCGCATCATAACAAACTATTCTTCTCGTAGTTCAAAATGTAGTTGAAAACACTCTTACATTTTTTTCAGTATGATCATTGTATGATTTGTTTTAATATTAAGACTAGGTTGGAAAAAGATAAATTATAAAACTATTATCTAGCTCCGTACATAAAATGTTCATTGATTTTGAGGTTACTTACAAGCGTACCATTTGAAATGGATTGATTTGAGAGATGGATTATCAATGCTCAAACATTAAATGCTGTGTTGTATACCTTACCCCAGTTTACATTTTATCGTTACCTTCTGTAAAGACAATATTGAAGTTAATCAGACATACACTATGCAGTGATTGGAGCAGCAAAGAAGCAATAGCTCTTAATAACACAGTAATGATTAAATATAAAGTGTCTGTGTTAGATAGAATTAAAATATGATGTACAATACCAATTGAAGGCCATCCAGTATAAGAAAGAGCTGATGCACAAGGTATACTCTTGTTTACAATGATCCTTCATTGGGGAATTAACATTTTCTGCTGCTGACGACTATCAAAACCCACCACTTCCACAGAATGACATGGGTAACCATTTGTGGACTTCAGTTCATGTCCATTTGTATCTCTTTCCTTTTGCTGTGAGGTCCATGAATGCTGCCTTGTTCAGGTTTTGATTTATTCTAAAAACGATACTGTACTGCTTCTTCACTGAATTAATTACAAGACAAGGAATGCATTCATCAGAAAGAAATTAGCAAGTTCTTTTGTGCATTTACCTGAGATTTCCAGGAGAACTTGACAAAACAAATGAAATGGCTACTGGTAAGACTTTTGAGTTGAAATTAAGATTATTATTATTACCGTAGCAATACCCAGGTGAGCTGGGGTTAAAATATACTTTATTTATTTCTTCATTTTCATCCTGCTACCTGATTTCCTCCCCCTTTCCCCCCAATTTGGCTTGGGATTGGCACAGCTCAGTCCTCTGGTCAAACCAGGAGGCCAAAATTGCTGTTTTGAAACAGCTTCCTCTTATATTGAAACTGGCACCTGATGCACTAAAAGCAAGCGAGTCTATCTCATTGGCTGACAGAGGACCTGGTAGAAAAGCTGGATGCCTTGAGAGCCTCGGGGAGCCTCGGGGGATAAATTAAAATTAAAATGATTCAGGGTTAACCTTTCCAAACGGCAATATGATTAAGCCTCTTCCCATTTATGTTACTGATTGCTGGATCTTGGTGAAACAGTGACAGGTTTAGAAGCTGCCTTGAATGACATGTCAACCTCTTTGTCAATCCCTTGTTCACGCTTGCAGGAAAGCCATCAGCCAAACAAGCCAATGAACTCTGCTAATAATAGTTTTTATAACATTAGCGTCATACCGTCTAGCTTTCTAAAAACCAGTTGGCCAATACAACACAGGAAAATTGTTGTTTATTTGGCAATACTGCTAGGAGAATAAGGAACCGAGGCAGTAGTAGAACATGAGTCTACTCATGAACTTAATAATCAGTTATATTTAGCCAAATCAGAAACAACAATACTTCCTTTTCACTGGGCATACTTCTTGGCAAATCCCAAAATCCTGGCTTTCTCCATTGCATTCTATCCATTGTCATAATTTTGGCCATGCCTGTCTCTAGAGGAGTGGAAGATTTTCTTTGGACTTTTCTTTTCTCTCACTAAATTTATTTATTGTTCACCTGGCTCAACTTCCAGCAACTGTGCAATCCCCAAATAAAAGCAGAAAGAACAAAAACAATAGAATAAACAGTGACAAGGAACAAACATGGCATAATCCAGCCAAACCACACAAGTCAGAAAGGGGCTTCAGTAAGCCTCACCAAAGACCAAGGACAGTGGTTCTCAACCTGTGGGTCGGGGCCCCTTTGGGGGTCGAACAACCCTTTCACAGGGGTCACCTAAGACCATCGGAAAACACAAATTTCCAAAAAAATATGGAAAACATAAAATAATTTTATGGTTGGGGGTCACCACAACATGAGGAACTGTATTAAAGGGTCGCGGCATTAGGAAGGTTGAGAACCACTGACCTAGGAGAAGGACTCCATCTTCAAGGTCCTTGAAAACAGCAGGAGGTTGCAGGCTGTTCCAATCTCCATGGGAATTTTATTTCTGAGCACAGGTACTGCTAAGGGAAGGTGTCCTTCTGGGCTACTGATTGATGGTATTATTTAACTGAAAGAAAATGGAGCATTCAACTCTGCCAGATGTGATCAACCAGGCACATATTATGGGAGACAGGGGGTCTCTCAAGTAACCAGGCCCTATGCAAGTGATGGCTAACCCTTTTGTCTTCGCATGCCAAAAACACATGCATGCACACAGCAAAGGCACATGTGGCCACACCCATAATACAATGCATGCGTGACCCCCGTGTGTGTCCTCTGCGCATATGCGTGAGACCCTCACACTCCATTTTGGGCCTAGCAGGCCTCTCTGAAGCCTCCTGGGACAACAAAAGGGGAGCAGGGGGGTGCCGCCCCCTCTCCCCTCACTCCCCCTGCCCCCCCCCACCGTGCTGTTACAGGTGTTATGTCTGCCTTGTATGCAGCTTTATTCTTCTCTAGCATTCATCTCCATTGTTCAATGATGCCTTTACTGCCTCTCTAGAATTTACTTCTATCTGTTCCTGTGAGGCACTTCCTGTTCCTGTTGGATGTATATAGTTATATTCTCAACGGCTTGTATAGTGTTTTTGTTCTATAGGGAGAACGAGGCAGATAAGAACTGAGGCAAGGCAGGTTGAAGCTAACACAACCTTTATTTACACAAAGACAACAGCTCAAAATCACGGCAAACTCAGTAAGGCAAACAGCAGGGCAAATGACAGATGACAGGTCTTTTATACTCGAGCCGAACAGTGGCTGTCCAATCGGGAGGCTGGATTCTCCCGCCGGCTGGCTGGTGCATCTTGGCCAATCAGAAGAGGCCAAGGCAAGTCTATGGCAGAAGGCTTCGCAGCAAATAGCAAGCTAGAGAAAGCTAGGAACGCTGCAGTTAACAAGCTAGTGAAAGTGAAGAACGTTTCAATACACAAGTTTTAACTGCATTTTGATCAAACAACACATGCTGCAGAGACCCAAAAATCAGCTGGCTGGTGGGAGGCACGTGTGCATGTGCGGTGGAGCTCAGCTAGGGTGACGGCCTGCGTGCCGGCAAAGAGGCCTCTGTGTGCCACCTGTAGCATTCATGCCATAGGTTTGCCCTCATGGCCCTATGCCATGTACAGCTTTATGGGTCATGACAAGTCCCTTGAAGTGCATCTGGAAGCAACCTGGCCACCAGACCATGTCTATATCCCTGCTCACACTGCTGTTTTCTGGACAAGGTAGCTTCAGGGGAACGCCATGTAGAGCATTGCAGGAGACAAGGTGCAAGGTCCCTGGGGCATGAGTGACTCTCTGATGAGCTGCCTGACCTAGTAACAATAGCAACAGCAGTTAGACTTATATACCACTTCACAGTGCTTTTACAGCCCACTCCAAGCGGTTTATAGAGTCAGCACATTGCCCCCAACAATCTGGGTCCTCATTTTACCAACCTCGGAAGGATGGATTGCTGAGTCAACCTTGAGCCTGGTGAGATTCGAACTGCTAAATTGCAGTCAGCCTCAGCTGGCAGTCAGCAGAAGTAGCCTGCAGTACTGCGTTCTAACCATTGTGCCACTCCGGCGCAGGTGGTACATTCAAAGTATTAAATTCCCCTTAGATGGTTAACTGCTTAGGATCCCTCTGTTAGCCTTTAAGGCTGATGATCAGAATGTGTGAGTGAATGTTAAATGTTTATTTGCTTTGTTTGCCAATGACTTCAGTTTTATTTAATACTACATCTTATTGATTGGATATTACCTACAGCTTCATTTTGGAAGGCATACGCTTTTAAAATGTCCCTTAATGTCTTTTTCCAACAAAAGGGTACTAGGGTACCCAGTTTCCCACAGTAGCCATAAGTGAATGAGGCCATTTTCACAAACTATAATCAGGGTTCAGAACCACAACATTAAAATGGGGATAATTTTATTTCTAGGCTCCCCATTCTGGAAGTCTTCCCTGATTAAAATTTGTCTATAATGTATCCTTGAAATGAATAATCTTCGTTTTGTTTAGCAATCAAAATTATAATCGTAGATTGAAGATGTGGCAAAGCAAATGACTGAAAGCAAACAGCTTAGTACTTAAAGGCCAGAATGTAACAAAATGATTGGGATGTAATTGCAAATTGTTATTTCCTCATTAATGACAAAGTGACTTCAAAGCATCTTACACAGTTGCTGAAGTGATAAAAAGTGTATCTTTGTTATTTTGGCAAATCAGCAGTTGGTTGAGAAGTCTCCATAATTTGCTAGTGGGAGAATGACCATAGATTCTGTGTCAACTTCCTAGAGAGGCTCTAATACCTTTAGCGCAGTGTTTCTCAACTTTGGTGATTTTAAGTCCTGTGGACTTCAATTCCCAGAATCCCCCAGCTGGCTGGCGAATTCTGGGAGTTGAAGTCCACAGGACCTAAAGTTGCCAAGGTTGAGAAACACTGATTTAGCGCAACCTGTACTACTAAGTGATATTGTGGGCATTGGTACAATGGTACCAGGGGTAGGTTGCTGCCGGTTTTACTACTGGTTTGCTTCGTACGTTCTTTGCTCGCATGCACGCCAGACGTGCACTGTGCATACATGCACAATTCAGTGTAAATTGTTCTTCTCGCATGCGCAGAACAATTTACAGTGAACTGCGCACACACGGTCATTACAAAACAACATGGTGGCGACATCAGCGGTGGCGAGGGAACCGGTTCGGGGGCGTGGCAAGCCTAGGTTGCTGCCGGTTCTGCGACCCAGGCAAAAAAACCACTACTGGTTTAGCCAAACTGGGAGCAACCCACCTCTGAATAGTACTACAGTAAAGTGAAACAGGAAGGTACCTAGTTTATAAAGCTGAGCAAATCATCACAGAGGAATAGAGTAACCTCTCCAGCAAAACGGGCCAATTTAGAAATGGCCATTTCGTTCTTTCTTTCTCCAATGCCTTGTTCTTTTTTCTCCCCCTTCCAAATGCAGTTACTCCGTGAGCCATGCATCTTCTGGCAATGAATTTATTAGGTCTAGGGTGTGTGTGAGAAACATTTCCGTTTGATTAAGTGCTCTGTTTCTTCCTTCTGTTGTGTGACCTTGAATGAGATTACGTACAAAAGTGTTACGAGCCATCCTTATTTTTTTGCAGCCTTGATCAAGTTTGTTTAATCACGTTGATTAAACAGATGTAATGATAATGCTGATGAACCCACTTCTGTTTATAGAGCCATAACATTTATGGGGGCAAAGCGGTTTTGCATTGGGGGGGTGTCCCCGTTAATAGGAACATTCATCATCAGCCATTTCATTATCAAGGTAATATTCCTGGCAATATTTCATGCTTAACAAGTGCAGCCTAATATTATACGGGCTAAAGCTTGATTTTGGGTAAAGAACACAAAGACAAAGTTTAATACGCAAAGGCAGCTCCCTGAGTTGAACATTACTGACATTAATTTTGAAAACAAACCGATCTGCTGCTTGAGGTCACAAGGAAAACTCTGGCCCAAAAATGGATTAGGTGAGACCAAAGTATTTACCTTATAGCAGGCATGTCCAAAGTGCGGCCCGGGGGCCAAATGTGGCCCTTTTTCAAATTTCAAGTGGCCCGCAGCCTCTTCTCCCCACTGGAGTTATTTGTTTAGTCTTTCATAAAATACCATATTTTTCGAAGTATAAAGATGCATCTTTTTCCCCTCAAAAAAGAGGCTAAAAATCTGGGTGCATCTTATACACTGAATACAGCATTTTTTGCCTCCCAAAACTCTGCCCCCTTCACCAAAATGGCCATGCATAGCCTTTAGGAGGTTTTCAGAGTGCTCCTGGGGGCTGTGGAGGGCATAAATGAGCAAAAAACGGGCCATTTTTTGCTCAACTTTGCCCCCCCCCCAGCCCCCAGGAGCACTCTAGAAGCCTCTTAAAGGCTATTCATGCCCTTTTAAAAAAAGGCCCATTTTCGTGGGAGAGTGCAAAAACTTTTTTTTTTTAATTTGCCTCTTCAAAATCTTGGTGCATCTTATACCCCGAAAAATACGGTAGTGAATTCGCATTTAATGTTAAGGGTTCAAAGAATGTCAGGCTGAGTGATCGGCCCCACACATTTTCACCTCACCAAATCTGGCCCTCCTCGCAAAAAGTTTGGACACCCCTGCCTTATAGCTTCCAGAGACGGAGTCGATGGCTTTGGTGGCTCTGCAGATGTTTTTATCAACTGTCAGTGATGCCCTTCAGCTCTTTACCTCAGCTTTGCAGAAGACAATTCTTGTATTTAAAAAAAAAAGAGAGAGAGAGGAACCCAACTAAGTTTCCAGTACAGGAATCTTTCAGAACCAGTGAATGGATTATTCAGTTTTACTCTTTCTAAACTTATTTCCTCTGCCATATCACTGCCCAGCAGGCAAGAGATAGCATTGGCCACCATTTTACTGCTCCATTCTCAAGTTGTCCATTCTTTGTATCTTGTTCCTTTTGCCTCTGTTGGAGTTGCACCTCTTACCTAGCATGCTGCACCTGTTTCTCAAAACCATGTGTGAAGTTACACAGGTAGATAGCATATAGGGGATCCATATGGAAGAAAGAAGGAATGGGCAGCAATTGACAACTTGTCATTTTTACGAAAGTAGGTCAAAAGGATTAAAAAGTTGGGGATCAAAATTGTAAAAGACCAGAGAAGAGGAACTTAAAAATTAGGAAGAACAAATGACTTGGGAACAGTGACTCATGTCTCATGATTTGAAAGGGGCATTGTAGTTGGATGGATTTGAAGATGTTTGCTTGAAGAGTTCTCCAGAGTTTGCAGTCCAATTATATAACTACATTATTCTCAATTCATGTATAAGAACATTTAAAAGGCTAGAGCACTAGAGAACACTTTAGGTAATGGGTGGTTATATGCCTTATGCAATAAAAAAAACAATTTAAACAATTTTAGGTACATAACCACAAAAAGAAACTGTTGATTTTTCTGTAATCAATGGCCTTAGTGAGACAGATGATGATAATTACAGAGAAAGAAGTAGAAACGTGTGGTTGTGCACACACACAACCCAACATACAAACGAAATTGGGTGTTCACATGTATTTGTTTAGTTGATTCATTCTCTATCACTTCTACCCGGCCAATTATGACAATGCAATTCCTGTTCTTTTCTTTGGCAAATTTTTAAAGCTTCAGTTAGAAAAATGCTTTCTTATTTCTTTAAAAGCTTTACATTTTGGCAAGAGGGTAACATCATAATGGGATATTTTGCCGTTTCCACTGTTCTGCAGAGTACAGTAGGGGGATCGTAATAAGCACCTTCAGTTCCTCTATTGAAAATGTTAAATGCATTTGTCAGTTTCTGCATCTGAAGGAAAGTGAAAATGGGACGTCGGAGTCAGGATGCCAGCATGAATCTCTGGAAAGAAAAATACATCCTGCAAAAGCTTCTGGAGACATCTCTTCTGTGCAACGTCCATGTTAAGAACTAACATATTTCATCGGCTAGGATATATTTCTACATTTACAGTAAGCTTGACGAAGAATTGCAGTTAGTCAGAAGAGACAACGCATTGACTGAGGGAGGAGAGAAATGTTATCTTTTGCTTTAAATTCCCCTTTCTATCAAAGATAGATATGAACCTAGCTAGTGAGTTCATGGCTGAATAGTTTGCTTTCAATCATTCAAGCTCTTGAAGGGATTATTCAACAGCTTGCAATAGGTGATGGGTCAGCACAAATACACACACACACACACACACACGCGCGCGCGCACACACACAAACAAGTGTCCTGCCTCTCTATTGCTTGTGAACTATTTAGGTTGCAATATAAAAATTGGGTCAGGGATGCGGTGGCTCACTGGCTAAGACGCTGAGCTTGTTGATCAGAAAGGTCAGCAGTTCGGCGGTTCGAATCCCTAGCGCCGAGTAACAGAGTGATTACTTGTCCCAGCTTCTGCCAACCTAGCAGTTCAGAAGCACCTAAAAATGCAAGTAGCAAAATAGAAACCATCTTTGGTGGGAAGGTAATAGCATTCTTTGTGCCTTCGGCTTTGAGTCATGCCAGCCACTTGACCACGGAGATGTCTTCGGACAGCGCTGGCTCTTTGGCTTTGAAACGGAGATAAACACCGCCCCCTAGAATGAGGAATGACTAGCACATGTGTGTGAGGGGAACCTTCACCTTGTAAAAATTTGAGGGGAGAAGATGCATACATTTTCCATTTCATGCCCCCTTTTTTTGTCTTGAACAACAAATTTATTTATCTTCCCTGAGAAAAGATAAACATGTCCCTACGTAGTACTTTCGGCCTCAGAGCAATATGATTCGGACATTTCAAGAGAAAGAATGGAAGGTCGTTTTGATAACTCCAGGTTAGGCTTCATCCGGAAAAGTTCATCATTTGGGTTTCTTTTAAGGGGGTGCAGTGGCACATTAAAGGCTATTGTTATTCTGAGGAGCTTAGAGACTTCCTCCTTCATGTTATGAAAAGCCGACACACTGACTCATCCTGGGTTAACCTGATTGTTTGTTTGTTTGTTTTAAACTCTTGTTTATTGAATTTGGGGAAAGCGGAGGAATTGCCTCCACGTAACTGCAAAGCCTTTCTTACTCAGAACGTTCCAGGCTTTCCATTCCCATCCCAGAGTCACGGTCTCCAAGTCAGGATCAGGTCATGCAGATTCATGACCATCGGCCCGTGATGGCGAATCTATGGCCCCCGTGTAACAGATGGCATGCGGAGCCGTCTCTATGGGCATGTGAGCCGTCGCCCAGCTCAGCTCCACCGTGCTTGCACGTGTGCCTCCTGCCGGCCAGCTGATTTTCGGGTCTCTATCATGCATGCGCGGGGTGGGGGGGAGCATACGGGTGTGTGATGCCCCTCCCCCCATGGCCCATTTTTGATCCCAGGCGGCTTCAGGGAGGACAGTTAGGTCCAAAATGGGCATGGTGGTGTCACATATGGATGCACGGGTGGGGGGGTCATGTGTGCATCAGTGGTGGGTTTCAAAATGTTTTAGAACCTCTTCTGTAGGTGTGGCCTGCTTTGTGAGAGTGGCTTGCTGGCCATGTGACAAGGTGGGAGTGGCTTGCCAGCCATGTGACCAGGTGGGAGTGGCCAGCTTATAAAAAGTGGTGAAACTCACTTAACAACGCTCTTGCTTAGCAACCAAAATGTTGGCTCAGGAACTCTGGCATTGAAGTGTGCAAGTCTTAAAGCTGTCAAGTTTCAAGACCCTTGCACCCCTAACCCTTTAGAAAAAAACCCCCTCATGGGTATTCAATCTTGACAGCTTTAAGACTTGTGGACTTCAACTCCCAGAATTCCTCCTCTCGCTCTTCATCTTGATGATGTGCGGATGGGTGGGGGGAGGGAGCTGGAACCGGTTCTAAACGGCACTGTAGATTTGTGGAACCTCTTCTATAGAAGAGGTTAGAACTGGCAGGAACCCACCCCTGGTGAGCGTGCACAGGGAGGCAAGGCATGGAGGAGTGTCATGCACGCATTGCATTATGGGTGTGGGCACCTGAAGACAAAAAGGTTAACCATCACTGCCATAGGCTGTGCCATGAAGTCAGGGTGCCAGGTTTTGATTAAAAAAACAAACAAACCTTGGGTTTGTTGTTTGTCAGGAAATTCTGCCTGGAACCTAGCACTGGGAACTGTGGAAATTGGCCACCTTTTGGGTATCTATGCTGTCATTAGTAAAGAGTTCTTGGCAACTTGTGTCTCCTTTGATATGTTTGCTTTCTCTGTTATGCTTTTAGCTAATAATAAAACTTAAAATCCCTTTATTTTCTGGGACGCTTATTACCAAGTGCACTTAGACTTATATAAGACTTCACAGTACTTTATAGCCCTCTCTAAGTGGTTTACAGTGTCAAATTATTTTCCCCAACAATTTGGTTCCTCATTTTACCCACCTCGGAAGGATGGAAGGCTGAGTCAACCTTGAGCCTGTCAGAATTGAACTGTTGGCATTTGGCAGAATTTGCCTGTAATACTACATTCTAATCACCGTGCCACCACAACCTTTTTATCTTATCTCTGAATCTTTATTTTCTGTTATTATAATTTTATAATATTTAATTATATATAAATAAAGATAACTATATCTCATCATTTCTGAATCCTAAAGAACCAAATGCCTGAGGATCCTGACACTTGGCAAAATATTTAGGTTTACTGTAAATTAGAGCAAATGAGTTCACTAGAGTCAAGATGGTGTTCATATATTGTTAAAATATAGGTGACTACTGAAGGACATTAATATGCATTAGTCTATGTTCCAGATATCAACCTGATTTTGCATGGTTAGAAAAGTAGAATTCTGTTGATCTTGTTTCACATTGCTGAAATAAATTAGATTTGGTTGCATTATGTCTGTGATTTATTTCATAAAACCACACGGTTTACCATGTCTTTAAGACTCCAGTCTGTTGCAGATTTTGATGCAATGCAATTCTTAGGGGAAATCTGACATCTATCAGCATTACCTACTTTCCTCCTACTAGTGAATAACTATCCTGACAGCTGAAGAAAGAGAACGAATGATTTATCAGCATAATGCAGAGAATAAGACTTCTTAAAGGAGGAAAAATCATATTTGATCCTGAACAAAAGAACAAACACAGATACTGATGAAAGTGTCTTTGATCTCCCAGGAGACGTTTTATTCTAAATCTTCTGTTACACATAAGTATGAATCATAAGTGGTTGATGCTCCCAAAGTACAGCATATTTTCTACTCAAATTGGAGTTGTAGCCCAATCACACTTGCAGAATATCAGAGTGAAGAATGTAGAATAAGAATCCTGCCACAATTTTGGGGGTCTGGTGAGTTCCTTTAGTATTTCAAGAACAAGGTCCTTCTCTATGTTTTACAATAATAAAGGAGATTGTTAAGAAATTGAATCGGTCTGAAGTATGTTGCTTGGATAACAGAATTTGGAGTAGGCTACAAACAGTAGATTTCTACTTTCAGAGGCCATTACAAATAGCCATTAGATGATTTCCTTAATTACAGCCACAACTCTCTAATCTAAACTCCAAACATGGCTCACTCCAATCTCAGTTTTCCATGTTTTAGATTGTTTGCAAGCTGCTGGTTTTTAGTGGAAGACACACTGCAAAAATTCTGTGGTGGGGATCAAGAAACATGATGTGTTTCCTATCACTTTCCTTTTTGGATGAAAGTCTCATAGTCAGTACAATCATATGCGAAAGCTTTTCTTCAACTGTACTAATTCAGAGCCAAAGTAGGACAGGATGGAAGATTTTTAATACATTCACAATTTTTCCTACATATAGGAAAAAGAGAGTAGTAGTAGGAAGAAAATTAGAATGACTCTTAATGCTAAATTAAATAAAGTTATTTTTTAAAAAAAACAATTTCTGTAGGCATTTTCTATGATTCATTGTGTATTGAATCCTTAAAATGGTATCAGCTGGCAAGGAAAAAGTCTTGGTTGGTATGGAAAATATTAATATAATCATTGTCTGATGTATTCTGAATCTGATTTCTACATGACAACTTCTGGGGAAGCTGAGTGAATTGGATTCTCAGAATTCCTCTCTGGACAAGAAAAGGACTTGATATTGCCCACAAGTGCTCCATACAGTAGTCCCTATGAACAGATTGTAAAACAGCAATCTTTGGTGGGTTTAGAGAACTGGGAGATTAAGAAATATCCATCTTTGCTCAAGCCATGATCAGTGCCTTCAAAAGAACATATTTTTGGAGTATAAGACATACCTTTTTCCCTCCCAAAAGAGGGTGAAAATCTGGGTGTGTCTTATACACTGAATACAGTCATTTTTGGCCTTCCAAAACTCCACCCCATGCATCCTGTTTTTTGCAAAAATAGATGCGCAAATGGTTTGGGAGGCCTGTAGACTGCTCCTGGGGGCTGGGGCGGGCAAAAACGAGTGAAAATGGACCCGTTTTTCACTCCCCAGTCCCTAGGAGCACTCTACAGGCCTCCCAAACCCTCTGCATGCCCCATTTTTTTGTGAAAAATGCACCCAGTTTTCACCACCCAACCTCCCTTCCACATTACGTTTTTGCCCTCCCCAGCCCCCCGGAGCACTTTGCAGGCCTCCCAAACTCTCTACATGTCCCATTTTTGACAAAAATGGGGCATGTAGAGGATTTGGGAGGCCTGCAGAGTGCTCCCGAGGGCTGGGGAGGGCAAAAACATTTTTTTAAAAAAATTACCTCTTCAAAATCTTGTTGCATCTTATATTCTGGTTCACCTTATATCCGAAAAATATGGTATTTCCTTTGTCATTCACTTCTGGAAATTGCTTGTTTTTAAGCAATGTTGGATTTTTTTGAAAACAAGAACCTTCAACAAGGCAAGTTTCCTTCACAGCTTCCTTCCATCCTTGGCAAAAGAAATTGTATGCAAGTTTAAGGATTTAAAACATTTTGGAATAAACTGCAAAGGGGTGGTTAGAACATTGATTTTGGAAAGTTATGGACTAGGGGGTCAAATGGATTTGAAATAAGATTTTGAAATTAAATAAGATGCCTCCTTGTGGGAGAATGCTGTTGATTAGGGGAAAAACATTATAAAATGGCACTTGGATACCAGAGGGCACCAGAAGGAACAAAAAATTATAATTAAAAAGAGAAGAAAACCACTAATACAGAATAATGAAGCAAAATACTCCTATTCTGAAAGAATTCAAAGATATTTGGGAACAATGCACTCAGTAATTAGTCTTAATATTGTTTACTATCATAAGACTGGATTTAAAAAGGTTATAGAAGAGGAACTGGAGATTGAAACTGATTCAAATGTGGTTTAAAATGACAAACTACAAGAATTATATGGGGGGGGGGGAGTTTACACTGGATTGACAATTGAAAACCAACTGATGCTGTAATTATTAAAAGGGATATGCAAATAAAAAAAAACCAGAACAGTGACTTGGATAACTTTCTCATTTTGGATTTGCAAAATTTTTGAAGGAGTTTCTGAGAAAAGTCAAAGAGAAGATAAAATAAAATAAAGTTCTAGGACACCATTTAAAGAAATTAAAGATCAAAATTGTTAAAACCAAAGGGGAGGAATATAAAATTTGTGAAAATATATGGTACGTTGTTGTTTCTGGTAATTCTTAATGTTTTTTTGCTGCCAGGACTGAATGATGAGACTTTAAAGATTTTTTTTTATAGATAAGAGATGAGGTATGGGAAGAAGAGATTGTTGTAGTATCAGAAAAGGTGATAAGTTACTGAAATTGTTTGCACTTATGATGAAGGGGGAAGTAACTTTTATATATCTCTTTTCTCCTTCCTATTTTTCTTTTTTTTTTAAAAAAAAACATCTCTGGATTTTTTTATTTGTAGTTTGTAATTTGCATCAGGTTTTTTTATCATTGTAACTGTGAACTTTAATAAACTTTATTTTAAAATGCATTTGATTTTTACATATAGCATTCCCCAACCCTGTAAACTGCTAAACTAGACTTAAATGATAACAATAATAATAATAGTAATTCCTTGCTTTTCCAGTTCTACAGACCACAAAAGTTGAAATAGGTTGATAGAAAATATACTCAATAATGGGGATTAATAAATTAGTTTTCTGTAAGAGGAAAAGTATTCCATATATTGAAGTATTCCATATATTAATGTTCTCTAATTGAATAATTTTATATGTCCAAACATATCAAAGCATAGTTTTGATTTTCTTTTTCTACATCCCTGAAAATCCTTTGAACAGAAGATTCAAAAAGATGAAATTGGATAAAGGGGCTTAGTGTTTATATATTGATATCAGCCAAGTAATCCTATAAACCAATTACTTGCTGGGTAGAAATACTTCCACATCCAAGGAATATTTACTCAGAAACAGGACTTTAGAGTAAGGAAAAAATGCATTAAGATATTTCAACATTCATTGAAGCACTTCACAGGCCACCATTATGGGATTATATCATAAGAAGAAAGCAGTAAAGCCACAGAAAAACAAAGAATAAGGAAGATGACCTTGACAGAACTGTGTGGAAGCTGTTGTGGACTCCTTGAGCTTGGTTGTCTTTTTGCAGATGAAAAAAGAGGCTAAACCCAGAATATCCTGATAACATTTGGAAATGGCTCTGAGAGATATCTCCTTGTTTCACTGAACTTGTTGTGGCCCACCAGCAGCCAGTGGACCTGGCAGCAGAATTGGACAGTGAGGAGGTTGGAGAGGAACATGGACCAGTCCTGGGGGCTGAGGAAAGCTCAGATGAGGGCTGTGCGTTGGGGGGCAGAGAGGGAGCTAGACAGCAGTGAGGCAGAGGAACAACTGGAGCCTGTTCCCAGTGTAAGCATGCACAGAGCTGCCAGAAAACAAGAACAACTAAGAAAACAGGGTCGACTTGGGAGTGAAGCCACACCTTGCAGGTGATTGGCCCTTCCCAGAGGAAACAAAAGAGGAGCAAATGGGGAGTTTGGCAGGAAACAATTCATTCCTTCGATTGTTTCCAGAGAGGAAAGTTCTGTTTGTGATTATAAGAGACTCTGTGCCAAGTGTTGCCTTGCCCTGTGTTTGGAAACTAGTTATCTAGTTTCAAGTGAGATAAAGTTCTTGTTGATAAATATTCCTCTGAAAGACTGTTTGCCAAACCTTGCTGATTGTGAATGCAATGAATTCACAGTCGTGTAAAAAAAAAAAAAAGAGGTTTTACTGGGATCCAGACTCTGCTTCCTGCTTGTTAAGGAAGCCTAGGTCAGAACAGAACTATAAAAAGGAGGGGCATTACATTACCATCAGATTTGCAAGATTCTCTCAGAGGACGAAGATAGCGGAGGTGGGGAAAAAGGCAGCAATATACAAGACATGGGGAAGTGGGGGGCTATGACTCCACCTGGGGACAGGGAGGAGGGAGCAATATCGAAAAGGCTCAGGTCACAAAAATAAATATATCTGAAATATTATTGTAATTGTTGATATACTAGAAAGTGACAAAGAAAGAGATGATTGAACACATGGTTGATATAAAGTAAGAACTCTGTTTATGCTTATCTTTTATATGTTATTTTTAAAATTGTAGAAGCGTGAGATTTGAAGGGATTTCTACTACTAGCATGGGAGCTACCAAAATTTTCTATGTACCCTTTTACCTTTTCCCCATAAATGCTTTAAAACCAATAAAAAATTTTTACAAAAAAAAAAAAAAGATTTGCAAGATTCTATAGCCAACCTCAATAAAAATGGTTTTAGCCTTCCTTGTGCAGTTGTTTTCAGGGTCTGGTCTACCCAGTGGGGCTGACATTGGTGGGGATATGCCTGAAATAATGTATCTGGAAAGCCAGGTCAAAGTGCCTTCAATCAAAGAGCTCCTGAAGTTAAGACAACAATACTGTAACTCTATTACCGAAGCTCACAAGTCCTATTGCGGTACATACAATACACAGAAAAAAAAACCCCACCTAAGCAGGCCCCAAGAATCACAATCTTGTGCATCCCTACGTAGATAGGAAGGACACAGAGATTTCATGGTTCAAAAATTGAAACCTCAAACTAAAGAAAGATCCTTTTTCTTCCAAATAGACAAATGAAGAAGATCATTATATACAGTATATATTGTGATATCAGCAGTTTATTGAAGATCTATACTCAGACAGATTTTTAATATATTTTGGGGGATATAGGGCAATATTGCACTTGGTATACTGTATGCTCATAGGTAAAGCTGAATTTGCTGCATTCCAGGATTTATAAGAACAATGTCCTGTCGCATGAAAATACAGATTTTTTTTAAAAAAAAACATATCCTATTATGTCAACTGCAAATGTTTTGATTTGCTTTACTCATGCCTGGACAGGTTGCTCAAAAGTGAGCTGTTGCTATGCAATTACATTATACAACAAGTCACCTCAGACTGAGAGAAATAATGTAAATCAGAGCTGTGAATTATGATCAGCTACTTGTCATTTGATTTAATGTCCCTGAGTATCAAATACAATAGTTAGGGATTATGTTAACTGTTCCTATACTTTAGAGTAATGAGTCCACTAATCAAAACCTAATTTTCTCCAAGACGTAACTTGTTGCGTTTTGAAGCAGATGCCAAGACTCTGATGGAGTCAATAAGTATATTATGTGATAAGATGCATCACTTTTGTTGTTCCCTTTTATCACAGGTAGCTACAAATCTTTCTTTTGTGAATTGTTAAACTTGCACATCCCAGTTGTTCATGTCTATGAAGATTCTCAGTCTTCTATCTGGGAGAACTCGGGTGGAGGGAAGGACTGAGGCAAGCCAGATCTCTTAATCCTAACAGTTTATTGCTAACAGGTTGCCAACGTGGCATTTCACTATGCGCGTCTCTCAGATAATGGCAACACTTAGACCCTGCTTGACAACTCCTTATATGTGCCGGCTATCAAGCAGGAACCAATCAGACCGAGTATGGCATTTCCTAGTGGAACCAGGAAACTGCCATACACAACACCAAGTCATCCAGGGTCATGGTTGTCCCAAAGGTGCTTTTTCAAGAGGCAACTGGACTTTCTGTTTTTTCTTTGAAGACGTTTCACTTCTCATCCAAGAAGCTTCTTCAACACTGAAGAATTCTTCTTGGATGAGAAGCAAAACATCTACAAAGAAAAACTAGAAAGTCCAGTGGCCTCTTTAAAAAGCACTTTTGGGACATCGCAGTTGTGACTTTATTTCCGGAATCATTTACCTCAGTTCTGGATTGAAAATGTGAAATAGTTGGATGACACTGCTATCAACAGTCCTTGATGCAAAGTTAAGCATTAGAACTTTCATATGCAGACTATTTTACAATATTAACACTTAGCCTGGGAAAGTTTATCCTGTCCCTAAGACTTTGTGCAGCCAGTGGTGGTTAACACACATCTTATTTCTTCTTAGTTGTGTACATTTGGGCATTTATTTGCTTGTGAGTCCCTTAATGCAGGTAAAAGGTAAGGTAAAGGTTCCCCTCACGTACATGTGCTAGTCGTTCCCAACTCTAGGGGGCGGTGCTCATCTCTGTTTCAAAGCCGAAAAGCCAGCCCTGTCCAAAGGCATCTCCGTGGTCATGTGGCTGGCACAACTAAATGCCAAAGGCACATGAAATGCTGTTACCTTCCTACCAAAGGTGGATCCTATTTTGCTACTTGCATTTTTTCATTATTTCGAACTGCTAGGTTGGCAGAAGGTGGGACAAGTAACAGGAGCTCACTCCGTTATGCAGCGCTAGGGATTCGAATCACCAAACGGCCGACCTTTTTGATCGACAAGCTCAGTGTCTTAGCCACTGAGCCACCACGACCCTCTGCAAGGGATAATCTAAATCTTGACTATGTTTTCCTAGTTATTGTATCTGGTCTTATTTCAAATCCTTTACTATTTATTACAATTAGTGACTTCCCAAGATAAAAGGTAATAGAATTAGTAGTGGTTGCCTTCTGTGTTTTTCCTAAATCTTCTGTAAATTCAATGTGTATAATACATGCTCATATCTAACCTCCCCCCATCCCCCATTAGACATCTCTCTTGGATACAATGGAAGACACTATCTCATTGCCAATGAAGTTAAGATATAGCTCCTAGTTTAATTTACTTCTATACAGGAAATCCTCGACTTACAACAGTTCATTAACGACCATTCAAAGTTACAGCAACATTGAAAAAAGTGGCAGGACTATTTTTCACCCTGACGATGATTGCAGTATCCCCAAGGCCACATTATCAAAATTCGTATGCTTGGCAATTGACTCATATTTATGATGGTTGCAGTGTGCCAGGGTGACGTGATCAACTTTGGTGACCTTCTGACCAGCAAAGTCAATGGGGAAGCCAGATTCATTTAACAACCGGGTTACTAATTTATCAACTTCTGTGATTCACTTAACAATGGTGGAAAGAAAGGTTGTAAAATGAGGCAAAACTCACTTGACAAATGTTTCACTTAGCAACAGAAATTTTGGGCTCAATTGTGGTCCTCAGCCGAGGACTACCTGTACACTGAAAAGGTGGTGATGTCATAGTCACAGGTATTTGGGATTGTTCTTTTAAATAGGAGCCCTTAGTTTTCAAGGTGATTGTCCCTCAATTTTAATGCCGAGTTGGTTTGCTTTCAGAGGAGGATCAATCTTCCCTATTTCTCATATGAATTAGAATTCCCATTTCATGATTAAATGTGAACTTAAACAGTGGATGATTTACTAGGATGCTGTTTCCTAATTATGAGTATTTTAAAATGATCGATGACCTTTAAGACAAATTAAACAACGTTAAGTAGCCACATACATATCTTTACCATGAGGCAACAAGGGCTGGAATAATTTGTCATTTTTTAGTTTTTAGGATTTTTCTTACATTTATTTTAGGGTGCTTCTGCACCAATTTGCAACTGTGCTGTTTTGTTCACACACACAAAAATACATTTTCTTGCATATTTCTCCTAGCATGTATGTATATTTTTTGTGCTCTTCCACATGCCTGCATACATATACATACATATTGAGGCATTATTTAAGTTTTAAATGGCATCGGCGAATGCTGCACCTTGGAATTTGGGAAGTATATTAAAATATTAAAATTTATGAAAAACTGGACCAAAAGGGATTGATATACAAACAGATTGGAGGTAGACTCTTCTACCTAAGTGTCTTGTTCCTGGATGCCTCTTATTTGATTTTTCAAAGAAAGTAAAAGTAAAGGTTTCCCTTGCACATATGTGCTAGTCGGTCCTGACTCTAGGGGGTGGTGCTCATCTCCATTTCAAAGCCGAAGAGCCAGTGCTGTCTGAAAATGCCTCCATGGTCATGTGGCCAGCATGTCTAAATGCTAAAGGCACACAGGATGCTGTTACCTTACCACCAAAGGTGGTTCCTATTTTGCTACTTGCATTTTTACATGCTTTTACATGCTTTTGAACTGCAGAAGCTGGGACAAGTAACGGGAGCTCACTCCGTTACACGGCGCTAGGGATTCGAACCGCCAAACTGCCGACCTTTCTGACTGACAAGCTCAGTGTCTCAGCCACTGAGCCACCGCATCCCTCAAAGAAAGTAGGAACTATTTTTGTATCAGAGATTGCCTCTGGTAGCCATAGCTGCCTAGAGTTGCTGTAACAAGTAAGATGGATAGCATATAAATTTGATAAATAAACAAACATGGGGCAGATACCACTTCTAGATAATATGCAGAGCAAATGCATCAGGAACCCTTACTTTCCACCTCTTATTTTACAGTGATTTCCTGCCACATTCCCTTGCTTTTAAGCAAATTAATGATGAAGTTCACAAGAGTGGCAGATTTAAAGGGAAATCACTTATTCTGGGCTTCTTTGTGTCTTTCTAATTTTAAAAAAATACAAACGAGAGCGTAATCCTCTCATCTTTGAGTAGCCACACAAATTAGGGAATGGAGAGTACAGTGTGCAGCTTTGCCGTCCTGAGAAATGGTAATTTTACAGTTGTTAGACAACTTCTCTGTTCAAAGATGAAACGACACGTTTTCCTCTTATCTGTCCCGAAGGCATTAAATCTTTCCGGCGAATTCCTTGACAGGTTTTGAAGGATAACCTTTTCAGCATCATAAAATGGAAATGGTGAAGGATTTAGATTCGGAATGCTCTACTGGTGCACCAATGCTTTGATGGCACTGCCATCATTCCTCTGCAATGACACAAAGATTAAATCTTACTGTTCTTTTGCAGCAGCTCACCTGTGCAAGTCGATTCCACCAAATAGCCTTGAAATTTATCGGTGATTCTTGACATGTTCCTCATTGCAGGCTCCATTGTGATCACCCTTCCTTTTGAGAGTGGTGCAGCTCTTCTGTTTTATCCCTTAAAAATATGCCTATGAATTTTGCACAGCTTGATGCAGCTGACTGTTGCAACTTGGACATGGTTGGCCCTTGAGGGTTCTTCTCCCACCTTCTTCCCAGGCATTCATGTCAACAAACCAAAGCCATGATGTGATAGGAAATTGCTTCCAGCCCCTCTAAAATTGCTTGCTTGCCTTGAATTAATCTTAATCGAATTTCTGTCTGAGATGTTTAAAAACGCTACAGAATCTCATTGCTGGAGCAGAGCTCTGCTAATTTGATTCCATACAGAACATTCTGAAAAGCGACAACAGCTTTTGTGGTGCAGGCAGGACTTCCTTTGCCGATAATGCTCTGAGGCTGGTGGCAAAACCCTGCTGTACGTTTGTATGACATTTATTGCAAATGTCCGCTTAGCAGATCGGAAGGCACATTTGTTGGATTTTCAACTAGTTGCTGACACCTTTAAGAACAAAGGAGGTTTCCTTCAGAATTCTTGTTTGGAGAAAGTGACCCCGTCGTTTGTTTTGGATCCTGAAATAAGCTTCCAAGATATTTTCTTTCTTCATATCATTAACATTTAATCATTGCAGAAATGAGAAGAGCCTGGCTAGGTCACCCCAAAGAGCTATGCCAAAATGAGTCTGCATCCTTTTAATGAGCTGTTGCATTCCCTTTTGTAGAAAGAGATGGATCGTAGTTTTCTAATTATGTTACATTTGATATTTCAACTGAGAAAGATGGCACTTTCATTCTTTTGGCCCATATAAAACTGCATATTAATTCTAAAGTCATAATCCTATCCTCATTTTCGTATGGAGAGTTACATACATGAGATCAAAGATTTCTATTTCCGAGAGTCCTTTCTTAAGCAGTGATATTTGTGTTCATGGCTTACTTTTAAATCGAGATTCCCAGGTCTATGTAATTATTTATTTAAGAATGCAGTGGATGATAATATATTGAAAGTAAAACAAAAACAATAACAGGAGGAAGGGAGGGAGGGAGGAAAGAAGGAAGGAAGGAAGGAGAGAGGAGAGGGGGGAGTGGAGTGGAGGGGAAGGGAAGGGAAGGGAAGAGAAGGGAGGGGAGAGAGGGGAGGGGAGGAGAGGGGAGGGGAGGAGAAGAGAGGAGAAGAGAGGCGAGAAAGAAAAAAATTGGGAGCATATATTTCTTCTAAATTCTAGTTCTTATTCTTATTTTCTCTCATCAATTTTATAAAATGTTATATTCAAATTTCCCCCCTCATTTGATAAGACCAAATCAATGCATATAAAAATCCTCTTATCAGACTGCAGTAAAACAAGATTATCTGCTTTGATTCGTCTCCCTGACTTCTTGTGATGAAAGGAGCACAAAGAAAAACTCTCTGTTAGGACATGCCCTTTCCATTTGAATGGCAAGCAAGAAGGAATCTGTTCACTAAACTTTTATAAGTTGGCTAGGTTATATTACAGGAGGAGTTCTGAATTGGATCCAGATCTGGGACTTTTAAACTAGTTAAAGGATTGCAACGTCCATTAAGGCTGCAAAGTGTCCTGGGCTAATGTTACCTAGCAGAGGAATATAAAATATGAAAGTCAGCCAATTTGTTCCACTATAAACCTTTAAGGCTTTTTTGAGACTCAGTTATCAGATTCTTACTGGGGCTCTTCATCCATACACTTTTGGATGTGCCCCAAAGCTTCATCAATCCAAAGGCTCAAAAATTACTTTGTTCAAAATAGCCTTGAGAACATTGAGAAATAATTCAGCAAAAGTGCCTGCAAAGAGCTCTCAATACTTCTCACGATGAAACTCTTCAGGCAGTGCAATATCCCAGGTATATGCAATATTTTCAGTTAATTGTGACTTGCTCACATTATTCTAAGTCAGAAATGATCCTTAAAATAGTCATTATTGTAATAAATAACAAATATAACTGCATTCACAAACCATTACCCTGGACTAATAGAGAGGTTATGTGTCTCAGCTACATTACAAATACGAATTCTCACAGAAGGGTTACCCCTGAAGGGCAAATTGTCTGACATTATTATGTTGTTTTAATAATATTGATTAAGATTATTAATTAATCTTGCAGTACATACCCTGGGTTTTACTGACTGGAGCACTTTACAAATATTGTAAAATAAATAATAAATACAATAAATAGAGAGAAAGCCAAGGAAAGATGATCTGTTGAAAAAAGGGAACGGGGTGATCCACTCCGATATTCTGTCAAGAAAATCTAGTGAACATCCACAGTCAGGATAATCTTGATGTTTGTGCATCCTGTTCAAAGAGGTCCTTGACATCTAATTTAGGGGATGCCAAGACTTGTGAATTGGAATTAAAGGGAGGGAGAGGTGCGCAGAGTCAGCCTCACTCTCTCTTCCCAGATTCCATCTTGCTCCAACAGCAGGACAAGAGTCGAGACAGATAGAGATGCGCTGGGCGCAGTGCAGTGGTGGGTTCTGGATCCCGGTGCAACTGCTACGGTGCAACGGGGCCCAGTGTCCCCCACATGCACATGCGCAGCATGCACGCACATGCACGCATCATCCTTATCTCTGTGACACCTCCGCAATGCCTCCGCAACACTCCAGCTACTCGGTGGAGCATCGTGCAGGTGCCATACGCTCCGTGCGCGGAAGCGGAAGTGCTGAAGAGCTCTAATACAGGTAAGGAGTTCAGGCAGGTGGGCCCTCCAGAACTCTGTACCGGAATGGTACCCGGTGCTCCCGGCAGGCACCGGTATGCCCATACCTGGGTGTACCATCTGCAACCACTGGTGCAGTGGTTGACCAGGGCATCTTTTGTGTCTTGCTGTGCTCTTAGCGTATCACATTGCTTGCAGAGACCTCCTTCATGACTGTTGTCCTATTCTAGTAAGTTTCATCTGCTCAATCTGCCGGAATCTGTCTTCACATGCTTGGGATAGACAAGTCCCTATTTCAATAACTCAATGGCTACTCTCAACCTGGTTTGGCCAGCATGTCGAAGCTATTGCCTGGGGTGTGGCCGCTGAGCATGCTACAGCTACTAGGAGCCACAGGTAAGAGCTGAGTGACAGGTGGGGACCAAAGGTGGACAAGCTGCCCCAAAAGCTGCCCTAAAAGGATATGACCTGCTCCTACACTAGAGTGCTACCCCTCCCTGAACACCCCATACACCCTAAACCCTATACACCATACCCCCCAGGATAATCTTAGCGTTATACTGGAGGCTTCCCACATCTAATGGTATTCAACAACTAATTCAAGAACCTTAGTAGAAGTAGCATTAATGTTTCAAAAATAGCTGGATTCAACTCAAAAGGACAACCAACTGCTGGTGTGGCTGGGGGTTAAATGAAAATATGTATATCAATGATATATGAATTCCAGAACACGAACCAAGACAAATTTGATATGTTGGAACAGCAATAACAAGGCTGAACATTGATTTTCTGGGAATCAGCAAAAACCAAAATGGCCTGAAATAGATCTCCTGTCAACAAAGAAGTTTCAGACTCCACCAAAGCCATGTTTTGAAGTGCATCATTCCACACCCTAGTGAGAATTGTGACATTACTGGGAATGTATGGACGACTATACCTTCGTAGGTGAATGTAACCTCATTAAAAGATGTTTGCTATGAGGAGGAAGACTATCACAAATGTAGACAGAGTGCAGAGACATCACATTAACAACAAATGAACCTATTGTCAAAGCCATGGTCTTTGTCAGGGGAAAAATACCCTGGGGAAATCTGAGATCAATGGACCGTGGCTGATTCCCTTCCGCATATCTTTTGAGATATTGAGAAAAATAAAAGTCTTTAAAAGTATTCTAATTAATAAACAAACTTTAATAATAAAATAAAAAGTAAATGAAACAGAAATAACTAATGGTTACATTTTGATAATGAAAGCTACGTCTGCCAAGCTGGCAGCCGAACAAAGAAGAAGAGAATTTTTGGAATGTGTAACGCGTGCGCAATAAATCACTTTCAGATAACATTTTGTTTTATGACCTGCGCAATAAAGCTTTCTTAGTTTAACTCTTGAGTGTCAGTTTAGGCAGTTCAGGCCTAGCAAACCTTTTAACATCGTGACAGTCTTCCCATTTGTAAGCACATGGCTGTGATAGCTGGATTATCAGAAAGGGTAAATGAAATAAAACAGATTCCTTTGAATTGTAACGCTGGAGAAAATTGTTAAGATTATCCCAGGCTGTGAGAAGAACAAATAATTCAATATTTGAGGAAGTAAACTCAAACTATTCATGTGGAAGCACTTATAATGAAGCTAAGGCTCAAGTATTTTACAGACATAATTCAAAGGCAATTGGAAAGGCCCTGATGTTGGGGGAAATGGAACAACTAAAAGAAGAGGTAGATAAAAGAAGGTTGATTACCAATGACACAAAGTGGTACTACATGAACTTTAAAAAGTAGTTACTGATAGACAATCCTACTGAAATGGCTCCCAAAGAGTTGGTAGTGACTGATTGATTGGAGAAGAACATTTGCAGTTATTTCGTGATGCTTTAATTGGTGCAGTAATAATATTGCCTTGATAGAGTTTAGGCATATCCAATTCAGTTCATCGATAAAGTCCCAAAACTCTGCCCACAAATTGTCTTGAGATTATGAGCTGTCTATTTTCGTGTGTCAGATCCTTGTATCTCTTTCTCCGTGTTTCTGTTTTTGTTTCCAAGCAAACTCTGAACTCTGAACGGTAAACAGAACACATATATTGAAAGATTCAGAAATGAATTATATGCTTGGATATTAAGAAGATCTTATGGAACTATTTCATCTAATGGATATTATATAACAACAGCAGCAACAACAACAATTTAGAACACAACCCGCCAGATATCACAGTTGTCGAAAACCAAAACTTACAATTTATTGACATTGTGGTACCAGAAGATGTCAGAGTCAAAGAAAAAGAACTGGGAAAAATCACAAAATACTGCGACCTGGCCATCGAAACTATGCGATTATGGATGAAACATGTAAAAATGATACCCATTGTCATCGGGGCACTTGGTACCATGTCCAAGAATTTTATAAGATACATCAACAAATTGCAGCTTTCTGCAATAACACCAGCAGAAATGCAAACAATTGTGCTACTCGGAATACATCATATATTTTAAGAAGGTACTTGGTTGATACCTAAGATGCTGACAGTAACCCCTATCAACCATTAGCACCAGTCAATGGTATTTGTGATACATTTTTAAATGTTCAGTTGACTGAGTTTCATGTTTTACAAATAAAGTATATTATAATAATAATGATGATGATGATGATGATGATGATGATGATGATGATATTAATATTTGTGATACATTTTTAAATGTTCAGTTGACTGAGTTTCATGTTTTATGAATAAAAGTTTATAATAATGATGATAATGATAGTAACTATTTCATCCAGTTAAGTTGTATTTGCAAATACATGTTTATGTTCGCTGGGAAAAGTGCCTATATCTTTGAATACAAAAGTAATGTATTAGTTTATATTCCACACAATGGTAGCTTTTCGTTGCTGCCTGACATCTTCTCATGCCCATTAAAAAAAGATGCACAGATAGGAATGCTAAGAAACTGATGAGAACTTTATAAACAAACATTCATATTCTAGAATGGCATCTCTAATATTGAAATGGCATGTGAGTAGGAACTTGGGAGACTGAGCAAAGAGATGCTGCCATGGGAACGGTCAGATAAGAGACAGCCTAGCCCGCAGCTAGATAGTGGGTGGGACAGGAGGCTCAGAAGGGACCCTTCTTAGTTTCATAGACTACAAAGGAGACAGGTGGGGGCAGGGAGAATTGTATTTTCATTCTTGCAAGATTCTGTCAATGTAGCTTTACAATAAAGTAGAATTAACTCAACTGGTGGGGATTCCTATCTGGTTTACACTGTGAGGCCGACAGATATGGTGTGCATTAAACATGATTTGTTTTAATTGCAAGCTTACAAATCAATTATTTTTGGCAGCTGCATAACATTAGAAGCCTTGCCCAAGAATGCTACAGGAACTTCTCTTTTGAAATAATACCCACTTCTTGTGTGCTCTGTGGGGAATAACTGTAATTTTGATGAATTCATGGTGTGATGTTCTGTTCCTTTGTGGAATATATATTAAATCAGCAACATTATACCTATATGTACAATGGATGTACATTGATACAAACCCCATTGTTGACGTATCTGAACTGTCAACTCACTACAAGGTTTTTAGCTACTTGATCATTAATCATTTAAATATATGGCTATGTCAGTGTGTGTTTTCCATAAATTTCCATATAGCTATTTTTCTTCAGATAGCTGAGAAAGTGTTGTTTAAAAAAAGACAATATAATATGTAAATAAATGAATTTTAATGGCATCTATTTTATGGTTTTGACTAGGAAAAAAGAAGAAGCAAATCCCCTTTAAAGGCCAAAATCAAGCAGGATGATTTCATTTAATATTTTGCTTTACTGTGTAAATGCCTATTACAGAATGGTGCAACCAAAATTTGAGAAGAGTGAAAAAGAGAAAATTATGTCGATATGGACAATTTTCTGCAACAATTGGCCTCCTAGGAGTTATGAGTGGTCTGGCCAGTGAAGATACAATGTTACAATCTGGCCACACTTTTGGTTGTCTTGCTAATTCACATCTAGGGTTTAGTTCAGTGGTGAAATCTAATTTTTTTTGCCACCAGTTCTGTGGGTGTGGCTTGGTGGTGGTGGTGTCATGTGACTGGGTGGGCGTGGCCAACCCTCCCCCTTTTTAAAGCATTTTTTTTCCTGCCAGTTCGGGCGAATAGATAGGAAAAAAGCTGCTTTAAAAAGTTTAAAAAAAGAGTTTCTGGTGATCACGCGGCTCAGCTGTGAGCCGCACAATCGTCGGAAGCTTTCCTCCTGCTTTTTAAAGCATTTTTACTACCGGTTTGCAGAACCAAAGCAACCATCCCTACCAGTTCAGCTGAACCGGGCCAAACCGGGAGGATTTCACCCCTGGTTTAGTCTATGATCTGAGCTCAGACATTCAGCTATACATGTCCCTTAGGCTGATTTTTCCCTGAGAAAGGAAGAAATCTGTTGAAATAGCCTGAGTCTCTACCGTTTGTTCATTCTTGTGAAAAAGCCAAATGAAGACACCAACCTTAGAAGGCAAAACAGGCGGGAAAGTGTTAATTCAGCTGCTGACAGTGATATTTCCTCTATTTCAGTGGTTTTGCAAGTATACACCACTGTGTGAAATATCATTCCAGGTTTTTTTTTAAAAGGTAGAGGTTTCACTGTCAGTCTTGCTTGACTCTAGGGCTCATTTCTATTTCTTGGCCGAGGGAGCCAGTGTTGTCTGAAGACAATTTCATAGTCATGTGGCCAGCATGAGAATACACCGAGGCACACAGAATGCTGTTACATTCCCAACTAAATGGTACCTATTAATCTACTTGCATTTGTATGCTTTCTAACTGCTTGGTAGGCAGGTGAGCTTAGGCAAGTAACGGGAACTCAGCCTGTTGCTCAAAGCTGGGTCTCAAACCCGAACTGTCAGCTCTCCAGCTGACAAGCTCAGCATGTTTAACTGCTGAGCCATTGTACCCCCACTTACCTAGCTTACCTGTCTCCCAGCTTACCTGTCTTAACTCCAAGAGGTTGTGGCCACCAAGGTAACTTGAAGGGCTATCTTGGTTTTAGAGCAACATAGCAACTTAATAGTTTACGCAAGTGTTTCTCAGCTTGGTAATTTTAGGACATGCAAACTTCAGCTGCTGGCTGAACTTCTGGGAGTTGAAGTTTGCATATCCTAACGTTACCAAGACTGAGAAACAATGTCTTGGATTTATTTTGCCAACATAAAAGCAGTCTAATAACATTTTTTTTTCTAATCCAGGGATGGAGAACCTGGTATACTCCAGAGATCTCAGATCACAATCCCTATCATTCTAGCACAGGGGTCATGTAGCATATCACAACTTTCCCCCCTTCACTAAACCGGGGGTGGGCATGGCCAGCATGTGATGCATCCAGCCTGTGGGCTGCAAGTTTGACACCCCTGTTCTAGCCCATTGTTAAAAATACTGGAAATACAGTCCAAAATATCTGATTTGAGCAGAGTACCTACTCTGCTTAAAGAAGCTGTTACTGTATCATTATGAAGCATGGCTTTAAGAATTGCCGTAATCCATCTCCCATCCCAATATTCCACTACTCTCCCTTTCCACATCGCTCAATCTGCTATCAAACTCATCAACCTTGTTTAACTTTTTCTTCCATTTTTTGGATCATATTTCATATTTCATCATCCAATTTTGCATATCTTCTATTTTTCCTTCCGTTTTAGCTATTTTTTGTTCTATGCTTTCAGTTCATTGCTCTATTGTCTCAACTCTTATTTCTATACTCTCAATTTTCTTTACAATGGTATCTAACTTTTCATTCTTGCAATCATCTCCTATTTGTATCGCTTGCATGATTGCCTCTAAGGTTATTCCCTTCTCTTTTTCTTATTGAAGAATCTTGATCTTTGTCCTCCTGCAGGTGAGGGGGCAGGGGTTATTGCTGTAGAATCAACAGGTGTTATAAAAAATTATTAAAAAAAAAGAATTGCCGTAATCCAGGTATGTGCCTATAAACAACTTGGATGATTCACCCTAATTGAGCTACATTATAAATGGAGGTTGGAGTGTCATGAAACATTCTCAACATTTCAGTGCAGGCTCCTTAGCCTCTCTTCGACTGTATTTTTCAGAACAAGATGAGAGTTTGTAATTCTTCAGAGCTGTATTTGAAACTCCTGTCATCCTAGAGAAGTTATTTGGTCCAAACAGAACTATACAAAGCTGTGTTTTCTTATTAGTAACCCCTCCTGAAACAGCAATAAAGTAATTTTACTCTGAGTAGGCGTAAGAGATATCTTGCTAAGCCAGAAAAACAACGGCCAAGGGACACACAACGCAAGGCTTGGACGGTTGTACATTATTCAGAGCACTTGACTTAGTCTCTTTCGAAATGGTGCAGGAACCTAGTATGATTTCCTTGCACCTGGCATAACCTGAATTATAGCTGTGATGCAAAAAGCAAAGACTGGAGTGGTTCATATTTTTAGCTGATATTTATTGTTTAGTCACTTGATCTATGTACTGCCGATGTTTCCTTCAGAAGTTTACAACCAACAGTAGTGTACTCTCTTGCCAATTGTTAGTTGGATGCCATCAATGCAAGTTAGATTCTTGGTGATTCTGTATACAATGGCTGTCTTGATTCTCTTTGTATTTTCTTTGGTCTTGGATTTTGTCATCTTTTAACTTTTGAATGATAATGCTTGCTATAAACATGTATTTTATACATACATATATGTATATGTATGTGTATGTGTATGTGTATATGTATATGTATATGTATATATATGTATGTGTGTATATATATGTATATATATGTATGTGTGTATATATATGTATATATATGTATGTGTGTGTGTTTATATATGTGTGTATGTGTGTATGTGTGTATATATATCTGTATCTGTATCTATCATCTATCTATCTATCTATCTATCTATCTATCTATCTATCTATCTATCTATCTATCATCATCTACCTACCTACCTACCTACCTACCTACCTATTTCTATTTCTATTTCTATTTCTATTTCTATTTCTATTTCTATTTCTCTATCTATCATCTATCTATCTATCTATCTATCTATCTATCTATCTATCTATCTATCTATCTATCTATCATCTATCGTGTTATGTCAAAGCACTTGGTATGGCCAAAAAAGGGAGGGAGCATACTGCTTCCCTTTTGCCTTTCAGCTCCAGCAGAAAACCATTTTTGTGTTTTTTTATTGGAGATATATATGAAATTGGAGAAAATTCAGCTAACAAATGTTTTCCTTAGCAACAAAAATTTTGGGCACAGTTGTGGTCATAACTCGAGAACTACCTATAGTGGAACTTTGAAATCTTTGAGTTTTTTTTTTTTATTCTGTTGCTTTCAGGTTTCTTTTTTTTCTCTTTTTAATTTATCTCAACTCTTTTCTTGTGGGTTTTCCTTTTCACGAATGAAGGTAAAGAGAGTTGGGTTTTCTATTTCCTCTTTCAGCCCCATGCCCCACTTTCATTTGTTTTGCTTAGGTTTCTTTACACACGCATGTTTTTAATTTAATTTAATTTAATTTAATGCTTCTAGACCGCCCCCTCTCCCGAAAGGGACTCGGGGCGGTGTACAGTTCATACAAAATATATCAGATACAATAAAATTAAGTATGTACAGTTGACAGTTGACATGGAGGAGGTAAGAATGACATTAAAAGAACTGTACAAAGCAGTTGTGCTCAACCTTCCGTGCATGTGCTTTGGCTAAAAAAAAGTGCCTAAATGGGATGCCATATGGGAGCCGGGATGGGTGGGCAGGGCCAGCCGCAAATTCCGCTACGGGTTCGGGTGAACTGGTCTGACCTAGCAGAATACCACCAATGCACACACCATATTTCTTAAACCAGTGTTTCATCTAAGCTTGTTATTTTATTTCAGTAAATTTAGTTTAAAAGACTTTTTAGGTTCTTTCTGCACCTTTCTGTGGTACTCTGAGTGATCATCTCCAAACCCGTAATTTAAAGCATCCAACTTTTTTGCCTTTGCGTTCCTCTCTGACCTATTTTTCCAGCCATACATTACATGGGAAAGAACATTTCTTAAGAACGGTGACCTCTGTTGTCATTAAATTCTCCTGTTTAAAATTGCCATTGCTTTCCTCCCTAAGATTAATTCTTTAGCCTCAATCCATTTTTATCTCTGTCTGAAACAAAGAAAACAATATCTTCATTTTTTTTATTTTTACCAACATCTTTCTTCAATAAGCATGTAGGTTGCCATTACCTTTGTCAACTTAGTATTTAACATTGGCCCACATTTTTTTCTTCCATTAGTTCTTTCTTATGGAGATTTTTGAAGTCTTCTTTTTTTCCAACCAACCAATAATAAGCATTGCCTGCTTATTTCAGCGTTAGATTTTGGGTGTCTAATTTGTTTGCACTTACTATCCCACCCATTCCGGTTGGGTGCAGTTTACTTGCAGTTTAAGTTAAACAAATATTTATTTTTATTTTATTTATTTATTTCGTCTGGCATGTATTAGATAACAGATACAAGTATAAACATGATTATGAATGCATGAAATGGATACGAATAAAAAGAAACAGGACAGGGACGGTAGGCATGTTGGTGCGCTTATGCACGCCCCTTACAGACCTCTTAGGAATGGGGTGAGGTCAGCAGTAGACAGTCTAAGGTCAAAGTATTGGGGGTTTGGGAAAGGAACCACAGAGTCAGCTAGAGCCTTCCAGGCATTGACCACTCTGTTACTGAAGTTGTATTTTCTGTACTTCAGTTTGAAGCGGTTTACTTTAAGTTTGTATCTATTGTGTGCTCATGTATTGTTGTGGTTGAAGCTGAAGTAATCATTGACAGGTAGGTCATTGTAGCAGATAATCTTATGTACTACGCTTAGGTCAGACTGAAGGTGGCATAGTTCTAAATTGTCTAAGCCCAACATTTCAAATCTGATGGCATAAGGTATTCTGTTGTGAGCAGAGGAGTGGATGACTCTTCTCATGAAATATCCCTGGACTCGCTCGATTGTATTATTGTCTGATATGCAGTGCAGGCTCCAGATAGATGAGCTGCATTCGAGAATCATTTTTTGTCTCATTCTGAACCACTCTGTTTCTCCAGGGTCTGTTCTTATAATAATGGCTCATCCAATAGAAAGATTCCTCAGAAGAATATTGCCAGGATTCCTTAGGTTCTTATAAATACACTGACTTAAACAGATTTCACATTCTTATATATTTTTGCAATGTGCCTTTGGAGCAATGGTTCCCAGCGTGGGGCTCACACCCCACAGAGGGGCAATTTGAATCTTGTTTAAACCATGTTAATGGCCTTTTAGGCTTCCTCCGCATGAGTAGAGTTTACTTTTTGAGTAAAGTAAGAATTATATGTCACTGGGGGCGGGGGGGAGCATCAGGAATTTAGAAATGCTTAGGTGGGGCATGGCCAAAAAAAGGTTGGGAACCACTGCTTTGGAGCGAAAGTATTCCATAGTGGAGGGGCTACTACAGAGAAAGTCTACCACCTCACTCTGGGAGTGAGATGGTAGACTTTCTCTCTGTTGGTGCTACAACACTGGAGGTTTTAAATAAAAGATTGGACAACCGTTTGTCTGAAATGGTATAGGGTTTCCTGTTTAAGCAGGGGGTTGGACTAGAAGACCTCTGAGGTCCCTTCCAACGCTCTCTTATTCTGTTATGCTATGGGAACTTCACGTGGGAACAAATGAGAAGGTTTGGATCCAACATACAGAATTCCTTGCTGGTTTTTTTTTTTTTTAAATAAGAGTTTACAATACTAAAGTATAATACAAACTTAAATCAGAAAGAAAGAAAAAGAGAAGAAAGGGGATAAAAAGTGCAGGGGGGGAAAAGAACAAAGGTAGAAAAACGAATAATTACCTGATTCCAAATCTTCCTTCCAACAAGTCAGGCAAATTAATATTTTCCCTCCTTTTGCGAAATACCATACATAAATAGCTTCTTCCCATAACTTCTCCATCCATTCACAAATCCAAAAACTGTTGTTATCTCTGCCCAAATGTCAACAAATTTCCCACACTTTTCCTGAATGTAATAAAATATTTATTTTAACCCCAATCAAATGAATCAATTTTATATTACTTTCTTTTGCTTCTAACAACCTTAATATTTAATTTAATAATGAACAGTGGTATGATTGTATCTCTATTCAAACTTTCTTTCTCCCACCATGAAGATTTCATCAAGGCTTTAGAAATTTTCTTTTGTAAATCCAAAAAATATGTCCTTCTTCAAGTCATTTTTTAAATCTTTTGGTTTATCATTTTTATTTCTATTTGGACTGTCAGCTCTGTATTATAGTCCACAAATTCTTTATTTTCCAATATTTCTACATCAGCTAGGATTTATTCCTCTCTGTTCATAAATTCTTCCATATTGTTGTCTGCTTCACATTTTACTTCTTCTTTAAAATATTCTTCAAAAAAATGCATTTATATGTGCAGAAATGGTTGCTGCCAGTTTAATTATATTTCTCTCCCAGTTCTTCAAAAATCCTTTGAAATTTCTCAAGCTCCATTTTACTTACTTATTTTATTTATTAAACAATTTTTATAGTTTCCAAACTTACATACCATGACTCTGTGACACCGTCCTTTTTGCCCCAATTTTGTAAATTTAACTTTTCTTTTCCTGCTTGGAATTTTAATCCCCACAGGTGTCCCATTTCTGTATTCACAAAATCTCACGTTTCTTTGTTGCTTTGTTTCAAACTTTCAACAAATAATCTCTTTCCTAATAATACAAGTAGCAGAGTTCAAATGATAGGGGTTCTTATCTTTTTCCTTGAATCCCACAGCTCAAAATCACAAGATCACATTATTCATCGCCATAAGCTTGTCCAACTGGCATGTAGTTCAGAGCAGAGATAAACAACTTTATCTGCAAAGAAACCTGAAAATTCACTTGAAAGCATTTCATTCCACCCATCTTTTCCCAAAAGGATACAGGTAAATTTGAATGCAGGTAGGCCTCGATTTACAACCAGGGATGCCCTCAATCTGGACACAGAAGCCCTTTGAAATCTTTTCTTTCAGATCTTCTATAATATTTCCAGTTGCTGTAGTAATTGCTTACACCAAAGGGTTGGCAACCTTAAACACTCAAAAAGCCAATTCAAAAAGCCTGTTCAATTCTGGAGCTGACTGAAAATCTGGTTCCCCCACCATGCAGTATCCTCCTAGCCCAGCGTCCTTTTTCCTTTTACCAGCTGGAAGTCCAGTTCCCCCACCATGGTCTCCTCCTAGTGCGGCGTCCTTTTTCTGACTGGTGACAGGGAGCCACAGCAGAGAGATAAAAAAGCCACATGCGGTTCCATAGCTGTGGGTTGCTGACCCCTGGCTTACACAATAGTGATTTGCACACTGTCATTTTAAATGTTTATCTCACCAGCCAGCATCCTCATTCTTCTGGAACCTGTTTTTCCTAATCTCATAAGTTTAGTATGCCAATTATCTGATAATATGGAGACCTACCTCCCCCCTTCCCCATATAATTGCTTCATGAACTCTTTCATTGACCCTGGCTCTAACTCTAACTCAAATTGTGTAACATTGGTGCTTGATACCTACTTATATTATTCTCAGACAAAATTTAATATTTTTGGACAACCATATTCTTTTGAAATGCATACTTGTTATTGGAAACTGATACAGAGGTGGTATTCAACCATTTCCGACAGGTTCTGGAGAACTGGTAGCAGGAATTTTGAGTAGTTTGGAGAACCGGCAAATAGGCTGGCCCCGCCCCTGCTGCCTCCCAGCCTCCCAGCTGATCTTCTTTTGTTGCCCTGAACAGGAGAATGGAGCTGGAAAGCAGGTTAGTGGGGTGGGGAGGGAATGGGGATTTTGCAGTATCCTTTCCTTGCCATGCCCACAAAGCCACACCACACCCACAAAGCCATGCCCACAGAACCGGTAGCAACATTTTTTGAATCCTACCACTGAACTGATAGCTTGTCCATAGAAATGGGATTCTTATTGCTAAGAGATGAATCCTTTGACATGGGAAGGATAAAATTTATGGTCCCAGCAGCAGATGATACATTTCCTTGACATTTGGACTAAAGACTTGATGTTACTTGCAACTTATGAATGATTTGCTTACAAATGTAGATTATTTATGAGCCATTACAATGAAATATGATCTTCCTTTATTGAAACAATACACGAGAAGCTCTGAGATATATAATTGTTCTTAACATTGCTGCTTTTCTTTTCTTTTTCTTTTAATCTTTTTGTTATTTAATTTTTTTCTCTTTGTTCTGTTTAACTGAATAAATATATGATTGGTTCATATATTGAATAAATAATTTTAAAAAACTCTCACATTCTGGCGTGATCTATGGAGCCTTGCTGTAGTTAGTGAAGCAACAGGTAAAACTGCATTTTCATTCTCACTACATGATCCATTTTTCTGTCCGATCCCATGCCACACGGTCTTTTTTTCAAAATCTGTCTTATTTATTTGGCAGTCCCTGTCTCCATGTATCATTATATTCCTTGTAAAAAAAATAAAGCCAAAATTTCAGGAGGAATTAATGCAGTGCTTCCATCATTTCTCCATTCCTATGAATTTCTCACCTGGGCTATAAATCATGTCCTCCTCATTTTTAGGTTTACACAATTTTGTTCCATTCTTGTTACCCTTAACATTTTGCCTATCTCTTCACCTGCATTTTCAGCAATGAAGAGTTGTGTAATCTGCATCTGATTTTTCGTATTTTATAGCTTGTCCATTACCTATAATACCTCTGTTAGCGTTCTAAATACCATGCAGAATTAAATCATTGTCCAAAGCAAAGTTATCCTTAAAGGTCCAATTTATTCGGACAGGCAAGTTAGCACGTCTATGGAATTCCAACACTGATTTTCTTCTTGGAATTCCACCCAGTTGAAAGTTCATGATCTATCCCCACACCCCATAATCCATCACATGTTCCAATCATCATCTTCCACGCTGGCATCTACACCTCTCTGCTTCCGGTCAGGTGTCGAGGTGCGGAGACAAAAGATGACCTTGGCTTCTACAAAAGAATGTCAACAATACATTCCACAATCCTACTCCTTTCTATTCCCCCCTCCCAACTACTACACTAATGAACAGCATAGAAAATTATATGGAGGCCTGACAACCTCTCTTTCTAACTCACTCAATTCCTAACAATATTGTCTCTCTACAATATTTCTGTCATTCCATATCCCAGGTTATGAAGTGTTTCAGTGTAGTCAATTTACCTTCAATGACATGTCTTCCATGATTTCCGTTGAATATTCTTATTGAAACTATAAATTGTCCTGTGGTTTCTCTAATCTTTTCTACAAAAAAATCTTTTTCTTGTGATAAAGGTGATGGACCTGGCAGGATGGCAAAACTGATAGCTCTTATTGACAACATGTAATATTAATTGGACGTTTTCTGTCTATGAAGGCTCTTGATAAAAACAGTTGTCTCTGACAGATTTATTACCCTGTATATTTTACTTCTTCCCACTAAAATGGTACCTATTTATCTACTCGCATTTTCATCAGAGGTGAGTTGCTCCCGGTTCGGCCATACCGGTAGGGGAATTCAGACCTGGGTTGCAGAACCGGCAGTGACCCAGGCCTGCCACACCCCCAAACCAGTTCGCTTGCCGCCACTGGGCTGCCACCATTTTGGTTTTTAGTGACTGCGTGTGCGCAGTTCACTGTAAATTGTTCTGCGCATGCACAAAGAACAATTTATACTAAACAGTGCATGTGCACACAGCGTGCATCTAGTGTGCATGCGAGCATTGCACACAGGTTGCAAACGGTAGTAAAACTGCCAGCAACCCACCCCTGATTTGCATGCTTTCAAACTGCTAGGTTGGCAGGAGCTGAAACGAGAATGGGAGCTCACCCTGTCTCACAGCACTTGGGGCTCCAACACAGACTGTCCGGTTTCCAGCTGGCAAACAGGACACTGTAGTGTCATGCTGACCACATGACTGCCGAAATATCTTCAGACAGCACTGGCTCATTGGCATTGAAATGGAGATGAGAATTGCCTCCTATAGTTGGCAACAACTAGTGGAATAAAATCTGCAGGGACTCCTTTACCCTTTTTCACATTTTACTTCAAGGAAAGATGACCCTCAAAAGTCACAACTACCACAAAAAATTGCCTTATTCTGCTTCAAAAGATCAGATATTATTGCTTCCTCCTATATTTCTTCCTAGATGAAAATTATTCTCTTCGTGTATGTCTTTTTTTCCCCTTTCTTTCTTTCTTTTCTTTTTTGATTTACAGGTGAATATCCTGTATGAAGTTACTTTTACAAATATGAAACAACCTAATATGGATAAACATAAGGTATTGACAATTTGTCATACAATAATGTTAAATATCTTTATCATTCCTGCAATAAATCATTTGTAGACTTCTGCTTTTACACCAACAGAATCATTACACATCTGAATTCTACATTATTGATCATTATTAAATGGTTTCATAGGTATTTTTCCAAAACAGTGAACACTGTCAAACTATCATCTCCTCCTCCCTCCCTCCTCTACTTCACTGATATATTCAGTATTTTATTAGGCAAAAATGCATATTCAAGGAGAGTACATATGGATACGAACATACAAGTTCTAATTTTTTGTCTTTTAATGACCCTGTAATCCCTTGCATCGGGAATGGAGTCAGGGCAACTGAATGGAGCTTAGTGTTTACTGGCCAGATGCCCTTCCTGTCACCAATGTGGAATTCACAGCAGATATATTCTCATTGTGCCCAGAGAGAAAAATATTTGCTTCTACCTAGGATTGAACTCACAGCCTCCTGATTGTGAGGTGAGAGCTCCATCTCTAGGCCACCTCAATGCTAACACAAGTTCTAATGGGCAGTCTAAAATATATCTGTTTCTGTGTATGTATATGAAATGTATTTTAATGTACACTAAGGTTATGCACAATGAAACTGTGCAGAACTTGGAGCTGGTAGAAAAAATCAGTTGATATGAAATCCTGGGCATCATTACATAGAACTATGATGATGAACCTATTGCACGCGTGCCACAGGTGGCGCGTGAAGCTATATCTGCAAGCACACAAGCTGTCAGCTCCAGTGCGCATGCACATGCCGGCCAGCTGATTTTTGGCCTTCTGAAGGGCAGGGGAAGGCCATTTTCACCCTTCCCAGGCTCTGGAGGCTTTCCTGGAGCCTGGGGAGGTCAAAAACGGCCGCCCCCGGCCCCCTGGATCAAATACCAAGCTCCGCTTGGAGGTGAGCAGTGTCGTGCATATGGGGGGAAGCGTGTGGGGTTGTGCATACATGCGCATGTGGCAGTGCGCTTTGCATTGTTGGTGCCGGCAAACGCACACGTTATTGTGCGTGCACACCAGGAGTAGGTTCCTGCCATTTCTAACCTCTTCTATAGAAGAGGTTCCACAAATCTACATTGCCATTTAGAACCGGTTCCAGCTCCCTCCCTCCGCCCGTCCGCACATCATCAAGATGAAGAGCGAGAGGAGGAATTCTGGGAGTTGAAGTCCACAAGTCTTAAAGCTGTCAAGTTTGAACCCCCCTGGGGTTTTTTTCTAAAGGGTTAGGGGTGCAAGGGACTTGTAGCTTGACAGCCTTAAGACTTGAGTGCTTCAAATTGGTTGCGAAGCAAGAGCATTGTTAAGTGAGTTTCACCACATTTTACAAGTTGGCCACGCCCACCCAGTCACATGGCTGGCAAGCCACTCCCACTCAGTCACATGGCCAGCAAGACACTCCCACAAAGCAGGCCACACCTACAGAAGAGGTTCTAAAAAAATTTGAAACCCACCACTGGTGCACACTCATATTTTTGGCACCCAACAACAAAAAAGGTTAGCCATCACTGTCATAGAAGGTACTTCCTAATCATAATGACATATTTGCTTTTTTGTTCCTGTATTTGTGATGTCATATGAAAGCCACAGGAGGAGGTCACTCTCAGCTCTGCCTCAGCTAGAGCATCTAAGTAAAAATGATCCTTAACATCATTTGGTTGATAAAGCTATGATTTACTAGAAGGCAAGTGATATACAGTAATGCAAAGTCAGAACTGAAAGTTTGTATGGCAAAATCCTAGTGTAACTTTTCCCTCTTGAAGGCGCCTCCCAAGTCCAATCAAATTCAAAAGAAATGTTTTTAGCACAGTCTCCAGGGGAATGCAGCTGTGGTCAATTCTCAAGCCATGGATCTTGAGGTTGTACTCGAAGTGGAACGGTAAACTTTCATCCCTCTGAAGTATGCCCTCCTCCGATCAAGTCCTTAGGTTTATGGTAGACTGGCACCAAATAAGCTTCTTGAGGTATAGTAGCACTGGCACCAAATAAGCTTCTTGAGGTATAGTAGCAAAGCATAGCATTAAGCATCCAGGTGGCATCTGACAGTCACAATTTTCATTTGCCTGGCTTCCATGTGCACATGTGTATTACCCATCTCTACTTCTCTATGTTCATCAATGCCTGGCACTCCATAAGCCATTCCATCAACAGACACAGTGATCTACAACCAGCCTATGAACTCCTCAGAATCCAAATCAACCACACAGCCAACCACAACAATAGAAAGGAGGGAGGAAGAGGAGGAAGAGGAAGAAAGGGCAAAGCAGAGGAAGTAAGGGAGGGGAAGTAAAAGTAGGAGAGAGAACAAGAAGGAGAGGAAGAGAGGAGGAGTGGGAGAAAGGGGGGGAGAAGAAAAGAGGAAGGAGAGGAGGAAAGGAGAAGGTAGAGAAGGGAGGTTGAGAAGATGGAAGGAGCAAGGTTGTTGCAAAACAAGACGGAGATATGGGGTGACAAAAAAGTGACCCCAACTATGTTTTCTAGATTTGTAAGAAGATTGTGATCAATGTCAATAGTTCAATAGATAAATGTTAATAATATTTACAAGAATGTGTATTTGCGAGTGAAAGGAAGAAATAAAACTATAAGTAACCACACAGCCAACTAAAGACAGAACTCAACCTCAACCAGCTCATGCAACCCCACTCACCAGCAGCTCACCTCCCAATGACCCGTACTTGGTGTAACCTCCCTATCACAAGACTCATCACAAGACTCCTACTGATGACTCATACCTGACCCATCCCGAGTCCCTCACTTGACACACCCACACCTGAAGCCCTTATAAACAGAAGAACACTGACATGCCCTAAAGTCTGCTGAAGATGTTACCTAGCCTGCTAATGAAACATTCGGAAACCAACCCACAAGCTCGGAGGACACACTTTCATTCCCTACTGCTCTGTCTCTAGTACAGACAGGATGGGTAAAAACATGTGGTAGAAAAGATGGAGGAAAGGCCTTTGTTTGTAATTCTGAAAAGTGTCAGCACTAGTCTGATTTTTTTTTTCTCAATGAAAGAGAATTTCAGCCCAGACGTCATTCTGCATCATTTGCTTGTGAAAGTTTATAACTGGGTGTTTCCTCCTTAGGAGAATGAAGACATTCCAAATATTTATGGTTGGTTGCACAGTCAGCCAGATGTTTAGATTGGATTTGGCATTTTTATGCACTTATTGAGTCCTTGCCAAGGACCTGGGATTGGCAGATGTTGTTGTTCAATTATGTTAAAGGTTACTATTATTATTATATGATTACAAATTTCTGGCTGCCAAACTTCAGGGAACTCTGGGCATGTATACATTTTTAAAAAGAAATAAAAAACCAGTTAAAGATATTAAATCAACAGGCCACCCAGACTAAAATGCTCTAATAACAAAACCCACAATACAAAACAGGGGCTGTTAAACAAATAACAAATATCTATCGCAGGCCTGGGACCAAAGCCAATTTTTCAAAGCTCATTCCCCATTCCACAACAATAAACATTTTCTTGCAGCTTCATTCTAGGTCATGTTCAGATCCAAAAAAAAAATGCAATTATCACGCAACTGGTTTGAACTTGAAATGTCAATCTGAAGTTCAGATTTCTGAGCTTCGTTCTGGGTGGATAATTTGCTTTAGTGCAGCCTTCAGCTATTTTGCTCTCGAGTGTCTGATTTTAAGATGGTTTCATGGGGCACGGCAGCAAATCTTAAGTTCGTTAACTCCCTTAAAGCATTCCGTGACTCTGTTTCACTTTCTCAATCAGTGAAGAATGGGAGAAAATCCCTCAAGGAAAAGCAGTCAGCCACTTCTCTCTCTGCTTTCTGCCTTTTTCATCTTATGAATTTTTTTTTTAGCAAGAATTTTTTTTTTTGCCTGGGAAAGAAAACAGGAGTGTAAATCGCACAACAGTGTTTGGCCTCAGAGGTAAGGTTCTAGTATTTCATGTAGGGCAGTGGGTGCAGTACATATGTGCCTTCGGATGGCCTGTTACATTTTATTTTTTTAAAGTGGCAGTATCTGTCTCAATCTGTCTCAAATGTACGGCCGCAGCAGCCAAAAAATCCAACACAATCCTAGAAGAGGTGGGTTGCTCCCGGTTCAGCCCAGATTGGCTGAACCAGTAGTAACAGCAGCGGGAGGCTCCGCCCCACCCACCCAGATGCTTCTGCGCAGAAGAAGCATCACACGCCCGAACCGGTAGTAAACAAAATGGCAACCCACTACTGAATCCTAGGTTGCATTAACAGAGTGTTAGCATCAAGATCATGTATTAGTACCATTTTGTAAAGTCTTACGCTGTTTCCCTGAAAATAAGACCTTTCCAGATAATAAGCCCAATTGGGCTTTTTGAGAGCATGTGCTAAAATAAGCCATCCCCAAAAAAAAGCCCTCCCCAAAAATATTGCAACACAGCAGCAGCCATTAGGTGACCACACTCATTGCCTCAAAAATAATAAGACCTCCCCAAAAATAAGGCCAAGTGCTTATTTCAGGGGTCAAAAGAAAATAAGACTCTGTCTTATTTTCGGGGAAACACGGTGGTAAGACCACACTTAGAATACAGTATCCGGTTTTGGTCGCCATATTATAAAAAGGATGTAGAGACTCTGGAAAGAGCACAGAAAAGAGAGACAAAGATGATAGAACGGTTGCAGGAATTGGGTATATCTAGTCTAGTGAAAAGAAGGATCAGGGGTGACAAATGTTAGAGGGGCTGCCACAAAGAAAAGAGGGGGGGTCAACATATTCTCTAAAGCACCTGGAGTAAGGACAAGAAACAATAGGAAAGAAGGTAATTAAGGAGAGATCCAACCTAGAGCTAAGGAGAAATTTCCTGACAGTTAGAATAATCAGTGGAACAGCTTGTCTTTAGAAGTTCTGTGTGCTCCATCACTGGAGGCTTTTGAAAAGAGTCTGGAATGATATAGGGCCGTGATGGCGAACTTATGGCACATGTGTCAGAGATGGCACACAGAGCTCTCTCTGTGGGCACGCGTGCCGTCGCTAAACGTTCTTCTGGTTTAAAAAACAGGCTGTTTTTTTGGGGGGGCACTTTTATGCCTTTTTTGTGCCATTTTAGGCTGGTTTTGGGGCTGTTTTCAGGCTGAAAAATGGCTCAAAAATGGTCTGAAAACAGCCCCCAAAACAGCCAAAAAGAGGCATGCATGCACAGGCCAGCTAGTCTTCGGGTGTTCAGTGCTCCGGCGCATGCACATTCCAGTTTGGGCACTCGGTGCCGAAAGGTTTCGACACCACTGATATAGGGTTTCCTGCTTGAGCAGGGCATTGGATTAGAAGACTTCCAAGGTCCCTTCCAACTCTGTTATTCTCTGGAGAAAGCTCTAATCCTGGAGAAAGTGAAAGCAAAAAGAGGACCAAGAGCAAGCAAGGATGAGAATAGATTCCTAGCCCATTTTGCAAACTACAGTCTGAGAAAACAATGTATTGATGAAGATTCTCAGTCATCCAGATAGTGTTGACTGAAAGTTGCAACTGGATTTCTCTTTTTGGTTTGAAGTGTTTCACTGCTTAACCAAGTAGTTTATTCAGTGAGGAAGAAAAGAACTCTAGTTGCCATGACTCAATTTCCAGACAGTCTGAGAAAATGAAATCCAAAAGCTTTTAAAATACCCCCACTTCAATGAATTCAATAAGAGAGGAAGAGTTGAAGAATTCAAAGTCAGTTCGCAAGATTCAGTTTTAATTTTGTTCATTCAAATCAATGCTGAACTTTTGGTAAATACAGACAGGTTTTTTTTCTTGGAGATTTGTCCCCAATTTGGACCTTAGAGTCTTATAAGCCAGCAGAGGTTTGCTTAGAATTACTCTTCCCTCTCAACCTAAGCACAGTCACTCCCATCTGGTCTCCCCATTGCTTGTCCAGTACTACATCTACAGCTAACAGAAAACAGTAGCTTAGAAAGCCTGCAGAGACTGTGCTAGTCTTCAGAGAATGAGTTGAATGGTAACAAATGTGCTTGAATTGCAGGCTGGATGATACTCATTGCTGTCATAAGTTGTGTAGTTTTGAAGATCAAGTGCTAAAATAGCACTCTTGGCAAAGAGATTCAGTAGGAGCAGTGGAAATGTTTCTTCCTAACTGTACTTGTTTCCAGTGATGTGTATGTTGGGTGAATCTGTTGAGAAGGTGGCTTTAGGTCTGATCACATAATCTTTTCCTCTCTTCTCAAGAAATAAAGAGCGCTGCTTGACTTTGGGTTTAGAACATCCTATCTCACAGAGAATTTAGTATTCAAGACAAATGAATGTGTAGAAGATGACCAGGCTGAGCCTGAGAGAGGGGTCAAAAAGTGTCGTAAATCATGAGTCCCTCTGTGCCTGCAAGAGATCAAGTCCAGCCAGCCTTGAATGTCTCTTTTATCTCCCACTCATTTCGCTTGATCGTTAGTAGCTCAGATTCTTGTAGACTACTTAAGCTTGTAATAAATCTTTATACGCATTTGAACTGCCTGAATCTTCTGATTTCCCTGGTCCTTGACAGAATGTTTCTTATACACTGGCATCATATTTTCCAGTTATATATTGGACATATTCATTGGGACATTAAACAAGTTTTGGGGTTGAGAATTTCATTAGTTTTCTTGGAAAATGGGCAGAACAGAATTCCAGTATATGTTTCTGTGTCTCATCTATACCCTGGTGATACACAACTGTAGTAAATGATCTTTATAAATGCTTATCATCCTGCAGCTGTTCTTTTGAACTATAAATCCCACCATCGAGTTATCATTGAAAATACTGGTGGGATGAAATTCAAAACAGCAGCAGGAAACCAGGGCACGTTTCCCCTTATTTTTTTGTAACTACAGGCAGACTAGAATTCATACTGTTGTGACTCTGCTTAACGTTTTCAAGATTAGCCAGGGTTGATAACATACTGTCAGCCTCTGTTTCACTATTGCTTTCGGCTGCCATTGAAATGTGGGGGGGGGGAGGAAGCATGGTATTTGGGAAGGGAAGTTTTAAGTACAGGAGAGATTGAAAATAGGGAGTTTTGTTCTCAACATCTACTGCACATGTTGGAGATAGTGGATGAGCCCGCCAAGGCCAACTGTCCTGCATACCAACCTGATGATGTTTTTTGAAGATGGATCCCACATGACACCTGAGGGATTTACAGATTGGACAAGGGATGGGGTTGGGTTGCATATTAATATCTATGATTACGTGCCCCTTTGCCTCAGATCTTGCTTTGCTTAGCTGCTATCTTTTCATAACCAGTAAAAGTACTCTTAATTCTGAAAACATGGAGTTAAGTGATTTCTTTCTTGGTTACTGATGGAGGCTGCCGTGACATATACTATCAATAGTTGTCACATGTGACAGCAAGGAAAATTTGCATAGAAAACCCCTTGAATTAAGGAGAGATTGATATAACCGTCTAAAGGGGTGTCAAACTCAATTTCATTGAGGGCCGCATAAGGGTTGTGTTAGACCTTGGGGGAGGGGCATGGGGGACATGGCCAGCTTGACATCACTGGCATCGGGGGGAACCTGTGGTGGCCAAGAGCTAAGGCAGGACTTCCCTCAGACCCTCCCTCTCATTATAATCTCTTTCCTTCCTTCCTTCCTTCCTTCCTTCCTTCCTTCCTTCCTTCCTTCCTTTTCTTCTTTTCCCTTCCATCCTAATTCTCCTTTCTTCTTCCTTCCTCTTTCCTTCTTTTTCCTTCCTTGCTCTCTTCCCTTCTTTCCTTCTTTTTCTTTTTCTTTTTCTTTCCTCTTTCCTTCTTTTTCTTTCCTCTTTCCCTTTCTCCTTTCCTGTCCCTTCTTGGATGCTCCTTTTTGTTTTGTTTTGTTTTTAGTTTGTTTTGCTAGCCCTCTGACAGCAAACAGTGAAGGACCAGCCCGCAGTGCCTCTGCCAATGAAAATGGAGCCTAAGAGAGCCACAAGTGGCCCTCCCGGGCACCATTTTCTCTGCCAGAGGCACCGCGAGCCGACTCTTCACTGTTTCCAGGGCGATCCTACGGACCAGACCTAAGCACCAGCAGGCCTTGAGTTTGATACCCCTGGCCTAAATTCAGGAGAATTATATATATCATATCATTGTCATCATCATCATCATCATTTCATTGCCTACTTTTTGAGAGGATGGAATAACTCATAGAAGCATATAGTATTTGCATAATCTGATCCTCATATCCCTAACTGGCTTCTATAGCATGACATCTTTCAAATAAGCATCTCTCTATTCTTCATCATAAATTTAAAAAGTATATATTTCTGGGTCCACATTTTGAAGATTCTTACTAGAAAGTTATGTTTTCAAATGACTTTCTTTTCTGAATCTTACTGCAAAGCTATCTTACATCATTTTTCCCCTGAAAGACGATGGCCAAAGGATGCGATGGACTTGTGTCCAGCCGTCGACTTCCTTCCTCCCAGGCATGGATCCTTTCCTGTCAGGATCAAATGGAACCCTACAGTTTGCTTCTCTTTGTCAGGTAGGAGTGATTACAAAGTGATATTTTTCTTCCTTTTTAATACATATTTTGCGGCAGTATACGAAGATATCAAGTGAGTCAAGATCTATCTGGGGATTCTGCTACTGTCTAAAGTGTTTTGACAGCTAAGCTATGACTCCCACTAGATTTGAATGCCAAGTGAACCGTTGTGCAGAAATTTCCTTTTCTAATTTCACAGCGGGGATTTATTACTAAGTCTGAGTGGGCATTCTGACCTGTGGGTTTGCTATACTGATGAGCCCAAGACAGTCAGCGTCTGATCCTGTCATCTTCTTCTCCAAGTGTGAAAGAACTGAGGCGTTCTGGGTTCAGACTGAGGAAGACGGATGTGTCTTCTAAAATCATCCATCCACTCTTGTGTTGATAGAGCAATTCTTTGCTGCCCTAGATCAGGGGTTGGCAACCTTAAACACTTAAAGTTCCACAAAGGTCCTAACTAGAACCTCCCCATTCAATTCTGGAGCCAACCGGAAGTCCGGTTCCCCCATCATAGTATCCTCCTAGCATGGCGTCCTTTTTCCTCTGCTGACCAGAAGTCAGTTCCCCCACTATAGAATCTCCTCCTAGTGAGGCATCCTTTTTTCCTTTGCTGACCAGAAGTCAGTTCCCCACCATAGAGTCTCTTCCTAGTGAGGCATCCTTTTTTCCTCTGCTGACCAGAAGTCAGCTCCCCCACCATAGAGCTCCTCCTAGCATGGCGTCCTTTTTCCTCTGCTGACCAGAAGTCAGTTCCCTCACCATAGTTTCCTCCTAGTGCAGCATCCTTTTTTCCTCTGCTGACCAGAAGTCAATTCCCCCACCATAGAGTCTCCTCCTAATGCGGCATCCTTTTTTCCTCTGCTGACCAGAAGTCAGTTCCCCCACCATAGAGTCTTCTCCTAGTGCAGCATCCTTTTTTCCTGTGCTGCCAGAAGTCAGTTTCCCCACCATAGAGTCTCCTCCTAGTGTGGCATCCTTTTTTCCTGTGCTGACCAGAAGTCAGTTCCCCCACCATAGAGTCTCCTCCTAGTGTGGCATCCTTTTTTCCTGTGCTGACCAGAAGTCAGTTCCCCCACCATAGAGTCTCCTCCTAGTGTGGCATCCTTTTTTCCTCTACCTGTCCTAACTGAAAACCCTATCAATTGTGGAGCCACCCAGCGACAGGGAGCCGCAATAGATGGATGAAAGAGCCACATGTGGCTCCAGAGCCACGGGTTGTGATCCTACCCTAGATGGTCAAAGCTGAAAAGAGACAAAAAAAAAAACCAAATGGACTGCACTTTCCAGGTTTAGTAAATTACAATAGGTAACCTATTTATTATGGTCCATGCAGTCACAAACAGTGAGGTATGACTGAACAACAATATATCTGTTTGTCCTGAGACATATTCCACTTAACTAAATTTGATCAGCTTCTATTTGATGAGATGACCAAGTTCCTCATGAAGTGATGTCATGCTGTGGATCATATCTTCCTAGCCCCACCCGCCCTAGCATGTAACTTGAAATGCAAGGCTGCTTTGCTGAAACACATAACAGTCAAAGCATGGCTGGATTAATCTTATGGCAGTCATAAATCTTTTAAAACCATACCACTGTGGCTCGTTATTTTCATAATACAATTGTGCGATTAGTGGAAATGCATACCAGGAGGTGATTATAATAGGCTGTGTGATTCACAAATATGACAGGATTGAAGTATTCGTCCCTTGTTCTACAAAGAACTCCGTGTTCAGTTTTGGAGCAAAGATCTTTTAATCACTCCTGAAATGATAAAGTCAAGGGCAAGATGAAAATCAACCCTCTGACCTAACCTGACTGCAGAGGTGATAGTTTCAACAGTTTCAACTACGCTACTCATTTGATGAGCAATGAGAATGCCTCATTTTTCACTTGTCATAACATGTACTTCAGGCTACTTCCTCTTTCAACGAGGGCATCACTTAAACTACTATTGACCCCTACAGATTGAATCAGCAGAAATTTTATTCTTAGGAAACTCTTTTTTTGGAAAAGTTTTTTAAAAATTTTTTTGTTCTCTATATATGCAATTATAGGTATACATTCACATAGTTATTATTCTTTTTTACATTCGTCGTTCTTATACATTTGTCATTCCATTTACAGGGTTATAACATACCATTTGGGTTACTTTGTTTACCATCCCTCACCTGTTTTGACACCACTTTCATTTCCCTTTCTTTTTTCCCTCCCTCCCTCCCTCCTCTACTTTCTTCCTCTCTCCTTTCCCTTCCTACTTCCCTTATCTCTCCCCTACTCCTCTCTTCCTCTTTCCCTTCCTACCTTCTCTCCTTCTCTCTTTCTCTCTTCCATCTTCCTCTCCTCACCTCTATCTTCCTTCCCTCCTCTTCCTCTCATCTATTCTCAGGAAACGCTTGTCTGGCATAATCGACGCTTGAAGACAGAGTCAGCTCAAGATAATGGGGCTCTGAGGCTCTTTCAGGAAAGCTGCTCAGTACCTAAAATCATTTTGGGCTTGAGGACAGAAAGCTATGTGAGAATCATCTTGTCATCTAGCACTGAAGACGTTGCCTAGCTGGGTCATGAAACATTTCTAAGAAAACAGCCAAGTTCAGAGAGCATCAAGGACCGCACAGCAGTGATGGGATTCAAATTTTTTTACTACCGTTCTGTGGGCGTGGCTTGCTGAGTGTGGCTTGGTAGGGATGGCAGGGGAAGGATACTGCAAAATCCCCATTCCCTCACAACCCCACTAATCTACTTTCCAGTTCCATTCTCCTGTTCAGGGCAACAAAAGATCATCAGCTGGGAGGCAGTGGGGGCGGGGCCAGCCTATTTGCTGGTTCTCTGAGCTACTCAAAATTTCCATTACCGGTTCTCCAGAACCTGTCAGAATTGATTGAACACCATCTCTGCCCCACAGTCTCCTTAGTTGTGTGTTTTGGGAGATGACAACAAAAAGTTGGTTGAAGGGAAGTGCTAGGTGTTATAGCCCCTGTTCTCTGCTTCCAAAACCAACACACCACCCTTTGGGTTGGAGGAGAAAGTTTCATTTGGAGGTGGTCCATCGAGTACATTCTCTTAGATCAAACTTGTTAGTGTTTTTCCATTTTCAAGATTTCATGGCCCAGGATCTGCAAACTCCACTCCCACCTCCCGAAGCCTTTGTGCTGAAGAAGATTCTCTACCAGTCTAATTGCCTTTTTGTGCTTAGCAGAAATCTATACAATATGACATATTTGATACCAATTATTTTGGTGCCTTTGAGTAACTTTGAGTAATTCCTGGCAACTTCCTGGAGAAGCCCCTGAAGTTTTCTTGGCAGCATTTTCAGAAGGGGTTTGCCCTTGCCTGCTTCCTAGGGCTGAGAGAGAGTGACTGGCACTAAAGGCATCTAACTGCCTTTGTGCTTAAACCTTAAGGCAGGATTAGAACTCACAATCTCCCAGTTTCTAGCCTGGTGCCTTAACCACTATACCAAATGGACTGTCTCCGTTTAGAGGCCTTTGTTGCATAGTGGGAATCTACAAAATAATAATTGGTGGTGCAGTGGCTTGAGTGCAGTACTGCAGGCTACTTCTGCTGACTGTCGGCTGACTGCAGTTCAGCAGTTCGGCAGTTCAAATCTCAACAGATCAAGGTTGACTCAGCCTTCCATCCTTCCAAGGTGGGTAAAATGAGGACCCAGGTTGTTGGGGGCAATAGGCTGACTTTGTAAAACTGCTTAGAGAGGGATGTAAAAGCACTATGAAGTGGTATAGAAGTCTAAGTGCTATTGCTATACCCTTGATAACTAACAATTTCATAATACCCAGATATTCTGCCTGGGTTACTTTGGATAATGTTAGCAATGATGATGATGATGATGGGGAATTCAATCAGTTTGCATTTTAATGCAAATTTAGTCCACTTGCATTTGCTGAATCCATTTTCTCAGAAATAATGTATCATTATGAGCTTTGTTCTAATGCAAAATATTTGGGGAAGAGAATTGAGTTTGAATGAGCAATTAAAGACCCATTACATTTCTAGCGGAGCAGACCTGCTTTGGGGGAGGGTGTTTCTTTCTTTCCTGTTCTTGTGCAACACTTCTTTCTCCCCAACCACCATTCTGAAGGGCATCACTTAAATAAGAAACTTGTGTCCTCACCACTAAAAACTTAGACTACTATTATATGCCTTACATGGGGCTGACTTTGAAGGCCATTCACAAACTACAGTTGCTGCAGAATATAGCAATGGGCTTATGGCGAGTAAGACTCACTGCAGTCATGTATGACTAGTATTGTGGGCCCTACCCTGATTGCCAAAAAATTCCCAAGTGAGTTTAATCTATAAATCAAGGAGATCAAGGAGAGAAGCAACTTAGAACTGAGGAGAAACTTCCTGACAGTTAGAACAATTAATCAGTGGAACAGCTTGCCTCCAGAAGTTGTGAATGCCCCAACACTGGAAGTCTTTAAGAAGATGTTGGATAGCCATTTGTCTGAAATGGTATAGGGTTTCCTGCCTAGGCAGGGGGTTGGACTAGAAGACCTCCAAGGTCCGTTCCAACTCTGGTATTGTATTGTACTATAAAGCTCAACATTCCTCGATTCCTAGTATTTGTTACCGTCTTCATTTGAAACTGGCCCATTTAGTACATTGCCTTTGATCAAAATTGTTACTGTTCCTTCATTTTCAAGAATTTTATAGCCTGGGATCTGCAAACTATCCCCCCCCCCCAATTGTAACCCCCATCATAGGGACTAATTCTCCCTATGAGCCCAGGTTAGTGCTTGATGTGATTTTAAAAAATGAAATCTTCTAAAGACTGTTTGGAAAGTGATAGGACAGTGTTGGCGAACCTTTTCAGCACTGAGTGCCGAAAGTGGAGCGCATGTGTGTGTGGCGGAAACCAGTAGAGCCCAGTATGCATGCGCGTGCAGAGAAGATGATCTTCCAGGTTTTAGCACCCACATGCGCGCCGGCCATCTGGTCTTCCAGTTTCTGGTGCACATGGCAAAGACCAGCTGGCCAACATGCATGTTGCGTGCTGGAAACCAGAAGATCATTTTCTTGGCATGTGCATGTGCACCAGGGGGCTGTTCTTCTGGTTTCCAGCCCATCCATGCGCACCGTCCAGCTGGTCTTTGCACACACATGCATGGCAGAAACTGGAACGTCATCTTCCCGGTGCATACATGCACACCGGGTGGCTCCTCTTCCAGTTTCTGGCACTCCCACACATGTGAAGACCAGCTGGCTGCCACGCTGGAACCAGGAAGAGCAACAGGTGATGGCTCGCATGCCCAGAGAGATGGCTCTGTATGCCACTTCTGGCACATGTGCCATAGGTTCGCCATCACTGTGATAGGGGAACACCGTCAGGAGTATTAAATATCACTGTGCTTTGACTTATGTTTTCAATGTGATGTTTTATAATTGGGAGTCTGATTGTGGTATACAAAAATACATAGTTGAATAAGTAATTTAATTCAGTAAGGGTAGAAGTAAAGAAACCCTGAGTGGGTCACTAGAACACTGTGCCCTTAAACATCTGATTGTCCAACAAGGCATATTGAATATTATATGGGCCTCTGAGTTGTCTTTACATTTCTCCTCTCTCTGGATCTCTTTCTTTCGCAAAGAAAGACTCATCTCTAGCTATTTGTTGACTACGTTCAAAGCTGCAAGCATTATCTACTGCTCTCCTAATCACTGGCCTTTAGAAAGCTCTGAAGGAGATCCTGCAGGTCAGTGGTGGGTTTCAAAAATTTTTAGAACCTCTTCGTTAGGTGTGGCCTGCTTTGTGGGAGTGGCTTGCCGGCCATGTGACTGGGTGGGAGTGGCTTGCCAGCCATGTGACTGAATGGGAGTGGCTTGGCAGTCATGTGATTGGGTGAGTGTGGCCAACTTGTAAAATGTGGTGAAACTCACTAAACAACACTCTTGCTTAGCAACCAAAATGTTGGCTCAGAAACTCTGGCATTTGAAGCACGCAAGTCTTAAAGCTGTCAAGTTACAAGACTCTTGCACCCCTAACCCTTTAGAAAAAAAAAACCAGGGGTGTTGAAACCTGACAGCTTTAAGACTTATGGACTTCAACTCCCAGAATTCCTCCTCTCGCTCTTCATCTTGATGATGTGTGGACGGGCAGGGGGAGGGAGCTGGAACCGGTTCTAAACGGCACTGTAGATTTGTGGAACCTCTTCTATGGAAGAGGTTAGAACTGGCAAGAACCCACCCCTGCTACAGGTTCTTCTGCAGACCTTGTTTGCAAAGTTGAGCACAAGCTACTTTTTGTGATGTTCCACTGGCATCCTTGTTTCACATTCTGATGGCTTCTCAACATTGTTAATGGCTTCCTTGGTTGCAGACTTGTTTTTATAAACAGCGATGCTAGTTTCCATTCCCATTGTGCAAGCTCTGCTGTTGTTGTGTCCCCACCCCCGCAGCTTATTACATTTTATTTTATTTTGGCAAAAGAGCAGAATTACATTACATTAGCCAAGTAATGTGGGGTTTGGCAGTGAGTTGTTATTGGAGAGCCACATCAATCAACCCTCACATTAGTCAAAGTCATGTTATCAAAGAGTAACAATGGGAAGGTTTAGCATCATCTAGAAAGCTACTGTGACTCATGCTTAGTGGTTGCTGAAGTAGGGCAACTACATGCATTGCATTGCATGGGCATCCATCAGTCTCAAAAGATTATGGTATCATGCCCTGGAAAGAGGTAACGCTGGAGTGTCCTCTCCAGAACACGAGGCCTGGGTAGATTAATACGGAGGATAGACTGTTACCTAAGCAACAGATCCCCCCTCTCCACATCGCTGAAATAATCCAATGGAACAGCAGAGCCGATACGATTGGTTCCAGCTGCGTCGCAGGAGTTACCAGAACATCATTGTACACAGTCACAAACTGCTTCCGGGACTCTGGCTCCAGATTTTGCCTCGAAGTTGACTCCTGAAGCCTTTTTCAGTAGTGGATATAGCCACAAGGCAGGGGAGGTTTGTAATCAGAGTTTCCCTTCATCTAGAAGATGGTTCTGCTGCTTTATCTGTCATTGGGTCATAAAGCCCTCTTCCGCCTTCAAAACCGTTGACCGTCTTCTCCTGTAACCCTGGAAAGGGGCCCTTACGAGGTGCTACCAGCCGGGCCAGCTGGACCAAGGTTTTTTTTAAGGATGTGTTACTCCTCCATACATCTTGGCACTAATGATCTATCCCAGAAAGATGTACTTTCTGTGCAGAATGATTTCCAGAACTTGGGGTATGAACTTAGTAGTATAGGTTGTAGGGTTATCTTTTCAGAGGTTGTATCAGTATATAAGGAACAAAAAGGGAAGGGCCAGCATGTAGCAGAGTTTAATGTTTGGCTAAAGGAGTGGTGTAAAAGGGAAGGCTTTGGTTTTATTAGTCATGGAGCCTGTAGCTGGTCCAATGAAAAACTGTACAAAAGAGATGGGTTGCACCCATCCAAGAAAGGAACTGAGTTACTTGGCATTAAATTCACAGATTTTCTTGATAAACATTTAAACTGAAGAGCGGGGACAGAGAATTAATAGATACAGAACATCTCTGTCCCCAGCAAACTAAAATTCATAGGGTTATAAATGCATGTAACATAGATGTGTGTGTGGGTAAGATTATCACTCCTGCTGTCAAGCAAAACCAAGCATGTAATAGTGATTGTCATACCATGTGCATGAATCACACAAGTGGCAAGAAAATAGGGGCAGTCAGGCATAATACAGGTTATGTAGACAGTAAACACAAGGTCAATCAAAATGGACTCAAATGTCTATATACCAATGCACAGAGTATGAGGAATAAACAGGGAGAATTAGAAATTCAAGTAAAAGAGGGCAGATATGATATTATTGCCATTACAGAAACTTGGTGGGATGAAACTGACAAATGGAACATACAGCTAGAAGGATTTAAATTATTTAAAAGAAATAGACCAAATAAAAGAGGAGGTGGAGTTGCACTATATATAAGAAATAACTACGTCTCTACAGAAATAGAGCACAACAATAATGAGAACTATCTTGAATGCATTTGGGTCAATATTAAAGGTTGTGGGGGAAATGACATTGCCATAGGTCTATACTACAGGCCACCCAACCAAGCAGAGGCAGAAGATGAACTTTTTGCTAGTCAGCTAACTAAGGTATGTAGGAAGCACACCACAATAGTAATGGGAGATTTTAACTACCCTGACATCAACTGGGAAACAAACTCTGCACCAAGTGGAAGATCCAACAGGTTCCTAACAAACCTAGCAGACAACTTTGTTTTCCAAAAAGTAGAGAAGGAAACAAGGGGATCAGCCATACTGGACTTAATTCTCACTAACAGAGAGGAAATGATAGAAGGTGTTGAAGCCATAGGAACCCTGGGGGCAAGTGACCATGCAATATTGGAATTCAACATTATCCAAACACAAGTAGTAGAACAAAGTCAAACTAGAGTCTTGGACTTTAAGAAAGCTAATTTCAATAAACTTAGAGAGAGCTTGGGAAAAATTCCATGGATGAGAATCCTCGAGGGGAAAACAACTCAAGAAGCTTGGGAAATTTTGAAAAATGAGATTAGAAAAGCCCAGTCTAACACAATACCAATGAAGAAGAAAAACAACAGCTCCCAAAAGAAACCAGCATGGCTGCATAAACAACTATCTGACAAACTGAAAGACAAAAAAAGTAAGTATAAAAAGTGGAAGGAGGGGGACATAACTAAGGCAGAATATCAGCAAATAGCCCGAGCCTGTAAAGATGAAGTGAGGAAAGCTAAGGCTCACAATGAAGAAAGGCTTGCCACAAAAGTAAAAATTAACAAAAAAAGCTTCTTCCAACATGTTAAAAACAAGAAAAAAGTTAAGGAAACAATTGGTCCATTGCTAGGAGAAAGTGGCAAGAAGGTGACAAGCAACAGGGAGAAAGCAGAACTATTTAACTCATGTTTTGCATCTGTCTTTACACAAAGGGATAAAACAGTCCAACCTATCAAAAGCAGCACCACAAAATTAGGAACACAAATTGAAATAGGGAAGAAAATGGTAAGTGAGCACCTGTCTACCCTAGACGAGTTCAAATCACCAGGACCGGATGGATTACACCCCAGAGTTCTGAAGGAACTAGCAGACGAGATCTCAGAACCACTGAATTATATCTTTCAGAGATCCTGGAACACCGGGGAACTACCAGAGGACTGGAAAAGAGCTGATGTGGTTCCCATCTTCAAAAAAGGGAAAAAATTAGATCCAGGAAACTACAGACCTATCAGCCTAACCTCAATACCAGGAAAGATTCTGGAAAAAATAATCAAGCAACGAATTTGCGAACACCTAGAAGCAAACAAAGTAATAGCCAAAAGCCAACATGGATTTGTCAAAAACAGATCATGCCAGACTAATCTTATTGCATTCTTTGATAATGTGACAAAATTAGTGGACCAGAGGAATGCCGTTGATATAATTTACTTGGACTTCAGTAAGGCTTTTGATAAGGTAGACCATAACCTACTACTAGATAAAGTAGAAGAATGTGGGTTAGACAGCATCACCACCAGATGGATTGGTAACTGGCTGACCAACCACACTCAACGTGTAGTTCTCAATGGAACTGCATCTACATGGAGGGAAGTATGTAGTGGAGTACCCCAAGGCTCTGTTTTAGGCCCAGTATTCTTCAACATCTTCATCAATGATTTGGATGAGGGAATAAATGGGGAACTCATCAAATTTGCAGATGATACCAAGCTGGCAGGAATAGCCAACACTCCAGAAGATAGGCTTAAGATACAGAAGGATCTTGACAAACTTGAACATTGGGCACTATCTAATAAAATGAAATTCAATGGTGAAAAGAGTAAGGTTCTACATTTAGGCAACAAAAACGGAATGCACAGGTACAGTATAGGTGATACCTTACTCAGTAGTAGTAACTGTGAAAGGGATCTTGGAGTCCTAGTGGACAACCATTTAAATATGAGCCAGCAGTGTGCAGCAGCTGCCAAAAAAGCCAACACAGTTCTAGGCTGCATCAACAGAGGGATAGAATCAAGATCACGTGAAGTGTTAATACCACTTTATAATGCCTTGGTAAGGCCACACTTGGAATACTGCATTCAGTTCTGGTCGCCACGATGTAAAAAAGATGTGGAGACTCTAGAAAGAGTGCAGAGAAGAGCAACAAAGATGATTAGGGGACTGGAGACTAAAACATATGAAGAACGGTTGCAGGAACTGGGTATGTTTAGCTTAAGAGAAAGAAGGACTAGGGGAGACATGATAGCATTATTCCAATATCTCAGAGGTTGCCACAAAGAAGAGGGAGTCAAACTATTCTCCAAAGCACCTGAGGGTAGAACAAGAAGCAATGGGTGGAAACTAATCAAGGAGAGAAGCAACTTAGAACTGAGGAGAAATTTCCTGACAGTGAGAACAATTAATCAGTGGAACAGATTGCCTCCAGAAGTTGTGAATGCCCCAACACTGGAAGTCTTTAAGAAGATGTTGGATAGCTATTTGTCTGAAACGTTATAGGGTTTCCTGCCTAGGCAGGGGGTTGGACTAGAAGACCTCCAAGGTCCCTTCCAACTCTACTATTGTATTGTATTGTATTGTATTGTATCACTCACCCTTTGTCCTGACTTGTGACAGGCAACTATATGATTGTAAGAATATTCTCTTTGCTGTACTTCAGTTGGTCTAAGACAGGGCTGTCAAACTCGATTTCATTGAGGGGGCGGGGGGGGGAAGGCATGGCCATGGTAGGTGTGGCCAGCTTGATGTCACTCATGTTGGGTGCCTATGGTGGCCCGAGCACTCTGCCAGCCAAAAACAGACTTCCCAATCTCCATTTTTGGCTGGGACAGCTTCCTGCAGCCCTCTGCCAGCAAAACTCCATTTTTGCTGGCAGAGGCACCGCAGGCCGGTCCTTTGCTGTTTCCATGGCAGCCCCACAGGCCATATCTAAGCCCCCCATGGGCCAAATCCAGCCTGCCTTGAGTTTGACACCCCTGGTCTAAGAGAATTAATCAAAGTAGATCATCAAAAAGTTGTAAGGGTATTTTGGCTTGTTCAATAAGTTATTTTGTAGTTTCTGGCAAAGAATATAATATTTTCTGATTAATTTAAGCCTTGTTTAAATTTAACAATGTTTCAGAGGTTGTGGTCATCAGTATGCCAGAAATTTATAGTCTACTGTGGATTCTGACCTCAAAGGGCTATTCATTCATTTATGTTAATTCCACAGCAAATACTTGTCAGTTAAGCAAGCTCTTCTGGATATATGGTTATGTTATTGCTTTGTGCAAAAGAAAAAAAAATTCTCCCATTATACTGGTTACTATTAATTTAAATCGGCAGAGATAAAGCAATGCGCATGTACATTCATAAAAAAAATCTATATATATCAAGCATTCTGTTTTTTAAATAATTATTTTCCAGAAGCATTTTAGGGAAAATAAATCAAGAGAAGACCTAACCTTTTTTTTTTTTTTTACTGTTTTGCTACCTTCTCTGCATCAGTAACAATGACACATCAAAATGATTAATCTACAAGTAAGTGCAATTCAGCTGATAATGGTCAAGAGATGGAAATTAAAAGCAACTTTTACAGATTTATGTACATTTTGAAGTGCTTTTCTTCTGATGCCAACTGATCTATTGTTCAGAACCCAGAGGAAGAAAAACGTGGAGTAGGGACAGGCTTCAGTAGCGCTAAGAGAGTTGGTGAAGGAGCTGGGATGTAAACTGGGTGGAATACTTGCAGTTAAATCAGCCAGTGAAACCCAATCTCGACACTCCCAGTGAGGACAATTAAAACTAGCAATTGATGAACTCAGTTTGAACTTGGTTATCTGAGATGTTAAAAAACATGTTTAGCAGATTTTTTAAAAAGAATATTCTTTGCTAATTTTAATAAAGCAGAATTGCTGATGTAGTTAACTCCTACATTCCAGGCTGAAGCTTCACATGAAAGAGAATAACATGAGTAATGCAAGTAAATAAGAGGAATTTGGCAGCAGTGCAAAAATTTAATTGAATCACCTTTCCCCAGTTTGGCATCCTCCGGTCCTCTTAAAGCACGGGTGTCAGGCCTGCAGCCATCTTTTCTTTTGGATCTTTGGCCTGCCACACTTTCTATTATTCTACTATGCCTTTTCTATTGTGGGAAAATGGGAGAGGGAATTGTAAGGAGTCACATACTAGGTAGCCATTACAAAATTCTTTCTAGGAAGCCAAAGTCATTTTTTGTCTCTGCACCTCTGCACCTAACCGGAACTGGATGGGTGGAACTGCCAGCATAGCAGTGGAAGATGGGACCATGTGATTGACTTGTGGGTGTGGGGGCAACATCTTGAACTTTCAACTAGGTGGGGGAAACCGGGAAGCTTTCAGATTCGGGTTGTCCCAGATGTGCCAACATGGCTCTCTTAATAAATTGCAACTTTGAACAATACTTTGCCTTGGATTCTGATTTACTTTTGGATGCTGTTTTGAACCCTGATGTTGGGTGTCAAACTCGCTGCGTCATATTGCCATCACATGACATTTCATGGAGTCTTTCCATTCGTGGAACTGGGTGTGTGTGTGGCTTACGCATGACGCATCCAGCCCAGGGACCGCTAGTTTGACATGCCTGTCTTACAGCAGCAGCTCCCAGAGTTCCTAGCTGGTGGATCCAAGGGAATTTTGGAAAGTGTAGTTCCATTGCATAGGAAGGACACTAGGTCAGGAATGCTAGTCTAGAGCAATCCTCTTTAAAGGTGGGAATAACTTAAATATTTTGTTTTCGAAGCCAAATGAAGCTTCATTTTGCCTCCAATTCTGCTTCTTGTTTTCATCAACTAGATTCTTCTTGAATTTTCTCTAAAGGTTATAACAAAAATAGTAATTTCAGGCTTGTTGGTTTCCATCTGATTCTAGTAGTTCAAGGTGACCCAAGACAATAAGGAAGAACGAACTGAAGAAGATTGGTCTTACGAATGCACACATCCTAGAATAATGTTGCAAGATTCAATCTAGGTCAGTCTCTGGGACCAGAGGTTTAGTCTTCTGTGCTTTTGGAATTACGTTGGAACTTCTCTGCACCGGAATATGTACTTTGGGTTATTCTATGCGTCATATTTATGTGGTGCCTTCCTATTGGTTGATTGTTGCATTGATGGCTGGTGATTGGCAGTTGTTTCCTTGTGCTGCCAAGTCCTTGGCTCCTAAGCAGCTGATATGTTGGTGGTAAATCAGTACTCCTGTTGACTATCAAGAGACTCATTTCTTAGGCTTTAATCCTTTCCCTGGCTATCTTCGTACCTGCATGGCCATCAATTTTAGTAGCTGTGAAATTGAATGTATCTCCTAGACCACATAAATACCATACATAATAGCACTACTTAAATACAACACATGGAATAGGCTAAAGCACACATTCTGGTAGAGAGAAGTTCCCTGAGGATGGGCTCCAGCATGAGTCCAAAAGCTCAGAAGATTAAACCTCAAGACCCAGTTTGGATCTTGCAACATTTGGTCTTCTTTCAAAGTACTGCATGTACCATTTTACAAAGACATCATTAAGGATGATTTAAAAAAGGAAGAACCTCAAACAGAGCTTCACTCCTATTGACGCCATCCAGGTTTGGGTGGAAGGGGTAACATTATGAAAATGGTTTTTCCAGAATATATATACTTCTCAGTCTAGCGATCAAAAATTCCCAGATGGGTCTCATTCTAAATCAGTCTTTCTCAACCTTGGCAACTTTTCAAATGCCTGGATTTCAACATGCTGGCTGGGGAGTTCTGGGAGCTGAAATCCAGGCATCTTAAAGCTGTCAGGGTTGAGAAACACTGATTTAAGTATTAAGAGGATCGACCCTGCTTAGCTTCTGGATTCAACAACCCTGTATGTAAGAGCTGCCACTGTCTAAAGCTTTGCAATGTTTGCCATGTTGTAAAGGAAGGAATTGCATCGAATTTCTTTCTTTCTTTCCATAAATATTCTTGGCACATCTATAGCTTGCCATTGCTGACTTCTTAAGGGCGGCAATGTATTTTCTTCTAGCTCCAAGTCAGTAGTGTCTGAAGGGCTGCCTGCAGTTGGAGAGATGAGGTGGGAATTTTTTTTTAAAGGCAGTTCATAGTTACCTTGTTCCAGTGCCATGTTTGGATTCCTGGAGCATTTTTTGGAGTTGGATTCTCGTTACACTTCAACAGATCTTGCTGATACCAGGAATTCCCAGGAGTTGGCTATGGCCCAATGGAACAGAACAACAACACAACCACGGCATGAGAAGGGGTGCTAATAAACCGATGAGAATTGAAGTTAACTGATCGGGAAGTGTTGCATTATAGCTGCCAATATTCTCTTGGTAGGCTATTTCAAATTCTACTTTGCTTGCTTTTTTCAGATGCAGTAAAATCAGCAAGATTAATCTCCTTTTAAGGTTCAAATGTGCCCCATTTTACACTTGAGAACGAAGAACGTTCTTCCTTTCCCTAAAGGAGAGATCTGAATTACCAGAAAGGGTAGTTTTGAATTTATGCAGCTCGGTAACGTATTCTTAGAAGATTCTTCTGAAGAGGGCACAGCTGTGGTTATATAAAAATTCATGGAAAGGCACCTGAGTTCCTCCCACTTCTATTGGTTCTGTCACCCCCCCCCCCACCTTTTGTAGCCAGCAAAACCTATTCATCATCCTGAGAACAGAATGACGCCCTGTCCAAATACAGGGAGAGATTTCTCTTTTGCTTTATTGAGTTTGTCATGAAGGATTTTCCCTCAGTTTCAGGAAGGATTTTTTAAAGAATTGCTTCCCTCCCTCTCTGCCCCTTTCCTTTGCCTTTGCATGGCTTCCCAAGGGTGAAGAACTCTGACAGAGAAAAATATAGAGTAGTCCTTCCTTCAGCCTTCTAACCAAGAGGAATATATTAAACATTACTGTTATGTTTTCACATTAAATACGGATTGCTTCTCAAGGCATGTTTTGCATATCACACAAGAGGGTCCCCCCCACTTCCTTCTTGCCTGTCCTTTTCCTCCTTCTTCAGAGGTGGCACTTGCTCAAACATCATTTATACTTTTTTTCTGCTGAAAATGCTTATTTCCTCCTTGTCTTAATAATGGACGATGTTTAAATGATTGTGTGAAGTCTCAAAATGGGAAGAAATTACGTATTAGCTAGCTGTATCCCCTAGCTCCACAGATGTGCCACTCCCTCTGTTGCCACCACTGCTACTGCCACATAACATCTGATTTACCATCCTGAATTGTACAGGTGGGTACCAGAATGCATTGGCCTTTCCCTGAGTCCTGAAAGATAAGGAAAAGATTCCTAGAAATTTGATGCAGAAATAGCTCATTTCGACAGAAGGGGACATTTGCAACTCAGGATTGAAATGTGAAGTCCTTGGTGCTCTCTGAGCTTGGTTGTTTTCTTGTAGACCTTTCCTTAACAAACTAGGTAACATCACCAGTGCTAGCTGGTGGAAGTTTCCCTACATGTTCTGATATTACCTACCTTCCTAATGATGCTGAGATCTTAGAAAATGTGCAGAGAAGAGCAACAAAGATGATAAAGGATCTGGAGGCTAAATCATATGATGAATGGTTGAGGAAACTAGGTATGTCTAGCCTAGCTCCCTCAACCATTGAAGAGAAGGATTAGGGGGAACATGATAACTGTCTTCCAGTACTTGAGAAGCTGTCACAGAGAAGAAGATATTGACTTATTCTCCAAAGCACCATAGAGCAGGACAAGACGTAATGGGTGGAAGCTTGTTAAAGAATGACCCAACTCAGAAGTAAGGAACATTTCTGGACAGGATAAACCAGGGCCCCACAAACTTGGCAACTTTAAGACTTGTGGGCTTCAACTCCCAGAATTCTCCAGCCAGCATAGCTAGCTGGAGAATTCTGGAAGTTGAAGTCCACAAGTCTTAAGGTTGCTAAGTTTGAAGACCTCTGGGGTGAACAATTAATCAATGGAATATCTCACTTCCAGACTTTTTTGAGCCAAATGAAGCCTGGACAACCATTTGACAAGGATGCTAGAAGGCCAGGATGGCGAACCTATGGCACATGGGCCACAGGTGGCATGCGGAGCCATTTGTCAGGGCACATGAGGCATTGCCCTGTCAGCTGGCCAGCGTGCATGGACACACTGACCAGCTAACTTAAGGCTTTTTAAAGGCCATTTTTCACCCTCCCCAGGCTCCAGAGGCTTTATAGGAGCCTGGGGAGGGCGAAAACAGCCTTCCCCCCCCCCCGCAGGCCCTCCGGTGGTTTCAGGAGCTTCCCTGAAGCCTCCGGAGCACAAAAAAACGACCCTAAGAGCAAAGGAAGTTTGGGAATGGACTTCTGGTTTGCTTGTAGGGCCATTTTTATGCCTCCGGAGCCTCCAGTGACCTTTAGGAGGCTTCCCTGAAAGCTCTGAAGGACTAAAAACGGCCCTATGGACAAACCAAAACTGTTCTCGAACTTCCGGTTTGTCTGTAGGGCCATTTTTTTGCACTCTGAAGGCTTCAGGGACTCCTATAAAGCCTCTGGAACCAAGGGAGGGCAAAAAAAGCATGCAAAAATGGGGGAGGGGAGCACTGGTCATGTACGCATGCGTGCTGGGGTCACGCATTGCATTATAGGTGTGGCATGCTCACGCGCGACCTCCCTGCGCTCCCCCCCCTTTTGGCATGCGAGTCAAAAAAAGGTTTGCCATCACTGGTATAAGGTGTCCTACCTTGAATGAGAGGTTGGACTAGAAGACCTCAGAGATCCCTTCCAGCCCTATGATTCTATGTCCTAACTGGGTCTGCAAGAAAAACAACCAAGCTCAGAAGGAGCATCAAGCACTTTGCAAATAACTCATTCGTTAGTTAAATTGAGAGGGTTGAATTTGAATAAATTGCACATAAATCCTAGTGACATCTGTGTAAATTTAAATTGGGCCTAACGAAATCTTTATGCTGCTTTCCAGGAGACACAGAACCACTAGAGTATTTAAGATCACAGCTGATGAAATTACGGAGCTATATGAACGAAAAGGCTACTGGATTTCCTTCCATATGTTTTTTCTGGAGTTTTCAATCCAGATATGGACTATTAGAGAGAAAACATCACCACACAGTAAGAAAAACATCCTGATGTTTCCTGACAAGGAGATTCATCACAGGGTGACTAATACTTCTTAAAATGAGAGTATAGCTGAACGGGAGACAAGGGGACATATTTCTGATGAGCATCAACTTTTCTATGTCGGTTAATCATTAGGACAAAAGATAAAAATGACAGTCTGAAGTTGCAGTACAGTTTGTTGATCTTACCCCAGGGTGTCAATAATTCCACAATTACCTCAGGAACCTCACTCCAAGGCCTTCTGCTAGCATTAACAATCCTGGCGATACAGTAATAGCTGAGAAGCTTTATATAGGTATTATTAGATCCCTGATGGATCCCACTGGCTGGCCTTTCTTTTGTAAATGATCATCTCACAGCACGATAACTTCCTCCAGCTAGCCCAGTTGTTTATTTGATTGTATTCCTTTTGGCTTCAAGAAACCTAGCATCCATAGTGTTTCCTGAGACATGTAATATCCCTAACATAACTATACATGGAGAGCTGGAAGATGAAATTGTATTGTTAAACAACATAAAATAAAACATTAACGGTGGTTTTCCACCCTTAGTAAATGGTCTCAGTCAAAGAGGAAGTTATCAACCACTGGAAACACGCTGTCAGGCCTGCAGCAATCTTTTCTTTTGGATCTTTGGCCTGCCACACTTTCTATTATTCTACTATGCATTTTCTATGGTGGGAAAATGGGAGGGGGGATTGCAGGAGTGAGATGCTATATAGCCATAACAACATTCTTTCTAGAAAGCCAAGGTCATCCTTTGTCTTTCCACCTCTGCACTTGACCGAAACTGGATGGGTGGAACTGCCAGCATGGCAGTGAGAGATTGGACCATGTGATGGGCTTGTGGGTGTGGGGGCAAGATCTTGAACGTTCAACTGGGTGGGGAAAACCAGGAAGCTTTCAAATTCAGGTTTTCCCAGATGCGCCAACATGGCTCTCTTAATAAATTGGAACTTTGAGCAATACTTTGCCTTGGACTCTGATTTACTTTTGGATGCTATTTGAAACCCCAACACATGCAACTTTCGGATATACGTTATCTTTTGTAAAAATGGCCTGTAGCTTTCAGGAACTTGGCCAATTGTCTTGTCAACCATGTTATCAAGATCATTTGAAGTCAGCATATGGAAACTTCATTCTGCTTAAATAATTGTGATCCAGGTGTTGAAGATTGGACACTACTACAACTGTTTTAAAGCAAACATTGGGATGCCAGAGTTTTGTTTTCCTTTTTCCCATTCTTCAAGGGTGTCTAAAAAAATAATAAAATAATGATGAGACAGTTACTTGAATTTGCCTGCTAGCTTTTCATTTCCTTAGGCTACAAGTGGCACCAGTATACAAGCTGTTTGAAAGAAGTTTTTTGGGTGGGCAAATACATATTTGTATAGAACCCTTTCTCCAGATAACTTAAATTACTATATGATTTATTACTATATTGACTGTCTCATATTTTGTATTTAAGCCTATTTATGGTTCCAAATTCAAAATCCTCTCAGTTTGCTAGCTTTCTCCTCCTCTGATTCCAGGTGCTGGGTACGCAGTAGGCTAAAGCAGCTGAACTGATTAGATAATTAGTTGGGGAAAAATGTCCAATTAAGACTGATCATTTTTGTGCTCTCATCCTGATTTCATTATGTGATTGTCTTCATTATTACCAAAACATTCATCAAGCAGGTTTAGACAAGTGGCGTTTTTTTAAAAAAATCAGTTTACTGCATGGTGCCCTTTTTAAAATAAATAAATAAATCTTCTAAATTGTGGTATGCAATATGTAGCTCACTTGCTTGCTATATTTTGGGTTGTTTATTTCTTTGCTCTTAAAAAAAAGACCATGGTGAAGATCTGGTTGAAAGTTAAAAACACTTCCACAATGCAATGGATCTTAGAGATAATTCACCAAACAGGAAGTATTGGAAGTTTCCCTTTGCATCCATTCACTCACTCATTCATTCATTCATTCATTTCCCCACCTATTCTCACATGGTGACTCAAGGCGGCTTACAAGAATATAGAAACCTCATCTTAACCTCATAAAACAAATAAAAGAGAGAATCACATAATACATTAATAAACTAATATAATACAATAACCGCCCACCCCTTAAGAGAAGACCTGCATCCCACTTCAAAGACAGGAGACGTAGTTAATAAGAATTTTATTAGTAACAAATAGCATGAGGAAATAAGAAAGGGAATGCCTATGGAAATTCTCAGTCATCCAGGTCATGGTTGTCCCAAAGGTGCTTTTTAAAAAGGCATCTGGATTTTGTTTTTCCTTGAAGTCATTTTGCTTCTCATCCAAGAAGCTTCTTCAGTTCTGAAGCTTCTTGGATGAGACGTGAAACATCTTCAAGGAAAAACAAAGTCCAGTTGCGTTTTGAAAAAACACCTTTGGTTGGCAATTAAGGAGAAAGAACAAACTGAACACTATATGATATGGGAATTATTTTATCAATGGTTAGAGAATAAAAATGAAAGGTGGAAATAAAAGGAGATTAAAGAAGAGTAGAAAATATGTTAAGATAGAGATATAAACAATATAATAATTGTTAGTATTATGACGATGAGGATTATTCTTAATGTTATCACATTTTTTATTAGAAGATACATTAAGAGGAAAAAACGAACAAGTTTACTATGTTCAACTGTTTAATATACTATAATTCTAAGATTAGAGAATTAATATCAATGTGAATTTTGATCGTTATTGCACAGAGATATTTCTACCCAGATGACATACTGTTAAAGGAAAGATGGAATGTTCATAATTAAAAATAAAGTTTTTTAAAAAAAGGAAATGCCCCTTTCGGAGAAAAGGGACAGTAAAATGAAGGAGTAGAAAATAGCAATTACCATAGGCATGGTAAAACTGTACTGCCGTTGGAGTCCACCTACATGTAGGAAACCTTCTGCTTGGTTCAAAAGATACTTCTGGCACCCCCATGGAGACATCTGCTGGTGTTTCCTTCTTAGCTAGTTTTTTCTACGTATTATTTTCCCTCTCTTTCTCTCTCTCTTTATTTTGGAAAGCAAAGCATTTTCACGACAGCAGATCAAACAAATGCTAAACTCTGCCAAATAACCGGAGAAACAGTCAAGGATTCCCACCAACACCATCTAGTTTCAAAAGTCTTTTTTTTGTAAAAAAATAATTTTTATTAAGCTTTTTTAAACATTAAAAAACAAAACACAAATTTCCACTCATTACAGCGAGTCCATATCAATATCATTGATATCATTCGTATTTACATAAGCTCTATTTCTATATTCTCTAATGTATTCTATATTGTATAATATAGCATATAATCACTTAAAATATATTAATATTTACAGATTTATACAGTTATCATATTATCGTAAATAATACTTAATTCTTATACAGTATCTCATGTCTATCGTGCAACCATTTATATCATCTGTTCTACACTTTATAGTACTCCGATTCTTCTCTATCCTTCAGTTTCAGAACTCTTAATTCTTTCTGTCCCACCCCTTCAAAGTATAAAATGTGTCTGTGTGTCTAACTGGAGGCAAGTGAACTTGGTTTTGCAAGGCCTCGAGGTATGGTGCAGCAAGGCTCATTCAATATAAAACATTTTTTAAAACTATTAGGCAGTAGCACTATTTTGAAATTAGTTATAGTTCCTTCAATATTATTTTAATAACAGTCTATTTAATAAAGCTGTATTGATCAAAGTCATGTGATATGTCCAAACTCCAGGCTAATTAATCTTTTTTTTCCCTTTGCACATCCATAATTCCATTATTATCTGGTGAGTAAGCTATCAAATCGCCTTTTCTCTCAAATTTCATTCAAGTCCGGTTTTTCCCCTTTCAGACTGTTATTAGTTCCCACTTGACTACAATATGCATGCCTGCAGCGAAGACAGTTGCAAAGTACTCCTCCCCTCTCTTTTTTTAATGGCTTCAATTGCTTTTTCCCTCTTGAAATTTTAACTGTGTGCTAAAACTTTAACTCTCTTGCTTCCTTCTTTGAGGTGCTGATGGTGTCACCTATTGACTTCAGGTGGCTGCTTGGACAAGTCCCTGCAGTTTTCCTGACAAGTTTTCGGAAGTGGTTTGCCAATGCCCCTTTCCTAGGGCTGAGAAACAGTGATTGCCCCAAGAGCACACAGCTGGTTTTGTGCCTAAGGCAGGATTAGAACTCATGGTCTACTCTGGTAACATATAGCCACAACACCAAACAGACTCTCTTCTTGCTTCCTAGAGACTGCAAAAATTAGAGCATTCCTAGCAAAGATTTAGAGAGTTTTGTATCAGATGTTGAAACTCCAAGTTGGAAGATACTTTCTATTGTGTAGTGGGCTTCAGTAGGCCAGAACCAGACCAGCATAGCTGCAACAGCATTTATTGGCTCAAAAATGGAACTGGGGAACTGCAGGCAAATACCTGTGATTTATATTCTAGGCCCATAGGGCCTTAACCAATCATAGAACTAGAAAAAACCCGCACAACTATAAATGTTCTACGTTTCCCTCCAAAACAGTTGAGGTCATCTAAAGGTTAGTTTCACTTTAGCACAGTTAACAGTTAGGGTCATCTAAAGGTTAGTTTCACTTTAGCACAGTTAACAGTTGAGGTCATCTAAAGGTTAGTTTCACTTTAGCACAGTTAACAGTTGAGGTCATCTAAAGGTTAGTTTCACTTTAGCACAGTTAACACAATTATATACATTCAATACATACATTTCCTAACTAATAGGGGGAAATGTTGTATTTTCCCAAATAAATCTGGAGATAAAATGACTATACCAAAGCCACAATATTTGCTGGGAATACTTAGGAGCTAACTGGACAATAACTGGAAAGGTCTCTATCTTTCCAGCTAGATTCTAGAAAGAGTAGAGAGTAGAAGAGCAATAAAGTTGATTTGGGGAGTGGAGGCTAAAACATATGAAGGAATTGCAGGAATTGGGTACGTCTAGTTTAATGAAAAGAAGGACTAGGGGTGACATGATAGCGGTGTTCCAATATCTCAGGGGTTGCCACAAAGAAGAGGGAGTCAAACTATTCTCCAAAGCACCTGAAAGCAGGACAAGAAGCAATAGATGGAAACTAATTAAGGAGAGAACCAACCTAGAACTAAGGAGAAATTTTCTGACTGTGAGAATAATAAACCAATGGACTGGTTTTCCTTCAAAAATTGTGGGTGCCCACCACTGGAAGTTTTCAAGAAGAGATTGGACAGCCATTTGTTCAGAATAGTATAGGGTCTCCTGCTTGAGCCTCGGGATTGACCAGCAGACATCCAAGGTCACTTCCAACTCTGTTATTCTGTTATTCTACTTTTCTTGAAAGTAGGACATTAATAGAACAGTTCCAATATTTAGGCATTTGAAGTGTGTCATTAATATGTGTGAATAATGAGCCAAGGTGTTTTTCCAGTTTACCGATTAACTAATTTAACCATTTTCCAATGAGAAATAGATTGCCGGGGGAGAATACTGAGACAAAATGCTGGAGGTAAAGCACTTGTATTGGACAAATTCACTTGGTCATGCCAGTATTGAAAGAGGAATTCCTAATTTTACTAAGACGTGTACAATTGGCGTACAGAATATAGGGAAAACTTGATATGGTCCCAATAAGGAATGCAGTGCTTTAAATTAGTTGTTTCAGAAAAACCAGTGAACTGGGATAGACCACCTTAAATCAGATGATTTTGTCATGTACTGTTAAGACATGAGACCATACGAAAGAATGAATACTCAAAATGTGCTTTCCTAAGGAAGAGCATGGCTAGAATCTGATAAATGGGCAGATTATATCAGAACTAGTAGATCTATGGTGTATATTAATCACCAGGTCCTATCAAAACTACACAGCTATATGTCCATAATACAGCTATAAATGTAGAAAAATAATAATGGAGGAATTCCAGGGAAAATTGTGAGAGGTGATGAATGCAATAGTGAGAAAAAGCATAGTGTTACTAACGAATCAGTATAAAATCAAAGTTGGGGAAACTAAAGGATCTGGGATTACAGGAAGTTCTGGTTTGGGGAAATGCAACTATCATCTACATAATTAAACTCAAAAGATGGAAAGGTACAATTCAGTCAACCAGGACACTTCCAGGTGCAAATTGTGGAACAGATTGTGAATGATTGATAACAAACATCTGGGTTTGCTTAGAAAATATGGGAGCAGACTCACCCTGGAGGACACACAGTCAGAATAGAAGATCAATGCTTGGAACAGATTTAATACACTTATGCAAATAAATAAATAAAGGACCTGGGCAAGAGATAAGGGACACTATATGAAAGATAAAACCAATATTTCAAAGAAGAAATTATTTAAGTGGCTTTCGAAGCAAGATATCATGACAGCCAAAGGAAGACAAAGCCTTTGGCAATTAGAAATACAGGTGGTCCTCAAATTACAACAGTTTGTAAGTTTGCTTCGTGATTATTCAAAGTTATAGACTTATGACCATTTTTCACATTTACGACCATTGCAGCATCCCCACAGTCACAACATAATTGAAAATCAGATGCTTGGGAACTGACTCATGGTTACGACGGTTGCAGTGTCAAGAAGGTCACTCTTTGCGGCCTTCTAACAAGCAAAATCAATGGTGAAGCCAGATGTACTCATCAGGCATCTTACTAATTTAACGACGTCAATGATTCGCAGCAAGAAAGGTCATAAAATGGGGAAAAAGTCACTTAACAAATATCTCGCTTAGCAATAGAAATTTTGGTCTCAATTGTGGTCATAAGTCGAAGGCTGTCTGTAGGTATAATGACTGAATGAAACTTTCTACATCGAGTAGCAAAGGGAAAGGGGAAAAAATATCTCAATCAAGAAAGTCAATAAAGGAAGTGATCGTGAATCATTCAAATAAATGACTGGATATTTGAAAGAGAGACAAATCCAGTGTATTCTTTAAATAACCAGCATTTCCCAATCCGATGCCCCTGAATGTTTTCAATTACTCCTCCCATTATCCTCATTACTTTGGGATAATAAAAGTTGTGGTCCAATATACAAAAGGGCACATGGTTAAGGAAACCTGTGGCAAAGATTCCGGTTTGCTAATTAGATTGCTCTTAAAATCAATTAAGGTCTCAATCTTCTGGCTGTAAATTCCTCTGAAATCAATGGCATTAACAAGGGTTCACATCTTCATTTACTTGGAAAGGGAAGAGAAAAAGGTTGTTGGTTCCTCACTTCAGAATTCTCTGGACTCCTAATTGTCAGTCTACTTCCTTTCGGTTGAATTTGGATCCTTGAACCAAATGCCACATAATGGTGAGTAAAACCATTCACTTAAAATAAAAATAAAGGTAAAGGTTGCTCTCACACATAGTGCTAGTCGTTTCCGACTCTAGGGGGCGGTGCTCATCTCTGTTTCAAAGCCAAAGAGCCAGCACTGTCCGAAGATGTCTCCATGGTCATGTGGCCGGCATGACTAAATGCCGAAGGCGCACGGAACGCTGTGACCTTCCCACCAAAGATGGTTCCTATTTTCCTACTTGCATTTTTACATGCTTTTGAACTGCTAGGTTGGCAGAAGCTGGGACAAGTAACGTCTTAGCCCCTGAGCCACTGTGTCCCTTATTCACTTAACATAGTAAACATCTATTTCATTGGGATTTTGTTGTCTAGCCTTGTTTCAGGTTTTGTGCTAGGTCAAGAAAAGAGAGGGAGAGGAAAAAATGAAAACCGTGTTTTATATCAGGGACAATGATATAAAAAGCCAGCCCTATTTTTTTTGGCTGCATCTGCTTGTATGCTGAGCATCATTTGATTTGAAGGTCAAAAAAGACATGTTTAAACATGCATTATTTATTTATTTGTTAAATGTCTATGCCACCCGTATCGCTATTGAAGTAAATCTGGGCAGCTTACAATGTGATTAAAAAATAAATATGAAAACAAAATCAACAAGAATTAAATAGAAACTAAAAACCAGGAGATGGATAGCACCGGGGGGGGGGGGGGGAAGGTTAGAGTCTTATCTTGCCCCACCAGCCACCCCTAATGTAAAGCCCCTCACTGGGGCCCCAGGTCAGACTTCTAGAGAACCAAGAAGTGGGGGGGCAGATCTCACCTCTGGTGGCAGAATATTCTAAAGAGTGGAGCCACAGCAAAACAGGCTCTTCTATTCTCCAGCTGAACTTTCTGCCAACTGAAAATTATATATATAAAACATTATATAAAAATTACATATATAAAACAGTGTGAAAACCTTTGATAACAATATGATATTCAGGTGGCTACTGAAAAAAAATGGACAGATCCAATAAGAAACGATGTTTGCTTTTATTGCAAAGAACTGTAATCATGTAAGATATGTTCCAAAGATGCATTTTCCTTAAAAGAGGAGATCCATAATAAACCTCTTATCCTGGAGCGAATGGAATGGGTCTGTGGTGAGATTCAAAAAAATTTACTACCGGTTTTGTGGGTGTGGCTTGATGGGTGTGGCTTGGTGAGTGTGGCAGAGGAAGGATACTGCAAAATCTTCAGTCCCACCCCACTCCAGGGGATGGTTACTGCAAAATCTCCATTCCTTCCCAATCAGCTGGGACTCAGGAGGCAGAGAATAGATAGTAGTATTTACCAGTTCTCCAAACTACTCAAAATTTCCACTATCGGTTCTTCAGAATACCAGAATACCTGCTGAATACCATCTCTGGAGTGGGTCAATGCCATTGCGATAAGATAGTTCCAGACACTCTGGACACATGTCATAAATGGCATACCAGCAGACGGAAGGCTAGCATCACAATGGCTCATGTGTTTAGGACACTGAGGTGACAAGCAGCAAGCCAATGTTTGAGATCCGTGTGCTGTCATGGGAGGGGTGAAGTCCGGTCCTTTGCTCCAGCTCCTTCTGGGGACATGAAAGGAGAACCCAGCTGGACATCATCTCAGCATCCACTGGGCTAATCCTTTCAACCTAGAAGAGCATCAGTGCTTCCGACCTGAATGTGATGCGATATAGAAGGCTATACGCAAGACAACCCGTGAGATGTTGATATGGGTAAGTAAAGCATGACAATTCTGTTCCGTTTCATGCTCTGGCTTTGAGGATCAATTTCTAATCAAATAAATTTGCCTTCTGGTTTTATTTTTTCAAAAGAAACATCCATGTGAATTTAATGAGATTGGATGTAGAAGTAACCCACAGGATTGCCTATACTTAACCTCATGAAGTATTTATGATGTCCCTTCCACTTTTAAGACCCTTTTGAGATGTCTGGTGGATTTAAACCTTGCAGAAAGTCTTCTCCAGCACTCCCTGGAATGGCCATGTGAGCACGCAATGTTGACTGCTTTCACTGTTGTTGTTGTTGTTGTTGTTATTATTATTATTATTATTATTTTGAGTACTTTAGAAAACTTTAGAAAATAAGTGTCGATCGCTTGGCTTCCCCTAGGTATCATCAAATGTTTGCTGGACTGCATTCCAGCTCAAATTCAGTTTGCCATGAAGCTGAAATGAAATATTTACTCATCACAGTTTCAGGGGAAAATTCATTTTAATTCATAGCTGATATTTAGCTATGCTAATACTATTTGCCCTGATATTTTGAATAATCAGGATATTTTGAATAAGGGCTGAAAAACAGTTTCTCTTTGTTTGTTACCCTGTATTAAACTCTGTCAACTTTGTTCTGTTTTCTCGGTCACCTCATCTGCCTTAAAATCCTGCCTAGCTTGACTTGGATATTATTTTTTAAAAACCCTAAAGAGATCAATTTTGTTTCAAAATATTCATATGTGAAGTTTTAAGACTATGATCCTCTATTACCTGTGTTTTAAAAATGTTCTGAGGGCTCATTATGCAGGAGAGCTAAACTCATAGTAATGATTTCCAGATTCTTACTCTGGCAATAATTTAACTAAGAATATTATGACAGGCACATCTACTTTTAAATTATGGGTTTCTTTTCCCAAAACTGAAAGGTTGTACTTCTTCGATATCTATTTACAAGATTTATGCCCTCTGTGTTGTTCATCAGATGTTTTTCCTACTCAAAATCAGTTTTTATTCACCCGATTTTCTTTCCAGTTTTACCAAGTACACTGTCAAATGCAAAGAACAGTGTTTCTCAACCCAGAAATTTTAAAATAACATGATTGGAAGGGACCTTGGAGGTATTCTAGTCCAACCTCCTGCTCAGGTAGGAAACCCTATACCAGTGATAGCTAACCTTTTTTGGCTCCAGTGCCAAAAGCAGGGGGAGTGCGGGGTATAATGCTATGCACATGACCCCCTGCGCACGCATGCACATGTGACAAGTGCCCTCCCCTCTTTTGGCACAGTTTCTTTGCCCTCCCCAGGCTCCAGAGGCTTTCTAGCAGCCTGGGGAGGGCGAAAACAGACCCCCTGGCCCTCCTGGAGGCGCTCCGGAGGTTTCAGGAGCTTCTCTGAAGCCTCCGGAGGGCAGAAAATGGGGGAACCTGGAAGTTTGGGAATGGTGACTTTGGGTGTATCCATAGGGCTGATTTTCGGAGGGCTCCGGAGGGCGAAAAACAGATCTACGGACCAACTGGAAGTCACTTCCGGTTTGCTCGTAGGGATGGTTTTTGCCCTCCGGAGGCTTTACGGAAGGCTCCTGAAGGCTCCGGGGAGGGGGGGGCAAAAACGGCCTCAAAATAAGGCCAAAGTCAGCTGGCCAGAATGCAAATGTACACTGGAGCTGACAAAGCAACTCCTTGTGTGCCATAGGTTCGCCATCATGACCTTATACCATTTCAGACAAATGGTTATCCAATCTCTTCTTAAAAGTTTCCAGTATTGAAGCATTCACAACTTCTGGAGGCAAGTTGTTCCACTGCTTAATTGTTCCAACCCCCGGGAAATTTCTCCTTAGTTCTAGGTTGCTTCTCCCCTTGATTAGTTTCCACCCATTGCTTCTTGTCCTGCCCTTAGTTGCTTTGGAGAATAGGTTGACACCCTCTTCTTTATGGCAACACACACAAAGATGTGTGAACTGCGAGAATTCCCCTAGCCAACATGCAAACAAAGAATACACTTCTATTCATTGATTAGAACTTACTATTAATTTTATTTATTGCAATCTAGTCATATCTTTCCTTTCTGGAATTTTACCATTGATCGCTAGAAACACTATCTTTCTAGGGATATCACTCCGGGATTGGGAGAGAAAGAGGCAAAACAATTTAGTTAAAAAAATAAAAATAAGTTACAGCATATCCTCTCATTTTATTTTATTTTATTATTTTCCTGCCTATTTATTCAATATTCTTATAGCAAATATTTGATATTTTTCCAACATTAGATACCGGAAAAAATATTTTATTTTGGACAGATACTGGCAGATGAAGAAGAGGGGGAAAAAGCATATTGGCTTCCCTGACAATCTGCTTATTTAAACCTGGTGTTTGCTTTATGCTATTAAAATAATCATCAGAAAAAAATATTTTATTTTATTTTAATTACTAGATTTTTATCCCATTTTTATTATTTAACTAGCTGATAACCCAGTGTTGCCTGGGTATTTATTTATAAGGGGGAAATGTCTGGACCAAACGTAATTTCTAATGTTAGATTTCCCCCCTTACCAGAGAGAGCCCCCTTGTGGAGTACTGTGAAGCCATTACCATGAAAACGCCACTGTGCTGTACAGTAGAAGCCATTTTGCGGCACAACAGGCTGTATCTTAACAGAATACACACACCAAGGGGTTTTAGGGGTGTCTTAACCCCCACAGTATTTGTTTCCAGAGGATAAGTCATCTGTGCAACAAGTTTGGTTGAAATTGCTTGCCGCATTCCAGAGTTACACACACACATACACACACACACAAATACACACACACACACACACACAGATATATGTATATGTATATTTATATTTATATTTATATTTATATTTATATTTATATTTATATTTATATGTATATGCATATGCATATGTATATACATACATACATACATACATACATACATACATACATACATACATATTGGTGTTGTTGTATTCGAGGATGGCGAGTGAGACCTCGCCGAAACGTTGCCAAGACAATCTCAATCTTACACATGAAAAGACCCGAATACAACAACCCGTGAAAATCTATATAACATAAAACTATATATCTCCTTCACAGAGGGATTCTGGAGGTTATACAAGTAAAATCTTAAAAGATAAAATGTATGTTTGTATGTATGTGTGTGTATATGTATAAAGGGGACAAAATTGGGATATTCAAAGAAATGAATGGTATAATGAAATTTGGAGTATGGCAACAAATGATAAATTAACAATGGAATTTAAATTTTAAAAAGGGATGGTCAAAGCAAACAATTATACTGAAACATGGGGGGATTTTATAAAACCAGTGTTGGTGGAAGGTAAAGGGAATAAACCTACTCAATAATATATGTTATTTTGGAGGAGATAAGGGCACAATTGGAATATATTGTATATCTTTTAGTTGTTATAGATGAAGAAATATAAGGGAGGGGGAACAGATTCTTCAAGGGGGTTAGTGATATTATTATATTTTAGTTTTACTTTTTTCTTGGTTTTTTTGTATTTAGATATATATGTGCCATGTTTGTGTTATTTGCATTTAAAAAATAGATTTTTTTAAAAAAAACTATATGTATGTATTTGTGTGTATATGTATACACACACACACACACATATACATACATATATTTAGTTTTTATGTTTTAAGATTTTACTTGCATAGCCCCCAGAGTCCCTCTGTGAAGGAGATGAGTGGTTTCTAAATTTGCTAACTAAATAATAAAGTAACTATATGTATATTATATAATGTGCATGTGCATTCTTATGTTCATACTATTATATGAGCATAAGCATACACCTGGGCCAAAGTCAACTTCTCTCTTTAAGTTTTGCTTAAAGGATACAAGGCTATAATTAATTGAATTGAATTAATCCATTTTTTGAGTCTGCTCAACAGATGAGCCAAATACCCACCAACTGGCCTTGGTTACAAAGCTTCACAAAACAAGCCAAGTTTAACATTATGCAAGCTTAGTGGCAGAGGTGGGTTCTGGCATTACCGCTGGTTCGGCGCGCACATTTTTTTTTGCTCTGCATGCATGCGCATTTGCAGCTAAAAGGGTGTGTGCATGCTCACAACGTTAGAAAAGGTGAAAAATAAAAATGTTACAATGAAGATTGTTCTGCGCATGCGCAGAAACGAAAATCAAGATGGCGCCTCCGCCGATAGAACCGGTTTGGGGGTGTGGCAGTTCGAGTTACTACCTATTCAGCTGAATTGGTCTGAACCGATAGGAATCCACCTCTGCTTAGCGGGTTATATGCATGGATCTGCAGTGAGACCTTTGGTTAAACTTGTTGTGTGAAAACAGCCAGGTAGGAAGAACTTGGCTATAATCTTCTGTCAACCATTAAAAAAACATGGATTAATATTTGATGCTTAGCAACCGTAGTTGAATACAAAATGCAATGCCTCTGTATCATTTTTATGCAGAGTTTTGCTCTGGATTCTGCTTCCTGCTTCCTACCATTAAACATTGATTTACCTTTAACATTGCAGGCGACTCTTTAAAAGATGGCCTAAAGTGTTCTATGCATTGTGGTGATTTTTATCCTTAGAAACTCACTCGCTGTTCCCGGTTCTTGAAAAAAAATATAGCATTATTGTTATGCGTGCTATGCTACTCTTCACATTAATGGATTGGTTTTCATAATAACTTGGAATGAAATGCAGTTGCTGCTCTCGGGACAGGATTGCTGAAAATGTATACATTCTCATTTTTTATTTCCCAACTTGTAATCAGGACGACTTGGATAATTTTAGTGAAATATGTCCTATTTTAATATATTAGTTGAAAATGCCTGCGGGAAGATTCCACTTTTTAAGGTTTATGGTGTTTTTGATTACCGTATCAGAGGATGCTGAGTTAAATTAGAGCTCCTCTAAATTAATAAGAATAGCTATTTTTGTGAGAGGTGACTGGAGTGATTTCTCATTTGCCTATGCCTATATGTTCATTATTCTGGTCTTTTTCTCCTTCACACTTACACACTGCAGCTTTCTCATTGGCTTTGCTTAAAATTGAATAGTGTGACTTAGTTTCATTAGATTCACTCCACCCACCCACCCTCTTTTCCCCTTTTGACCATCTCTCACAGGGATATATACTTAGCAGTGGTGGGTTTCAAATTTTTTTAGAACCTCTTCTGTTGGCTCAGAAACTCTGGCATTCGAAGCATGCAAGTCTACAGACTTTTAGCTATACAGTTTGGGATGGACACCCTTGGAATGGTGTGGGACAGTGGTGGGTTTCAAAAAATTTTAGAACCTCTTCTGTTGGCTCAGAAACTCTGGCATTCGAAGCACGCAAGTCTACAGACTTTTAGCTATACAGTTTGGGATGGACACCCTTGGAATGGTGTGGGACAGTGGTGGGTTTCAAATTTTTTTAGAACCTCTTCTGTAGGTGTGGCCTGCTTTGTGGGAGTGGCTTTTTTCTTTTTACCAGCTTTATTTGAATAAAGCAAGAACCATTTTTTCCAAGTTAGTAATATGGATATTATATAATATCAGTAATATAGTATAATGATCATATCTGCATGGAAGAAGGGCAGAATGCACTCATTTCCACAGAAAGCAAGATCCTTGGCAGCCTGACAAATTGGCATTAATGTCATGGATTTTATTCTGGTCTTTACACATTTCTCTCTCACACACACCCTTCCTCTTCTTTCCCCTAACAGACCTTGGGAAAAAGCAGCAAGACAATCAAAGGAGACAATGGACATTACAGAAGAGACTCTTGAGTCATGAAGCATGAGAAAAACCTGAGTGTAACTCTGCCTTAATGATACTCAGCATACGTTGTGCAGGAAAATTACTTTGGTGGGCTTTCAAGATCATTACATTATCCTAATTCTGCTGACTGCCAGCAGTTCGACAGTTCGAGTCTTAAGATTAACTCAGTCTTCCATTCTTCCGAGGTCAGTAAAATGAGGACCCAGATTGTTGGGGGCAATATGCTGACTTTGTAAACTGCTTAGAGAAGGCTGTAAAACACTGTGAAGCAGTATATAGGTCTAAATGCTATTGCTACTGCTTTCTGCTTTCTTTTACTGCTATTAGAAATAAAATTTAAAAAATCTACTTCCAGAAATCCAAGTTGCTCTTGTTTCTTACATTTGCCAAACCTGCAGCAATTTTGATCCTGCTTCTTTTGTTGCTATATTCCATTTTTTTGTCATTCTTTCATCCTGATATCCAAGCAAAATTTCCACCGTTATTGGAAATAGATACGCTTTCTATCATAGCTACTCTCTACACAATAGAATTACTTGAACTAAATGGAGGAAAGAATTGTGTTTTCCCAGGGCTAAAAAATAAAAGTTTGAGAGTCTGGATGATACAATATCCTCACAATGGAAGCCCATCCTCAAGGGAAATTGGGAGATTGGTGGCCATCAGCTGAGAAATAGATATGGTCCAAGTCCTGAAATATTTATGAAATGCAGCTGTAGATGTGATTGTGTTCTTAATAAAGTTTAAAAAGCAAGAGGTTAAAGCTCAATTAAAATGCAAAATAAGTTTCTGGTTGGGATTTTCTAGATAATGCCATTTGGATGATACATTGCAACAATCTTCTATTTCGGCCACTGTTCTGATAGCGTATAGTATTAGGATAATAAATCATCACTATAGCATCTCTTAGAATGGCATATGTGCAAATTAATTGGAGGCTTGATTTTAGATTACAGTGGATAAACTTTACTGAATGGATGGGATATTTCAATAGTCTTAAATAATTTGGCACAATCTTCATAAAACTGTAAACTTTACAAAAACTTTTTCCAAAAGAAACCTTCAGCATAAAAACTAAGCACTGTATGTGACAAGATTTCCTTCTTTTATCTCAAACAGAAAATATTTTTAAATATTTTATAACTTTCATTTATTTATAGACAATGAATATTCTACTTGCTTATTTGAAGCTGCATGCATGGATTTAATTTCTTGACCATAGTCACTAAAGGGGTATGCAGAAGACAGAATATCATCAGAGTTGGAAGGGACCTTGGAGGTCTTCTAGTCCAACTGCCTGCACAAGCAGGAGACCCTATACCATTTCAGACAAGTAACTGTCCAGTTTCTTCTTAAAAACCTCCAGTGATGAAGCAGCCACAACTTCTGAAGACAAGCTGTTCCACTGGTTAATTGTCCCCACTCTTAGGAAGTTTCTCCTTAGTTCTAGTTTGCTTCTCTCCTTGATTAGTTTCCATCCATTGTTTCTTGTCCTGCCTTCTGGTGTTTTGGAGAATAGTTTGAGGCCCTCATCTCTGTCAGGGGAAATTTCACCCTGAACTAATGAGGTCTTGGAATCGACGGCATATTTCCCAACAGCATATTCTCAAGAAGCGAAAATTAAAATAAAACCCGATAACATGTTCTAATGAAAAACAAGCTTTAATACAAAAATAAGAAATAGAAAATAAACAAATCTATCTAATTGTTACATTTTGGCAAGAACAAATGTTGCCCGTCCTCTATGAAGACGAACAGAAGATCAAAAGGGAAGAAGTCTCTGGAATGTGTGATGTATTAGAAACCATGCGCAGTAAATCATTGCTGATAAGAAACACTTCTCTACAGTATAACTTATAATAGAGGCTCAAGTAGACAAACAAAATAACGTAGTGACAATCTCTGTGACAGCCTTTCAAATATTGGAGTGCTACTATCATGTCATTCCTGTCCCTTTTTTAATATTAATATGAAAAGGAACAGATCAATTGATATTGATAAAAAGCTTTTCTAAAACAGAGGAAAAGGCAAGCTAGTGCCAAACTATCCATAGTTTCTCTTGTGCTATAGAGTAATCCAGTATAATGTGTCTGTTTAACCTTTTCCTCTGGCACTGAGATTAGGCCTAACGCAGATCATTGTCATCGACAATTAATTAGTCCCTACATCCATTTCCATTCTTGAATTTATTTTCTAGTGTAAACCAAGAATCCTAACCTAATACTTTCCCCAGTGAGATTTAACAATGAACTTAGATTTTAAAAAAAGTAAGATTTTTGTAAAAACAAAATACTTCCTTTTTCGGTTCGACACAACTGCCAGGGCATAGGCTAAATTGCTGTGGAAAGGCTGGCCTATTTAATCCTTTCTTCAGTGTCATTTATGTGAAGTCTGACAGTTTAGGATCAGACGAGCAAAGGCCAGCTTAGTCTATCAAATAAGCTTCTGTGCGAGGAAAAATAATGTTGCTTCTTCTGCAGAAGGGGAAAAGTTCCTGCTTCCCCCCACTCCAAGTTACCATGGAAAACAGAGGCAGCTTTCATGAATAGCAAAAAGGTGATATGTTTATGCACAATGCAAAGCATTTCCTCGGAAGCCTTTTCAAAGCATGAGGCACTTTGGTGTTGTCATTAAACGCCAGGCTAGAAATCGGGAGACTGTGAGTTCTAGTCACACCTTAGGCCCAAAGCCAGGTAGGTGACCTTGGGCCAGACATTCTCTCTCAGCCCTAGGAAGGAGGCAATGGCAACCTATTTCTGAAATCTTGCTAAAAAACATCAGAGGGATTTACCAGGCAGTCATCAGGGAGTCATCACTGACACAGAGGCACATACACACAGACAACCTTAATAATGATTTTATGGCCAAGAGCCCCCACAAGAACAGGGCTCTCTCCAACCTTGGCAACTTTACAACTTGTAGACTTCAACGCCCAGAATTGCTCGGCCAGCAAAATGGATCATAAAAGAAAAAAATAGGGGGTTGTAACTGTGGGATTGAAGCTTCATTATTTACATGTGTCTCAGCTGTGACGTGTAAAAGAAGAAGGGCTTCTATTGCAAGTCATGGCTACCCCCTTGACCTCCCCTCCATAAATGACCCCATCCACACCTTTTCTATTTTCTAGAATAATTGGAATAATTGTTTGCACTGTGAGCAAGAGTGATAATTGGTATATAGCCGTGATGGCGAACTTATGGCACGTGTGTAGGAAGTGGCACACGGAGCCATGTCTCCAGGCATGCTAACTATCACCTGTTGGTCTTCCAGGTTCCAGTGTGCACATGTGCACCAACCGGCTGGTCTTCGTGCGCACAGGAGCATTGAAAACCAGAAAAGAAGCTCCCTGGCGCTGCCAGGCCTCCCAGCCATCTTTTCTTTTGGATCTCAGGCCTGCCACACTTCCTATTATTCTACTAGGCATTTTCTATTGTGGGAAAATGGGGGAGTGGATTGTACGGAGTTAGTTGATATGTAGCCATAACAAAATTCTTTCTAGAAAATCAAGGTCATCCTCTGCACCTGACCGGAATTGGATGGGTGGAAACTGCCCACATGGCAATGGAAGATTGGACCATGTGATGGACTTGTGGGTGAGAGGGCAGGATCTTGAACTTTCAACTGGGTGGGAAAACCAGGAAGCCTTCAGATTCAGGTTTTCCCAAATGTGCCAACATGGCTCTCTTAATACATTGGAACTTTGAGGAATCATTTGCCTCGGACTCTGAGGATGCTATTTGGAACCCTTACATTTCTAGTGTACACATGCGCACAAGACAGATGATCTTCACATGCACATGCATGCCAGAAACCAAAAGATCAGGTGACCGGTGCTCATGCGCATGCCAGAAACCGTAAGCTCAGCTTCCCAGAGTGTGGATGAGAGACGGGGAACTACTCTTCCAATTTCTGGCACTCCCACACATGCTCACCAGGGACCTGCTCTTCCAATTTCTGACGTTCCCACACATACGTGCATCCACTCCCTTTTCGGCATTCGGTGACAAAAAGGTTCGCCAACACTCGTATATAGTAATAACAGAAAACCCATTTCTCTTCTGTATCAGTACTAACTATGTAGAAGATGACAATTATATTCATCTAGCTGCAGAAATTTAGGATTTTATGAATGATGTCCTTCACGTTAATCAGAATAGTTCTTCATTTTTCAATTAACAATATTAATTACAAGTAACCAGTTACAGACCGCTCCTTAACTTTCTTGAGGAATAGGTCAACACGACTTTAAAGGCTCAAGCGGTTACAAGATTCAAAGTTTCAAAGTCTCTTTCAATGATAGCAAAGCTGTCTCCCAAAAGAAAACCTCAGGACAATCAATGGATTGTAAAACTTCATTACCTTTTCCAAAGCTTTAGATTTATTTCTGATTTGCAACATTCATCCTGTTCAAATGGTTGATTGTAGCTGAATGAGGAAAACTCATCATTCTGTGATGGGCAGTGTGTTGTTTACCCCAAAAGAGGTCTTGAAATTCATTATCACATCTCATTTCCAATGCATGTGATTGTGTTCTCCAAAGGTACAATGACAACTCTTTTTAATCCTTAGTGACACCATCCTTGTTCAAGCTTGCACTGATTCAATAATCACCACATTTGAACAAACCTCTACTCTTCCCAGTAAGAGACAGTGACTGTTGAAGCTGTCGTCTTTGAATCCCAGAAATAAAGCTCAGTGTTTTGTAATGCTCTTGATAACATCCTTGATTTATAATATAAACCCATGAGATTAAAACCTACAGTGATATTTAGTATTGTGTAAAACTCTTCCAATTCAGACTCTCTACTTTGTTCTTGATTCTCCACTTCATTGTCGCAGAATGAAGACTAATCTAGTTTGTTAATATTATGAAATCAAACCCATTTTTCTCCTTTGATAAATGTGATGCAACCTTGATAGCACAACTCCCAGAATTCTCAGCCATGAACATGCAGGTTATATATTTATTTTAATGACCACGTAATCCTTTGCATCGGGGTGGAGTTGGGCAATTGAATCGAGCTGAGTGATTACTGGCCAGATGCCCTTCCTGTCACCAATGCAGAGTTCACAGCTGATATAGTCTCAGTGTACCCAGAGAAAGAAATACCTGCTGATACCTAGGATCAAACTCACAGCCTCCTGATTGTGAGGTGAGAGCTCCACCTCTAAGCCACTGCACCACTCATGCTGGTAATATATATACCAGCAGGGACATGCGGTCAGGGGAGGTAGGGGAGGCAGAGCCTCACCGCTCTCATCATGAAAAGAAAAAAAAAGGGAAAGGGGAAAAGGCACACATGGTCCAATTCCCTGCCTTCCTGAAGGGGACCGCGGAGCGCGCTCCCTCGGCTTGTGTTCTGCGATCCTCTTCATGTTGACTCAGGAAGGCGCGGAATGGGACCATGTGTGCAGGAGGCTGAGGCAGCCTCAGCCTCCTGCATACACGCAGCTGGCACTCCGCAGTCCCCTTCATGTTGACTCAGGAAGGCGGGGAATGGGACTACGTGTGCAGGAGGCTGAGGCAGCCTCAGCCTCCTGCACACGTGGTCCCATTCCCCGCCTTTCTGATGACATCACCAGCCTCACCAGCCATAAACCTCACCGCACGTCACTGTATACCAGTATATATAGTTTGCAATGCAATGAGCATGGCATCTTGCAATTCTAAACCTTTTTTAACATAAACATTTTTAAGATGGGAGAAAAAAAGCAAACTTTTACGACCCGATTGTGAACACATGTAAACTTGGGGCATAAATCCATTTTTTATTGTTGAGAACATTTATGATGTTTTAAAGAATAAACAATGATAATAATATCAACTTCACTATAAACAAATCTATGGTGTTATTTACAATAAGCGTGCAGTAAAGATGTCATAGGAAGACACAGATGGCCTGAAGTTTGAACAAAAAAAGTCGTTCTGGAAAATGATGAAAGGGAAAAAAACCAGTATTGTCTTTTTGACTGATTATTGTCATTTTCCGTAGTTCAGTTGAAGTTTGGCAACTTTCTCTAGTTTCCCCTGATAGCTGAAAATTCAAATGATCTGTAAACTCTAGTACTAAATGTCAAAGAGTACTGTGAAAAATTGGCAGCAAAACTAAATATAAAGGAGACCAAAGTAATGATAATCAGTAGAACATCATACAGTTTTAGAATTGACAATGAAGATATTGAAGTGTTACCTAGCTTCTGCTTTTTAAGATCAACCAGTAAAGCAGTGTTTCTCAAATTTGGCAACTCTAAGGCATGTGGACTTCAACTCCCAGAATTCCCCAGCCAGCCCAGCTGGCTGGGGAATTCTGGGAGTTGAAGTCCACATGCCTTAGAGTTGCCAAATTTGAGAAACACTGCAGTAAAGGAACAAGCAGATAAGAAATATACCACAGACTAGGAATTGGTAGTGCATCTATGAAGGTCTTGGAAAAGATATTCCGATGTTGCAATGTGTCTGTACCTACAAAGATTAGAATTGTACAGTCCATGGTATTCTCTGTGACATTTCATGGAAACAAAAGTCAGATGTTGAAGAGGCAGGGTAGGATGAGATGGACACCTTTGAACTTTGGTGTTGGACAAGTCTAGCATGAACAGCCAAGAAAACCAAATGACGTATCATGGAACAAGTCAACCCGGAGTTCTCACTCAAGGCACAAATGGCCAGGTTCAAATTATCCTATTTTGGACACATTATATGAAGGTCCAGCTTTCCAGAAAAATGCTTGGACAGGTGGAAGGAAATAGAAGTGGACAAGGTAAATTTGGTTACAGTAGTGATGTGTTGCACTGTTGAGAGACTTCAAAGGACATGTTAGGGATAGATCACTTTGGAGAAAATCTACTTATGTGGTTTCTAGAGTTAAAAACAACTTAATGGCAGATAATCAATCAGTTGATCAACCTTTTTCTAACCTGCATCCTACAGTTTGTGTTGCAACTACAACCTCTGGAATGCCCATCTAGGATCCAGAGAACCGTAAAAATCCCTATACATCTGCCAAGGTACCATATCGTATCTCTGTTGTGGCTCTGGATTTATTTATATTGCAATTTGCCCAGTGAAGTGCTGAATTTATCTCCTCCTAAAACCATGACTCTAGAAGGCAATGTAAAACTTCTTTATCAAATGAAGCATATTCTTGTCTGTGAATAGTCTTTTCATAATAACTACGATAGTTTTTAAGGTCTCATCAAATTCTTAATTTTTGGTTATTAGCAGAAGAGCAGAAATATTCTTTCTGAAGATGTGGCCTTTTAAAGAATGGATTTGTTAGAAATATCAACTCATTATAAAATGCCATGATTTCTAATATGTCACTTGGTCTGGTTTTATTTCAAATAATGCCTGGCCTTATTTCAAGCAGTGTCAAACATTTTGCTATGGAATGCACCCCAGCTGAAATTTCGTGTCATTGTTATGCTTTTCAGAACATTTTTTTCTCTCCAGAACCTAGAGTAGGTGGTAACATAGACTCAACTGAAGGGTAGGCACACAACTCATTGGAAACATTTTATTAACAAGCTTATTATAATGAAGCAAATGTCTATGGTGGTAGGTTTATTTATTTATTTAGCTTACGGCATAGAGTACAAGGATAACAGTGTTAAAAATATACAAAAGGAGCACATAATACTATGGTACATGTATGATGGAAATATAGTATGTAATTGGTTTTGTCAGGCATGAGGAATTCAATAAATTATATATTACTTATAGGTTACATTTTGATATGTTGGTTTATTGGAATGGAATAAGTGTTCTATATATTAATATCTAGAGCTGTGATGATGCAATGGTTAGAATGCAGTACTGCAGGTTATTTCTGCTGACTGCTGGCTACCAGAAGTTTGGCAGTTCGAATCTCACTGGCTCAAGGTTGACTCAGCCTTCCATCCTGCCGAGGTCGGTAAAATGAGGATCCAGATTGTTGGGGGCAATTGGCTGACTCTGTAAACCGCTTAGAAAGGGCTATAAAGCACCATGAAGCGGCATATAAATGCTACTGCTATTTTTATCCAGGCCATTTATCCAGTTAAGTGGAATATCTGCTTTTCCTCCTGTATAAGCTCTCAAATGGAAGCTAGTCACTATATGATCCCGTGTCTGATGTGGAGCACTAGACTCGCATTCATGGGAGAGTATTCTATCCTACTTAAGGTGCCATACAAGGTGCGAATCCTATTCAGAATTTTCCAGCACTTGACAAGTGGCATCGAAATTTGCTAATTTTAATGTCGGGTCATTTTTTTCCCCTAGAACCTGAATGTTCAATAATCCCATTTATTTTGCACTGGGATTTTACATCAAAGTTAGTATTATGTGCAAGGGGTTCCCGATCTAAGTCTTTCTATTGATAAGCATGGCTTATTGGAGTGCATCAGCAGTCTGTGGTTGGTATTTGGCAGTTTATCTTGACCAAGATAAAGATCTACAGTAAATGTAGATATTCTAAAACTACCCTACAATTTTGCTTGCAGATAAATTTCAAAGTGAGAGCTAATCTCTTTTTTTGTTTGTTTGTTAGTTTGTTTGGAACCTCCGAGGAATTTCAAGAGAGTAAGCAGCAATAATAATTAGAGCAATAAAACAATTATCGCAGGGTTCATGTGGGTGAATAAAAGGCAATCCAGTTTTATGTACACTAATATTACAAATCAAAGTTTGGAAAAGCACGTTCGGCAAAAACATCCAGGGAATTTGGAGTAATCCAAAACAGAACAGAAATTCACAAGGTTGACATGGCGTAAGAATCTTACATTCCTGTTCCGTTTTTTTTCAAGAATTGTATTTTCTTTCTTGCAATGTGACTGTCCCATTCATCATGACTGATGCTTGGCCCTGAATTTTAATCTTACTACTGCATGGTATCATCACCTAATTTCTGCTAAATGTGTCACATATCAGTTATTTGCTGAAGTTAACAAATACAACTCTAAACAATCCTCAATGTTGGCCATGCTGTTCAAAGTTGACCCAACGTCCCGAAAGCCACAATTTCTCCCTTTATTGACTGTTTGCATGCAACTGATAAGAAATAATATTACAATATATGGTTTGGATCATTAGGAAAAAAAAGTAGATTATAGAGAAAATATATAAAATGTTGTAACTATAGAGTAAGAGGCTAATTTACATTTCTACTTAGAAATGAGTAAGAGAAAATCAGAAGTGATTTCTTTATAGTTCTTTTATTTGGTTTTTGCATTTGTATTTCTCTTTTTCTCTCAGTTCTTACCTTTTTCTTCTTCTTTTCTTCTAAAAAAGCTATTTTATTAGCTTTTATTTTTTTATCTCAAAATTTTAATCAATTTAAACCAGAGGTGTCAAACTCAAGGCCCACTGGCCAAATGCAGTCCATGAGGTGGTTAGATCTGGCCCCAGGGGCTGCCAGCCTGACACAGGCTGACCAGGTGCTGATCTGCAATATGGTGGTGTCCATCTGGGGCAGACCATGGCCAGCATTAGATCCTGCCCCACCCACCAGAGACCCCTGGATTCCCTCCCCAACCCCGCCCAGCCTCCACAGCCTCCCACGCGACTGACATTGAGCTGGCCATGCCCCTGAGCCATGCCCCTGGGCCATGCCCCTGGGCCATGCCCCTGGGCCATGCCCCTGGGCCATGCCCAGTCAGTCGTGACCACCCCAGCCATGGCCACAATACTGATCCGGCCCTCATTGAAATTAAGTTTGACACCCCTGATATAGATGATATAAATATATGGAGAGCCACCTTACCTATCCTGCTCTAATCTCTAATTGGCAAGAGAAGAAGAAAATACAGGGAGACAGAAAGCCATGGCACAAATTGTTGGAACATGGCAAGGATTTATGATGGTATCATACCTTCTTCACTGAATCATTTTTCTAGTCACATAGTACCACAACAAAGATGTGGAAGGCAAAGACTTAACTACTGATTTTGACTAGATATTTGCTTCTTATTGATTATGGTGCTGGATGCAATTATAGTTCAATTAAATCTACTCTGAGATGGAACTGTGAATCTGTATGTCGACCCTGAAGATGGCATAAGTGTAGCCATGTTTTATTGCAGCCTTTGTATGTTTTTTTATTAGCTTTTAAGTTTGTAAATAAGTGAATTTAAGAATACTTCAGGCTCGCCACTTTCTAACTGTGGAAAGGGGGTTGTAAAGATTTTATTTTATTTCTTAGATTTTTAGACCGCCCTTCTCCCAAAAAGGGACTCGGGGCGGTGTACAGTCAATACAATAAAACCAATCATAAAATTAAATACATTTAAGCTACATTTAAGATACATTTGGAGGGGAGATAGGCTGTACTAAGAAATAAATAATTCTAATCCTAAAAACATCACAATTAAAACCCCAAACCCTAAAATAAAATAAATCCCTGGGAGGTAAAACTAAGAAAGTGCCAGGCCAGCTGATTGAAACAGGTGAGTCTTTAACTTTTGCCGGAAGGAACGGAGGTCGGTGGTAGTTCGAATGTCTGGGGGGAGGTCATTCCAGAGGGTTGGGCCCATCACAGAGAAGGATCTGCTCCTAGGTGTCGCCCGCTGGCATTGCCTAGCAGACGGCACCAGGAGGAGCCCCTCCCTGTGTGAGCGGATAGGTCGCAGGGACGTATGTGGAAGGATGCGATCCTGCAGATAACTAGGTCCTCTGCCATGGAGCGCTTTAAAGATGGTGATCAATACCTTGAAACGCACCCGAAAGGCCACAGGTAGCCAGTGCAGCTCGCGCAGGAGAGGTGTTACGTGGGAGTAACGTGTACTTCCCATAATAACCCGCGCGGCTGCGTTCTGAACTAGCTGCAGTCTCCGGATGCGTCCCAAGGGAAGCCCCATGTAGAGGGCATTGCAGTAGTCCAGGCGAGACGTCACCAGCGCATGAGTGACCGTGCGCAGGGCACTCCGGTCCAGTAGGGGGCGCAATTGGCGCACCAGGCGAACCTGGTGGAACGCCCCCCTTGCCACGGCTGCCACATGGTCCTCCATTGACAGCCGGGCATCAAGGAGGACGCCCAAATTGCGCGCCCGCTCCACAGGGGACAGTTGTTCGCCCCCTATGGCCAGCGATGGGGTCAGCTGGCTGAACCGAGGTGCCGGTAACCACAGCCACTCGGTCTTGGAGGGGTTGAGTTTGAGTCTGTTGTCCCCCATCCAGACCCCGACGGCTTCCAAACACCGGGACATCACTTCGACAGCCTCGTTGGGGTGGTTTGGGGTTGAAATATACAGCTGAGTATCATCAGCGTAGAGATGGTACTCAACCCCAAAACCACGGATGATCTCACCCAGCGGCTTCACATATGCGTTGAACAGGAGAGGCGAGAGGACCGACCCCTGCGGCACCCCACAAGTGAGTGGCCTCAGGGACGACCTCTGCCCCCCTGTCAACACACATTGCTTCCGGTCGGAGAGGTAGGAGCCGAACCACCGTAAAACGGTGCCTCCGACTCCCATCCCCTCCAACCGGCGCAATAGGATACCATGGTCGATGGTATCAAAAGCCGCCGAGAGGTCTAATAGGACCAGGATAGAGGAGCAACCCCTATCTCTGGCCCTCCAGAGATCATCAACCAACGCGACCAAGGCTGTCTCAGTGCTGTGCCCGGGTCGGAAGCCGGACTGGCGTGGGTCTAGATAGTTGGATTCGTCTAGGTGTCGTGGGAACTGTTGCGCCACCACATTCTCAACAACCTTCGCCAAGAAGGGGAGGTTGGAGACTGGACGATAGTTAGCTAGCTCCATTGGGTCGAGCGAAGGCCCCTTGAGCAAGGGTCTCACCACCGCCTCTTTCAAGGCGGTTGGTAAGTATCCCTCACCCAGTGAGGCGCTCACCAGGCCCAGGAGCCAGCCTCGTGTCACCTCCCAGGCTGCCAGTACCAGCCAGGAGGGGCACGGGTCCGTTAAACAAGTGGTGGGTCGCAGCCGTCCACGCAACCTGTCCAAATCCTCGGGGGCAACAGAGTCAAACTCCTCCCAGAATGGTCTCTCAAGACTCGCTGTTGGCGGCTCGTCTGGTCCACTGACGGAGGTCCACCCGCTCCGGATCTGATCGATTTTGTCCTGAAGATATTCCCCAAACTCCTCTGCTCTACCCTGTAAGGGTGTCTCCCGCGCCCCCTGCGATAAAAGGGAGCGAGTCACCCTAAACAGGGCGGCAGGGCGGTTATCCGCGGACGCAATAAGAGCAGCACAATATCTACATTTGGCCGCTCTTATTGCCACAAGGTAAGTCCGCAAATAGGCTCTTACCTGTGTTCGGTCAGATTCGGAGCGTGAGGACCTCCACCTGCTCTCTAGACGTCTCCTGTGGCGCTTCATCACCCTAAGCTCCTCAGTGAACCAAGGAGCCCGGGTGGGTCGATGCCGCAGGAGAGGTCGCAAAGGCCCCAGTCGTCGCCCTATTCCAGGCAGTCACTAGGTCCTCGGAACGGGAGCGGGACAAGGCTACAGGTATTGGCCCAAGCTCCGTCAGGAATCTGTCAGATTCCATCAGGTGCCTGGGGCGGTACCAGTTTATAGAGTCTGGTTCCGCCTCCTCGCGGTGGGGGATAGCGCCAGGGAAGTCCAGCCGGAGGGATGAGTGGTCTGACCATGACAGGGGCGTGATAACTAAATCCCCTATTCCCAGATCACTCGTCCACTGTTCAGATACAAAAATGAGGTCCAGTGTGTGGCCCCCTTCGTGAGTGGGGCCCTGCACTAATTGGGTCAGGTCCATGGCCGTCATGGAAGCCATGAACTCCCGAGCCACCTCGGAAGCCGCTCCCGTTGACGGCATATAGATAAAGGAATATTGTGTTTAGGCAGCATTCCTTTCCCATGAGAACAGAGAAGATACCTGCAGCTAGACCGAGGTGGAGTTTGGAGTCACTGGACTATTGGACTGAGGATTGATTGGAGATTGTGACCGGGGAGGGGGGAGAGTTTCATACTTTTGCTTTCATTGGGTATAATTACGGATACTGTCCAGAGTTGGAATTACACCAAGCCCTTGCCAATTTAATGAATACCTAATAAATAGACTTCGGAAAGATTGGATTCCTTGGGCCTTATTTAGAGTAGAGTAGAGTAGAGTAGAGTAGGTTAGGGTAGGGTAGGTTAGGGTAGGGTAGGGTAGGGTAGGGTAGGGTGGGGTGGGGTGGGATAGGATGGGATGGGATGGGATGGGATGGGATAACAGAGTTGGAAGGGAACATAAAGGTCTTCTAGTCCAACCCCCTGCTTAGGCAGGAAATCCTACACCACTACAGAAAAATGGTTATCCAACATCTTCTTAAAAACTTCCAGTGTTGGAGCAGTCACAACTTCTACTGATTAATTTATTGGGACATGTTACTTGGAGGCTTGACACCATATATTACTGTCATTTTCTTTTGTACTGGTCATGTCCTGGACTTTAGATACACTAGAAGGAGCAGTGACAAACTACTCTATCACTCTGTAGGAAAAATAGATGAGCATATCAATCCATTCTAGGGTCATGAAATATCATGAATTTGAGAAATTGGCACTTTCAGTAATGCTTCCTATGATAGGGGTAAGTACATATTTGCAAATATATAGAAATAAAAAGCAAGAAAGCCCACTAGATGACCAACCTCTCAACAGTGTTTGTTTTTCTTTTAAATTTATGTGCAACCTAGCACATATTCATTTTTGCACAATAACTCATCATCTTCACAAGCTTGCATCTCGTGAACTCAAACCTGTAGAATTGTTTTGCAGATGCTTCTGCTACATCTAAAAACATTGCCATGGAAGTGAATGTCAAATTAGAATGTTAAAGAGTAGCATTTGTTATGAAGGGGTGAGGATTTCAATCCAAAGCTAAATATCATTTACCTCTTTAGCTTGCTGTTTAGCTCAAGCTGAAGAAAATGGCTTTTTGCATATTTATCACAGATCAGCATGGTAAGCACTGGAAAATGTAAGCTGCATTAATAAGGTATCGGCTGTGTTAACCACTGAAATTAGCCTAGTGGGTTGAATACTCTCAATCCTCACAATGAGTTCATTTTGACTCTATTGTGTGAACCCCACCCGATGCACCTATGCAAAAGCCCTTCTAGTTATATCTGATATGTGCTCTTCAACATAGTTCTTCCATTAGGACCTGTAAATGTGGAGGACTTCCAAATTGCATCTAATTTCTGAGCAGGGGAACCCAAACCCATTCAGAACCAGAGATGAAGTTTCCTTAGAATCATTTGGGACACAAACCCAAAGCCACTCCTTCTTGGAGTGACTCAAGAAGTGTCCCCCATCCAAACCCCGACAGCCTCTAGGACTGCGATGGCGAACGCGGAGCCCTCTCTCTGTGGGCACACGAGACATTGCCCACCATGCGCACCTCCCACCAGCTAGCTGATTTTCGGGTTTGTCCTGCAGGCGGGAGACGCGCGCACATGCATTTCTCCTCACTTTCTGCCGTCCGTGCCTCCCCAGATCTCTGGAGATTCCCCCCCACACACACACCACTGTTTTGAGTTGCGAGGCTCCCCCCCCCCCCTCAGTGCTGTTTTGAGACAAGAGGCTTCACCCCCTCTCCAGGGCTGTTTTGGGATGGGAGGCCAAAAGGGGGTGAGCATGGGGGGATTGCACGTGCATGTGGGCGAGCAAAAGGGGATGAGCATGGGGGGATTGCACGTGCATGTGGGTGAGCATGGGGAGATTGCATGGGGTGAGCAGGGGGGATTGCAAAAGGGGGTGAGCATGGGGGGATTGCACATGCATGTGGGTGAGCAAAAGGGGGCGAGCATGGGGGGATTGGAGACTTTTCCCCCTCCCCAGGGCTGTTTTGGGGTGGGAGGCCAAAAGGGGGTGAGCATGGGGGGATTGCACATGCATCTGGGCGAGCAAAAGGGGGTGAGCATGGGGGGATTGCACGTGCATGTGGGTGAGCATGGGGAGATTCCATGGGGTGAGCAGGGGGGATTGCAAAAGGGGGTGAGCATGGGGGGATTGCACGGGGCGAGCATGGGGGGATTGCACGTGCATGTGTATGGGATGAGGGGAGCATGGGGAGATTACACACGGATGTGCAGTGGGGTGGAGTGCGCAGGAGGGCCATTACATTATGGGTATGGACACCTGAGGAAAAAAAGGTTAGCCATCACTGCTCTAGGAAGTAGGTCAGCACTTTTACTGCATTACATCTTTGGCCTAGAGATGACATGTGTGATTGTGTGTCATCAGTTAAATAATGATAGTGAATTCTGTGATGGGAGATGATCCCCTCCAGAGGAGAAGAGAGGAGAGATCTTTGAGGTGCTCTACAAAATATAAGTTCCTGGGTAGATCTTTAGACTCCCACCACTACCAATTGGTACCAGGCTTCAGAAAAGAGAACCACTGCCAAAGAGTTTTCCCACGGCACTTCCTTGAAGATGGCCCAGAAGCATTCCATCATTAATGACCTCAAAAGCCCCTGAAGGAGTAAGAAGAACCAGGTTGGTTGTACTCCGCCCAGTCCCATTCTCCCAAGTTTACCCAGAAGTGTGACCAATGTACTTCCTATGCTGTATCCTTGCTTGAACATTGGTTGTGAAAGGGTCCAAATAATCATAATTCCTCTAAAGCCCTTTGCAGTTGCAGGCCCAGCACATTTTTCACAACCTTTCCAACAAAAGGGAGACAGGAGAGGGAGACAGTCTGTAATCATCCAAAACAATTGAAGTAAGCAAAGCTTCTTGAGTAGGGGATCATACCACTACCTTCTTCAGAGGTGATAGGCAAACCACCTCGCTCAAGTATTGATTACTGCATGGATTCATGATGGGCAGGAATCCAATCGACAATTGTCAGAATTAATACTGCCAAGACTTGTATCCATATTTACAGGACTCATAGACACAAAATGGCCCCAATTCATTTCAATTGTCTCTTTGCAGCTGGAATCCACCTTTGTTGGAATCTGAATAGTTTTGCCCACCAAATCCTGTGAAACATCTTCCCAGCAGCTTTCATCAGAGGTCTTGCCCAACATTCATAGCTAAAGGGAACGAATCCACTTAAAAGATCATCGGGAGAAAAAGAAAGAGGTCAATTTAAGTTCTCCACCAAAACTTAACATGTACACCTGCTTTAGTTTAGTTTAGTTTAGTTTAGTTTAGTTTAGTTTAGCTTAGCTTAGCTTAGTTTAGCTTAATTTAGTTTATTGTCACTACACATCATGCAAAGAAATTAAATGCCATCTTCAGTGTACATTATAACTATAAAAACAAAAACACAAACACACATCCTTCACATGCTATATAATTGAAACTGAAACCCCTATATTGCATTAATATTGCACTACATGGCAGAATTCAAAATAGTTATTGCTTTGGGATAGAAGCTGTTTTTCAGCCTATTTGTCCTTGTTTTTATTATCATGTACCAGATGGTAATAGTTCAAAAAAAAGGGTGCCCAGGATGAGTAGTTTGGAGAACTGGTAAATACCACCTCTGACTGGCCCCGCCCCCATCTATTCTCTGCTTCCTGTGTCCCAGCTGATCGGGAGAAAATGGGGATTTTGTAGTAACCTTCCCCTGGATGGGGAGGGAATGGAGATTATGCAGTATCCTTCCCCTACCACGCCCACCAAGCCATACCATGCCCACCAAGTCACGCCCACAGAACCGGTAATAAAACAATTTGAATCCCACCACTGGGCAACACCACAATTTGTGAAAAGAACAATTTGAAAGCATCTATTCTCGATCAACCATTATAAATAGACCCCTACCTCCCTTCTAAAATCAGCTAGAAATAAGCGGGTTTTCAAGACTTGCTGAAAAACAAGGACTGACAGAGCCAAAGGTATGTCCCTAAAGGAATGATTTTATTCATCTAATTACCATAGATGAAAATCCATGAATGGCAAGTGGACTCTTTATGGGCACAATTCCAGGAAACCTGGGGACTAAGATGTACTGCAAACACATTATTCACGAAGTAAACTCAGACTGTGGGGCATGCTTTCAAGTCAATATGCATAGATTTGCATTGTGATTTGATTGGTGTTTGTCTGAGCTTTATTTTTAAATATGCAATTCTTAAAGTTCAAACAAAACAGCAATTAGATAATGTTCGGCACCATAGAGAAGCAAGGAACGATTGCATCATTTGTTTTCTTTCCTGGGTTAAATCTTCACCTCAGCATTTCTTTTAAAGGGCAAATGGCTTCCTACATTATACATTTAACATTCTGGGCATGTTATAATTAACTTGACAAAAACAACACTTTTGTTCTGAAGTATTGGTTGCTCAACAATTTCACTGTAGTTCCTCATAGCTAAAGCAATTTGGGGACCCTGAAAAATCTCCACTTTGGGTCTTTCACCTCATTACTTGACAGCAAGGCTGAATATTTATCAGGAAGGCAACAGTGTTCTTATTTTCTTTCTCCCCACCTCAATGCTGTTACAGCAAAATGTGTGATGTACCTCATGTATGCATTTAAATAACTAAGAAAGATGGTCTTTATTCCCAATTGGTGTCTTAATTCCAACCAAATTATTTGAAGTAACACAATGGTTTAAAGTAGGTGTGTCCAATCCATGGCCCTGGGGCCACCTAAAGCCCTGGGCAGCTACTAATGTGGCCCCAGAAAATTATAAACTTTTAATATTAGTGTGTGATTTTATATTATAAAACTATATTATATATTTTATATGACACCCAAAGAAAATTCCTCTTCGCTCAATATAGACCAGGCAAGCCAAAAAATTGGACATCTATGGTTAACATTTTTAATCTTGGTTAACAAAAGTTCTCCTCTTGGTAAAAACAATTTGGACTAAACCACAATCATAGGCTTGGTTCCCACACTTTACTAAACTTCAGAGTAGTTGGTTTCTGGTCGAGCAGGTTGTGTGAGTTCAGTTATCATGGTTACAGTATATTACAGTTTATCCTTTAATGCAACATATGAACCTAACTAATTATATTTCCTCAATAACATATACCCGTAATCAACAAAGAACTGGCTTAACCTCAAGATAATAGTTATACCAATTAGTGGGATAGATAAACTGTATGATACAGTAAAAATTAATCGTTCTTAATTTTAGAAGACTACCTTAAATATGTAGAGCTGTGTTTCTTACTGAGATTTAACAGGAGAATAAGAGCTCAAATCTCCTATTTAACTGGCAAAATTCTGCCCTTTCCTACCACATGTATATATCTATAGAAAAATATTGACTTCACTGGCAACACAAGTCCATTTGTATTTCTTTTTAAACTTATATCTGACCATTTTGTCCTGAATTCATCACTGCACCTGGCTGAACAGTGTTATGATGTAGCTAATAAAATGCTTAGTTTTATAGCTAATTCATTCATTATAAAATTGGCATCTGCAGGTTGTATCTGTACAAGAACAACATATGCATCGTGTTATGACTTATGTACAGGTCGTCCTCAGCTTACAGCTTATTTAGCAACTGTTCAAAATTGCCAAAAAATGACTTATGACGTTTTAAACACTTAACGACCATTGGAATATTCTCTATGGCCACATGAGTACAATTCAGACATTTGGCAACTGACTCATATTTATGACCGTTGCAGTGTCCCAGAGTCACAAGATCACCTCCCAACAAGCAAAGTCAATGGGAAAGCCATATTCACTGAACAACACTACTTAACCTAAAGAATGCGGTCATTCACTTAACAACTCTGGCAAGAAAGGCCATAAAATGAGGCAAACCTTACTTAACAAATGTCTCACCTAGTAACAGAAATGTTGGGATCTATTGTGGTCATACGTTGAAGACTACTTACCTTAGATATCATATCACAATTATATAATGAAGTCATTTGCACAACGATGCCACGGTGCACATATCTTCAGGTTGACATCTGCTTGATCTGGGCAGTATTGACAGCGAAACTGGCAAAAGCCCAGTTTGCTCTTCAACTTCACAAAACAAAAGTTTGCTGTCAGTTGCTTCGGAAATGGAAAAGAAACTTCCATTCTGGCAGATCAGTTTTGTATATGTGGGTGTGTTATTTTGTTTAGAGAGACTGTCTGGCACACTTCCTGCCTCTTGGACATATTTCAATTAGCTCAGTTCATGGAAGACCACTGATACTCTTATTGGCTTTGCTTATGTGCAGAATACCCTCCACTCGAAAAATGGCCTGATGCCATGGAGAGAAGACTTTTCTGGCTTCTCCATTCATTTGCACCCACCGTTACACAAATGTCTTGATCAGGAGCAATTCTCCTGTAGTTAAAAACAGCCTAAACAATGAAGGGCGGGAGTCAAGAGACAACCACATTTTAAGCACTGAACATACTGTAGAGTTTAGCTATCTCTTGCCATTCATTACATTAATCAGTGCTTAACAAGGGCTGATTTGTTGACAATATTTTCAATAGTTTACATTGAAATGGAAAAGCTGGAAGGCAGGAAAGCCACAACAAATTTAAACTGTCAAAGCACAGACATCACTGTTGATGTCAGAGGCCTGTGATGAAATATCTTGGCAGCTTCTGACCTAGGGTGGGATTCATCCTTTCCTTGGCATTTTATTCTGCAATGATCGTCATTCTTATGCAGCTGCTATTATCATGGGTTGAGAATAGTTATTATCAGCAGTGGGGAAAAAGGACGATTAAAGAAGGAAATAATGTAGAGAAAAAATATTAACTTCCCTTTGGACTATCCAGTCCTATTCACCTCCACCACTAGCTGATTTCAATAAAAATCAAGTATGCTCAATCCATAAAAACCTGCATCTCTCCCATTGATTTCAACCTTGTATCAGGGTGTTACTCTCCTATTATATAAATCATACTATTTTAGTATTTTAAATATGGAAACGGATAATTGTTTTCCTGCTTCTTTCTGTACTTTCTTAGACATAAGGAAGAAAAAGGAAATGAAAAGTTCAGGCATGAGAAATCTGCTGTTATTCTTATGTTGTCAAACTACAACTACCAGAATCCTTTGTTGCCGGTTATGATGGTTACTATTGCTGGCAGTTTTAGAAGCAATACCCCAGAGGGTTAAAAAGCTAAAATGACATTGATGTTTCTCATAGCAAGGGAATTAATGTTAACATAGACTAGGTATATATACTGTCAAGAGAATGGACATCTGTTGACTTGAAAGTTGGGGAGGAAAACCCTAGAAATTTGGCCCAGGAACACAGATCCATATAAAAACTTTTATGCCTGTGTACTGCAATGGACAGACAGCGTGGGGCCTCAGTGGTTAAGATGCTGGGCTTGTTTGCTGGAAGCCAGCAGCCCAGGTTCAAGACCCAAGCGCCACATGATGAGCCCCAGTCCTTGCTCCAGCTCCTGCCAACCTAGCAGTTTGGAACCATGCAAATGCAAGTAGATAAATAGGTGCCATTTCATTGGGAAGGTAACAGTGCTCCGTGACATCATGCTGGCCATATGACTGTGGAAATGTCTTCAGACAACATGGACTCAATGGCCTTGAAATGGAGATGAGCACTGGTCCCTATAGTCGCAACAACTAGTAGAATAAAATACACAGGGACTCCGGTACTCCCCCCCACCTTTTTTTTTAACCGCAGTGGACAAATCCTCTGTGGGTATAGGTTTCATCCTTGCCTGGAGTAATGAAATTATCTATAAGTCTTCTACCAAGCTAATCTATTCTTGAATAAAGAATTAAATGTTTAGAGAATCAAGATTTCCTCTCCAAGTAGATTTAAAAGACTAGAACATAGTTGTATCCTAAATAACTCTAACCATAGATACCTGTTCTTAAGATCTGCTGAAGATCCAGTCTGGAAAGAACCAAACTTTACTTGGAAATAGCAGTAGCTACTTAGACTTATATACCACTTCATAGCACTTCAGAGACCTCTCTTAAACAGTTTATAGAGTCAGCATATTGCCCCCAAGAATATGGGGTCTCATTTTACCAATCTCAGAAGGATGGAAGGCTGAGTCAACCTTGAGGCAGGCAGGACCAAACTCCTGGCAGTTGGCAGAGTTAGCCTGCAATACTGCATTCTAACCACTGTGCTACCATGGCTTTTCCAAAGTTTATGTCCTTTTTCTTGTATCCACTACTTATCCTTGCTCACCTAATATGGTAAAATCACTGTAGCATAACTACAGCTAGTTATGTATTTCAAATAACATGGGGAAAAAAGTTGATATTTTGGCAAGACTTGGGAATTAATTCTTTGGCAAGCTACCTATTTTCCCTCCGTAGACTTCATTTTCTCCTTTGCTCTAAGTACAGTGGTTATGTTTCTCATCTTTGTATATGAGCAACGCTTGAAACACTGGGATATAAAATGATGAAACCTGATGTTAAAAATCTATGCTGTTTAAAAAGAAGAAGAAGGAGAGTATGTGGTCAAGAATATTCAAGATGAGGATTGCTATCTATATATTATTCTTCCGAGCCTATTGGTCTTTCTGTTGATATCAGTAAGAATTTAGTACTGACTCGCATTTTCACATTACTGAAAAGACCTGTGATTTGGATGCTAGGTGACAGTGGGTTTGATGGGATCAGCAGCTCACAATCTGATCCATGTAATGAAGTGAGACCTGCATAAAATGCAGTATATTACTCATGGCAGAGACTTGTTCTGCCAAGCAAGACATTCGGCTATTGGCATAAAGGATTCTTTATGGAAGGCTCTTATCAGCAGACACATTTACACTTCAGCGGTAAAGCAAAATTGGATAATGCACTTCTGCTTTCAAATACCCTTACTTAGGAGAAAAAAAGAGGAATGCTATTTATTCGAAGGCTGCAGTTTCAACTTTATAAATTATCCATTTGAGTTTTTAACATTATTTTTAAAGAGCCAGTTGTCACGTTTCTATTTTTTTTCCTTTTGTCTTTATTTTCAATTTGACAGGATTGTATCTCATGCAAAATAAGATTATGGCAAAGATTGGAAGCAACGATCACAGATCTAAATAGCAGAAAAATGGTGGCAAGAATGAGTTTTGCTGATCAATGGCCTAGCTAATTTTTTAAAACTAAATGAGATATAAATAGTCTCTAACTTGCAAACACAACTGAACCCAAAATTGTTCTTACTGAGACATTTGTAAGAGGGAGTCAAACTGTTCTCCAAGGCACCTGAGGGTAGAACAAGAAGCAATGGGTGGAAACTAATCAAGGAGAGAAGCAACTTAGAACTGAGGAGAAATTTCCTGACAGTTAGAACAATTAATCAGTGGAACAGCTTGCCTCCAGAAGTTGTGAATGCCCCAACACTGGAAGTCTTTAAGAAGATGTTGGATAGCTATTTGTCTGAAACGGTATAGGGTTTCCTGCCTAGGCAGGGGGTTGGACTAGAAGACCTCCAAGGTCCCTTCCAACTCTACTATTGTATTGTATTGTATTGTATTGTATTGTATTGTATTGTATTATTGTATTGTATTGTATTATTGTATTGTTAAGTGAGTTTTGCCCCAATTTATGACGCTTCTTCCCACAGTTGTTAAGTGAATCACTGCAGTTGTTAAGTTAATAACACGGTTGTTAAGTTGTATCTGACCTTCCTATTGATGTTGCTTATCAGAAGGTCCCAAAAGATGATCACATGACCCTGGGACATTGCATCTGTCATAAATATGAGTCAGTTCCTAAGTGTTTGAATTTTGATCCCATGGGGATGACCATGTGACCAACAGTCGTAAGTGTGAAAAACCATCTAAATCACTGTTTTCAGTGCTGTTGTAACTCTGAACTGTCACTAAATAAACTGTTCTAAGTCAAGGATTACCTGTACTTGAGTGTGCTCTGAAATAATAAAGACAGAAAGAAGGCTACAAAATGAGCAAAAATAAGACTGAAAGTTTCTAAAATGACATTGTAGCAATTTTGAATTAGATGATATCAGAGCTGGGCCTCTGTAGGCAAGAGTTAACTTCCAAAGTGTAGGCTTGGTGTTAACATCTTTTAAAAATTAAAGGTGGGGTTGTAATTAACAGTAAATAAGTGATCTAAGAGCTTATATAAATAATAAGACATTATCCATTTAAAATGGTAAAACGAAATTGCGAAATTAAGGTTGTAGCTGAGTTTAGTCGATCACATGCTTTACATTCAAAAATCCCTCATCTAATTCTTGCCTGGGCCAGGAAATTCCGGAATAAACTGGAAGATACCAGAAACTAGAGCAACTTTTTAAAGCTAAGAGTGACACATTCCTTATTTCAGCCTTTTCATTGGTCTTATGGATTTGTGATATTTGTCAAATGTTTACGTTAAGCTTAGCAAAAGACAAGAAATGCCAATTTGGTTTCTATTCTGCTTTTCAAAAATCCTGACACCAAACGTGGTGCTCACTTCCAGAAAAGAAGAAGTTGAAGGCCTGTTGAAGACAATATTGAATAAACAGATGCATGTACCAACCAATATGGCGTAAGGCAGTTTTCCATACTTAAAAATAACATGAAAGTTAGAAATTGGTTTTAAAATGATCCAGTTTCAACTCGTATGAAGGTGCTGGCCTAGAAAGCAGGAGACTGTGAGTTCTAGTACTGCCTTAGTCACGAAAGCCAGCTGGATGACTTTTGGCCAATCTCTCTCTCTCTCAGCCCTACTCACCTCACAGAGTTGTTGTGGGGAAAATAGGAAGATTAAGGAGAATTAAACGTATGTTTGCCTCCTTGAGTTACTTATCAAGTAAAATATGGCTCTGTGTGTGTGTGTGTGCGTGTGTGTGTGTGTGTGTGTGTGTTCCAGCATAATTCTGGAATGCCTTGAGCAATTTCAACCAAACTTGGTGCATAGATGACATGCTCTGGAAACAAATATTGTGGGGGTGAGACATGTTCTGTTGAGATACAGCCTGTTGTGCCTTAAAATGGCTTCTACTGTACAGTAGAGTTGCCATGGCAACAGATTCACAGTACTCCACAAGGCGGCTCCCTCTGGTAAGGGGGAAAATCCAACAATAGAAATTACGTTTGATCCAGACATTTCCCCCCTATAAATAAATACCTGGACAACACCAGGTTATCAGCTAGTAAATAAATAAAAAGTAAAAGAGGAAGGGAGAAGAAAGAGTCCATGAGAAAACTGAAATATTTGTGCTTAAAAAAAAAAAACCCACAGACTTATCTGTACTATCAAGCTGAACTGTCCCGAACGCAGATTGCCAAATCATTCTCAAAAGACAGGAATTGATGTTGTCGGTTTCTAGTTTCACCTCCAGCTCAGTATAAATGCAATTTTGGCCTCTGTATTCTTGATATCTGCTGAAAGCACAATTGTCGCTTTGTGCTAGCTCAATCATTGCTCTGTTGTTTGCCTGCTGGGGAAGATTTCTTTTTAAACCCTCCCCCCCCCACCACTATTGGTCTTTTTTTTTTTTTTGAAATACTTATTTTTCCTCTACTTTTTCTTCCTCCATAGGTACATTGGTGTACTGTTTCATCAATGAAATGGCGCATTCGTTCGGTGGAATAAAAGCCCTTGGGAAAAGTAGGTAACTTAGGGAAAGAAAAATTGTGTTGTTTTTTTAAAAAAATGTTTTCCTTGGGTTGCAAGGGAATTTTTAATTTAAAACTGTTGCTCTATCTGCAGCATTTTGTTCCTTAAACTATGCATACATGAATTTAATTTAATTGTATGTGTGCATACGGGTAGATAATGGGGATATATTCTTGGTCACACTATGCTTTTTCTGCCCTAGTCAAACACAAGATAATTCACTAGAATATGTCATTTTCTACAGTTCATACTATATTTATATTCCTGGTATAAAGCACCTGATTTTATTAGGTGAAATGCTGTTATTGCAAAAATTGCAAAAAAAATATAATGCAGTCAGATGCTTTAGGACACACTTTTCATAAATGCAGGAGACTCTTGTCATTTGCAAACCAAATATGACAACTCTGACTGTTTTACTCCATATTTTAATTCATGACTCTAAAGGAAGTTGACATGGTTGTTCTTTCTTTAAAAAAAAAAATGAAGCGGCTCCTGTTCTGCTGAATTTCAGAAAGTCCAATAGATCTTATAGCAAAACATTCACAGTACATTTATTTACATGAACTTACAATTAAGAGTTTGTTAGGTTTGTCCTCCGAGCTTGCTGCTTGGCTCCCGGACGTTTCATTACCAAACTAGGTAACATCTTCAGTGTGGCTTTTTGGGATGAAGTATCTTTTTCATTTATGAAGGGCCTAGGTCCGTGATGACGAACCAATGGCAAATGTGCCGGAAGTGGCATGCAGAGCCAACTCTCCGGGCATGTCACCTGTCTCCCGTTGCTCTTCCAGATTCTGGCATGGCCATGCGTGCCGGCCAGCTGGTCTTCATGCATGCATTCGCACCAGAAACCAAAAGACCAAGTAACCGGCACGCATACGCATGCCAAAAACTGGAAGCTCAGCTTCCCAGTGTGCACATCAGTGGTGGGTTCCAGATCCTGGTGCATCCGGTATGGTGCAACCGGTAAGGGCGTCCACCATATGCCCGCTCGCAGCAGGCGCATGCACACCAGTGACGTGCAGTGAGGTTTATGACTGGTGAGGCACTGTCACTGTCCTGGGTTTCAAATATTTTTAGACTTGTGGACTAAAAATAAAGTGACAGCATTTGTTTTTCTCCTTTGCTCCTTCTTTCTTTTTCTTTTTCTTCTCCTTCTACTCCTTCCTCCCTCTCTCCCTTCCTCCCCCTCTCTCAAATACACACACACACACACAGAAGTTGGATTGGATATCTTTTCCAGTGGCTTGAAAGCAGCTCCTCTGCCATCCCCCCCCCATTCCCCTGCTGCCTTTCCCAAACACCTCCACCATTGCAAATGCAGCCTGCTGTCTGGGTGGGAAATGCCTGGAACACAATAAAGCCCACCCACCACCTCCTGCTGGCAGGCTGGGGTGAGAGGAGAGGCAGAGAAGCCGGAGGGGAGCCGAGCCGAGCCTTCCAAAAGAAAGAGGCTGGGGGGAAGTGTGTGTACTACAGCATGGCTCTTTGCCTGGCTTCCTGCCTCCTCCTGTGGTCTCCTCGGTGCTCGCTTGTGCTCTTCCTCCCCAAGTGTAGTTTGATTGCAGGTGGAGCCACGTTGCCTTTTCAAACTTGTAATCAGTGAAGCTGGGCTAGATTTTTATATAGTTTTATCCAGCTGTGTGTGTGAGAGAGAGAAATGAATGGGGGCCTGAGGAGGAAGTCACTACACTTAGGGAGGGAGATCACCAGTGAGGTTAAGCAGAGTCATCCACGGTGAGGCAGCAACTAGCTCAGCTTTTTCCTTTTACTTTTTTTTTCATGATGAGAGTGGTGAGGCTATGCCTCACTTGCCTCACCTGACTGCACGTCACTGATGCACACTTACTGCCTTCGACACTCCAGCTGCTTGGCAGAGCGTCGCACAGGAGCTGTACGCGCCATATGCATAAGCTCCGATCAGATCATACAGGTAAGGAGGGCGGGTGTGCCCTCCAGAGCACTGTACCGGAATAGTACCAGGTGCTCCCAGCAGGCACCGGTATGCCCATACCAGGGCATACCGGTCGTATCCCACCACTGGTGCACATGCATGCCAGGAAACTGTTCTGACTTAGGCTTCACAAAATCGCAAAGCAAACTCCTTGTCCTGAACCCCTTTTTATTAAGTTAATGTGAATTCCTCTCATTCAGATCCAGCAAGTCCCAGCAAACAGTCTTTCAAGGGTGAATTTACAACCACAGACCTTATCAGGCTTGGAGAGCTGCCAGGCCAATAACTTCCAAACACAATGTTGTACAAGAAAATACTTGGCAAGGAGTCTCTGAGGGACACACTAATCTTCACACAAATTAAGCGAACTAATTGTCTCCTGCAAACTCCGCTCCCCTTTCGCTCTTCTTCACTTCCTATAGGAAGGGCCATTCACCATCCGCCTGTGTCTTTACTCCCAAGTCAGCCCTTGTTCTTAACTGTTGTTCTGACCTAGGCTTGCGAAGAAAGCATAAATCATAATAGTAGTCCAGGGTTCCTGAACTGGTTAGTACTGGTTCGCTGTGCAAGCACTTTGCTTCATCTTGCATCTCATCCAAGAAAGCTTCTTCAGCTCTGAGCTTCTTCAGAGCTCAGAGCTGAAGAAGCTTCTTCGATGATAATAATAATAATAATAAATTTGAATTTATTAGCCGCTCCCTTTCCAGACAGGACTCGGGGCGGCGTACAATAAAACATATAAAACATAAAACATATGTACAAACACATAAACATACACATATACAAAGACATACATGCACGGAGGAGGTAACAAATTACATCACATTTAGACAGTTAAAAATCACCATTAAAATACCCCATTAGTAATAACACAATTTAAAAATTTAAAAAATTTGAATGGACTGTCAGGAGGAATAAGAAAAAATTTACGGTTGAGCCAGGCCAGATAATTGAAAGAGGTGGGTCTTCAGCTGTACACGGAAGGAGCGGAGATCGGAAATAATCCTGATGTCACGGGGGAGGTCATTCCACAGGGCTGGGCCCATCACAGAGAAGGCTCTGCTCCTGGGTGTCGCCCCCCGACACTGTTTAGCGGACGGCACCCGAAGAAGTCCCTCTCTGTGTGAGCGGATTGGTCGTAGGGATGTATGGGGCAGGATGCGATCCTGCATGTAACTAGGTCCTGTGCCATGAAGCGCTTTAAAGATCATAATCAAAACCTTGAAACGCACTCGGTAGACTACAGGAAGCCAGTGCAGCTCGCGCAGGAGAGGTGTTACAGGGGAGTATCTAGTCCTCCCCATAATCACCCGCGCGGCCGCGTTCTGGACCAACTGCAGTCTCCGAGTGCATCTCAGGGGAAGCCCCATGTAGAGAGCATTGCAGTAGTCCAGGTGAGACGTCACTAGCGCATGGGTGACTGTGCGGAGGGCATCCCGGTCCAATAAGGGGCGCAATTGGCGCATCAGGCGAACCTGATGGAACGCCCCCCCTTGCCACGGCTGTTACATGGTCATCCATGGACAGCCGGGCATCCAGGAGGACGCCCAAATTGCGCACCCGTTCCATGGGGGCCAGTTGCTCGCCCCCAATGGCCAGAGATGGAAGTAACTGGTTGAACCGGGAGGCCGGAAGCCACAGCCACTCCGTCTTGGAAGGGTTGAGTTTTAGTCGGTTGCCATCCATCCAGACCCGTACGGCCTCCAAACACCGGGACATCATTTCAACGGCCTCGTTGGGGTGGTTCGGGGTGGAAATGTATAGCTGAGTATCATCAGCATACAGATGATATCCCACCCCAAAACCACGGATGATCTCGCCCAGCGGTTTCATGTATGTGTTGAACAGGAGAGGCGAGAGCACCGACCCCTGTGGCACCCCACATGTGAGGGGGCTCCGGGTCGATCTCTGCTCCCCTGCCAACACACGTTGCGTCCGGCCAGAGAGGTAGGAGCCAAACCACCGTAAAACGGTGCCCCTGACTCCCAGCCCCTCTAGCCGGTGCAACAGGATACCATGGTCGATGGTATCGAACACCGCCGAGAGATCTAATAGGACCAGGATAGAGGAACAACCCCTATCTCTGGCCCTCCAGAGATCATCAACCAACGCGACCAAGGCCGTCTCCGTGCTGTGCCCGGGTCGGAAGCCGGACTGGCGCGGGTCTAGATAATCATTCTCCTCCAGATGACGTGGGAACTGTTGTGCCACCACACTCTCTACAACCTTCGCTAAAAAAGGAAGGTTGGAGACTGGACGATAATTGACTAGATCCGATGGGTCCAGGAAAGGCTTCTTGAGCAGGGGCCTCACAACTGCCTCTTTCAAGGCAGCCGGCAGAAACCCCTCACCCAACGAAGCGTTCACTAGGCCCAGGAGCCAGTTGCGCGTAACCTCCCAGGATGCCAGTACAAGCCAGGAGGGACACGGGTCCAATAAACATGTGGTGGGTCGCAGACGTCCACGCAACCTGTCCAAATCCTCGATGGCAACCGAGTCAAACTCCTCCCAGAGCGGTCCCTCAAGACTCGCCTCGGGTGTCTCAACTGGACCACTGAAAGGGGCCCATCCCATCCGGATTTGAGCGACTTTGTCCTGTAGATATTTCCCAAACTCCTCTGCTCTGCCCTGTAAAGGGGCTTCCCGCGGTCTCTCAAACAAGAGAGAGCGAGTCACCCGAAACAGGGCGGCAGGGCGGTTATCTGCGGATGCAATAAGAGCGGCGCAATGTTGACGTTTGGCCGCTCTTAATGCCACAAGGTACGTCCTCAAATAGGCTCGTGCCTGTGCTCGGTCAAATTCGGAACGGGAGGATCTCCAACAACTCTCTAGGCGTCTCTTGTGGCGTTTCATCACCCTTAGCTCCTCGGTAAACCAAGGGTTCAGGGTGGTTTGTCGCCGCAGGAGAGGCCGCAAAGGCGCCACCCAGTCTAGGGCCCCAGTAGTCGCACTATTCCATGCGTCTACCAGGTCCTCCACTCGGGGGCGGGTCAGGTCCACAGGAGGTGGCCCAGGCTCCGTCTGGAACCTATCTGGTTCCATCAGGCGCTTGGGGCGGAACCATCTAATACCTTCCGGTTCAGCCTCCCTGCAGCGGGGGTAGTACCGGGGAAGTCAAGCCGGAGAAGTGAGTGATCTGACCATGACAGGGGAATAATAGTTGGATCCCCTATTCCCAGATCACTCGTCCACTGGCCAGAGACAAAGACAAGGTCCAGCGTGTGGCCTCCCTCGTGAGTAGGGCCCTGAATTAATTGGGTCAGGTCCATGGCTGTCATGGAAGCCATGAACTCCCGAACCCCCTCAGACGCTTCTCCCATCGACGGCAGATTAAAATCCCCCATCACTAAAAGTTTGGGGGTCTCAACCGCCACCGATGAGATCAGCTCGAGGAGTTCAGGCAGGGCCGCTGATGTATAGCGAGGAGCCAGGTATACTATCAGCAGGCCCAACTGCCTCCCTGGGCCCCATCTCACGACAAGGGACTCACACCCGGATGTCTGTGGCACAGTGAACTCTCTCGGATCCAAGTCTTCCCGGATAATCACTGCTACCCCACCGCCCCTTCCCTGGGCCTGAGGCTGGTGAAATGCTCGATAACCTGGCGGGCACATTTCCACGAGGGGTAAGCCTCCCTCGTGGCCCAACCAGGTCTCAGTTATTCCTGCGAGGTCCGGCTCCCCCTCCAAAATTAGATCGTGGATGAGGGGGGCCTTATTGACAACGGACCTCGCGTTGCATAACAGCAGTCTCAGGCCTTGGGTCTGTAGATCCTGACCACCTAGTATGCAGGGGTTGGTACAAACGACCGGGTACGACCAAAAACCCCGGTCTCCCAACCGACTACGCGCTCTTGATCTGTCCTCGCACCTGCCCCTCCCCACGACCGTTGGTATCAAAGAGCCCTGCACAGGAATGCTCTCTTCCCTCTCCTCCCCCACTCCACTCCCTCCTCCTTCGACCACACCTAGATGCCTGGCTCTCCCATCCCTCCTGACCTGTCCCTCCCCCATCCCTGGAACCCCTTACAATTTTTAAAAAGCAATTAATTAAAAAACCCCTCAATGTGCGCTTCCTCCACCTCTCTGGGTTAATGAACCCGTCCTCAAGGTGGGCCCTCGAAAGGGCAGGAGGCCATAACTGCGAGAGGGGGGACTCTCATAGCTGTAGCAGGTCTAGCCTCGTGTATAACATATTGGACAGGGCCAAGTTCATCAAGTGGGAGCTGTCGATGTTAATATGCATCAGCAGCCGCAATTCCCACTAAGGGGATAGTCCTGGCAAGGGGATAGTCCAGGCAAGGGGATAGGCTGATGAAAATAGTCCACATCTGGATGGAAATGATGGGCTGATGGAAATAAAATAAAATAGCCAGCTGGTGGATAAAAGACTGCAGCTAAGAGGTAGTTCGTAATAGGCGGTAGGTCGTAATAGGCGGTAGGGCGGATAGCCGATAATAAGTAGGTGGTAAATGAGTGGGGGGGGGGTAGTAGTGAGCACAGCAAAGCACTGGGTCTGACCTTCTGCATGGGCCTCTGATGTTCCAAAGCCTCCGTTCCATGGCCTGCCATAGTTGTAAATAGTCCTCCGTCCATTTGGCCACCCATAGTCGTTGTTATTGGGCCCGGGAGGGCTGCATCGGCCTCCCTGCGGCCTCCCTGCAGCCCTTCCACCGATCTTTCCACTCTCTACTTCCTCCGGCGCCTCAGGCCTCACTCTCCTTCCCTTCTTCCCTTCGGCGCCTCGGATCTCTCGGGCCTCCCTCGGGCCTCACACTCCTTCCCACGGCCCTCTCGCCGGTCTAGAATCACAGTCGCCGGCCAGTTTGGAGCTCAGCGTCCCCTAGATCGTAATTCGGGCCGCTCGGCTCTCCTGGGTTGCCACCATCTTTCTGAATGTCTCCAGCCAAAATCTGACCAGTCAAACAGACCACCGCCGCCGTCCTCCAACCTCCTCCAGCCTTCTCCGCCCCCTCCGCTCAGGTCTTTACCACATCGCTGCTCCACTGGCGCTGGCGTTCCGCTGCTCTGCTGCTCCGACTCAAAAAACGCCAGCCGCCATGCTGGCTTAAAAACGCCAGCCATCATGCCGCACCGACTGGCGCGCTATCCTCCTCCTGCCCGGCTGCCCGGCCGACCTGACGGGCCAGCTTGGAGCCGGGCAGGGTGCCAGAATATTCGGCGCCAGAAATCCCCGACCCTCGAGGTGGAAATGAGGGTCGGCAGCATCCCGCCCGTCAAAGAGCCCTCCGCATTTAGCGGAGCTCAGAGGCAGTCCTCCATTCCCTCTGGAAGCTCCTCCTCCTCCTGAGAAGCGACACCTCTTCAAAGAAAAACCAGAAAGTCCAGTTGCCTCTTGAAAAAAAAGCACCTTTGGGACAACCATGACATGAATGACTGAGAATCTCCATAGACATCTGTTTTTTGGGGGGAGGGAATTGCCCTTCTTGTTCATGATCTTATCTAAATTAAAAGAGCTGAAACAACTTCTGCCTCCCCCAGGTTCTTGGGAAGGACTCACTAGTCAAATAAAACCCCCAAATTTGGCTGACTATGCAACCAACAAATATCCTAGAATCATAGGGCTGGAAGGGACATTAGAAGTCTTCCAGTCAACCAATGTTTGTTCAATCTTTTCTTTAAAATTTCCAGCAATAGAATCTCCACAACTCTGTGGAACAAGCTGTTCCCATGATTAATCTTTCTCCCTGCCTGGAAATTCCTCCTTACTTCCAGGTTGGATCTTCCCCTGATGAGCTTCCATGCATTACTTCTTCTCAGATGCTAAAGACAATAATTAATTAATTAATTAATTAGATTTCTAGACTGCCCCCTCTCCCCAGAGGGACTCGGGGCGGTGTACAGGAATAAATTTAAAAACATACAAACAATCATATACATAGCTAAAAATCAAATTAAACAACCCCTGTACGAATTTATAAAAATTAAAAACAGACACTAAAACCAATCCTAAAAATTTAGAGATAAAACTGAGGTGGGAAAGGTGGAATTAGGCCAAGCCGGCTAGCTGGAATAGGTGGGTTTTAAGTTTCTGACGGAAGGAGCGGAGATCTGTAGTCATTCTAATGTCAGGGGGAAGGTCATTCCAGAGGGTCGGGCCCATCACAGAGAAGGCCCTTCCCCTAGGCATTGCCCGCTGGCACAGCCTAGTGGACGGCACCCGGAGGAGTCCCTCTCTGTGTGAGCGAATCGGTCGAAGGGATGTATGGGGCAGGATACGATCCCGCAAATAACTAGGTCCTGTGCCATGGAGCGCCTTAAAGATGATGGTCAACACCTTGAAACGCACCCAAAAAGCCACAGGCAGCCAGTGTAGCCCGCGCAGGAGAGGTGTTACATGGGAGTAGCTAAAGACTCCCGAGACTGCCCGCGCGGCCGCATTCTGAACCAGCTGCAGCCTTTGGGTGCATCTCAAGGGGAGCCCCATGTAGAGAGCGTTACAGTAGTCTAGCCGGGATGTCACAAGCGCATGAGTGACTGTGCGAATAAATCACCTAATAGCGTAATATGCACTGGCAAAGTTTAAACTGCATCCACCAGCAGCCCCCTTTGCAAAGTGACAATCCACTCTTTCAAATATTGATGCTAGTTAGGAGCAGAGGAAGTATTCTGCTGGTTTGACCAGTTCAGCAGAAGTGGCAGTGGCGGCAGTGCTGACGTCATCACCGGTTCAGCCGAACCAGTAGTGCTGGCCAAGCTGATGCCATCATGCATGCACAGAAGATCCTGTGCATGCCCAGAAGTGCCATGTGCAAGCAGAGCGAGTGTACAAGTGCGCGTGCTCCTGCTACTGAACTGGTAGCGAAGAAAATAGGATTCCATGCCTGGTTAGGAGTCAGTCTCCATGTTGTATAGTGAACATTTAACCCATGCTGTCTGGTGTTATGTGGGCTAACCCAGAATCATTTCTAAGTATATGCTGTTCCTGTGAACTTTGGGGCAATCAACAGGTGAGGCATGCTAAGGGTCCCACCATTAATGTCATCTGATGCAACCCAGGTGGAAAACTTTTTTCTGCTTTGGCACCCACCTTGGAGGTCATCAAAGGGGTAGGCTTCAAAAATTTTAGCAAGGGGTTCTCTGCCCAGTTGCTGGGTGGGCGTGGCCATGGTAGGCATGGCCTAGTCAGCCTCCTGCACCACGGTATGGAGGGGAGAGTTTTTGCTTTACCCAGGCTCCAGAGGCTTTCCTCGAGCCTCCGGGAGGCGAAAATGACCTCACAGGCTCCAGAGGCCTTCCGGAGGTTGGAAATGGGACTGTTTCTGGCCTTCAAAAACTTTTGGTAGGCCCATTTTTCACCCTCCTCGAGTTCCGTGTGTGTCCTGCATGTACCTGCATCCAAAACGGGTGTGTGAGGACTCCTGGGAGAGGTGGGGTGGGTGGGGCCAGCCAGGAGTGGGATTTTGGGGTTCTCTGAACTGCACAGAATCTTAGCTAGAGGTTCTCCTGAACCCCCGCTATCCCCCAGCAGCCCACCCCCAGGTCATCATCCCTCTCCTCTCCTGAGGTTAAACTAGTTCTAAGCCTGCTGGTTTTCCGGAATGTTCTTAAGACATGGTTGTATCATAATGCCCAGAGGGTCCGATGGTGTTACAGACCCTGCTGGTTGGTTGCATTGTTAGTAATTTGTTGTATTCTCCTTAAATTAGTTTTAGTGTTTTAATTGCCCGTTTCAAAGGGTTTTAACGGTTTTTTTATTTTGGTTTTATGTTCAAGTGATATTGCTTTTTAATTATGTAAGTTGCTTGGAGTCCCTTGTTTGAGATAGGCAGTGATATAAATAAATAAATAAAAATAAATAAATAAATAAATAAATAAACAAACAAACAAAAAACAAACAAAAAACAAGCAACGGCTCTTGAAGCACTTCTGATTTGTTTCTCTTGTAATGTTAGCTGCCATAGCCTAATTTCTAATAAGGTGATTACTATTCAATACAAATCATTGAAATGCCCTTATTTATGCAGAAACTGAGGCTGTGTTTGGCCTAGGACTTATGAAACCCAATCTAAACTACAAATATACCAGTTTAACTCTGGGAGAGTTTAGCACAAAGATAATTACGATTTGGGGAATAGAGTTGTTAGGATGAGTCACGATTTTAGAAAATCCCAGCATGACCTTTGAGGAAAATAAAATATTACCACTCCTTCACTTTTTTTGTTTTTTGTTTATTGATTTCTATATTGCTTTTTTTTTTTAACAAGGAATTACTTTCAATATACTGGAAACATAAACTAACTAATCAAATAAAAAAAGATAATTAGTATTTCAATCCACCAGCCAGTTGAGTACCCAGACATCAAAGACATGCCAAGAAAAAAAAGATGTTTGTCTCTTAGTGGAAGGATAATGGAGAGAGAATCATGTGATTTCAGTTTGGTCCAGTGGTTATAAGGCATAGGGCTAGAAAGCAGGAGATGTGAGTTCAAGTCCCTCCTTAGCTGTGAAAGCCAGCTGGATGATCTTGGAACAGTCACTCTCTCTCAGCCCAATTCACCTGCAAAGGGTTGGTGTTGGAGAACCAGTAGTGGAAATTTTGAGTAGTTCGGAGAACGGGCAAATAGGTTGGCCCCGCCCTCACTGCCTTCCAGCCTTCCAGCTGATCTTCTTTTGTTTCCCTGAACAGGAGAAACCAGGTTATTGGGGTAAGGAGGGAATGGGGATTTTGTAGTAACCTTCCCCTGCCACACCCACAAAGCCATGCCCACAGAACCAGCAATATAAAAATTTGAATTCTACCACTGGTTTGCTTCCTTGAGTTATTTACAAAAACAATAAAGGCAGGATACAAATAAATAAATACAATTTTCCTTGGAGGAAAATTCCAACATTTGGGAGCATTTGCCCAAATGATGTGATCTTATACTCCCACCAAATGTATCTCCAACAACAGCAGAAGAGAAGGTAAGAGAGAATTACTAGTTGTTTTAGTTTGTGCTAGCAAACATACCCAGAATCTTGTAGCTATTTACAGTATCTTATTTCACTAGAAATAAATTCTATATTTATCCAAAGAATCCACGCGGCAGTCCTGTCAAAATTCTCCATTATTCTTTCTGCAACACATAGGAAAGTAACGCCCTAAGGTCTCAGATGATAGCAATGTATTTTGAAAAATAATAAAAAGGATGTCATCATTATAAAAGGGATGTCTTAGAATCAATGTCTTTAAAAATACAAAATAACCACCATAATTAATTGCTTTTCTCCCCAATGCATGAACCAGCTTACAGCACAATTGCAAAAACCTTTATTAATGCATGAAACAATAAAGTAGATCATAAGAATAAGACCGTTTATTAGTTTTCATAGATAGTGTATTTTTTAAAAAGAAATTGGCAAGGTGGAGTGTGGTGAACACATTTCATTAGGAATGTGCAAAACATTCCAATCACAAAAACTTTTTTGGCGTGTTCTATGCCTGAACTGAAGGCTGTGCTTCAGAATTTTTCATCATATAAAGAATAAAATAAGACTATTTTCTCCCTGGGAAGTAATGATTTAAAAAGGTTCCCCTTGCACATATGTGCTAGTCATTCCCGACTCTAGGGGACGGTGCTCATCTCCGTTTCAAAGCCAAAGAGCCAGCACTGTTCAAAGGTGTCTCTGTGGTCATGTGGACAGCATGGCTAAATGCCGAAGGTGCATGGAACGCTGTTACCTTCCCACCAAAGGTGGTCCCTATTTTTCTACTTGTATTTTTTACATGCTTTTGAACTGCTAGGTTGGCAGAAGCTGGGACAAGTAATAGGAGCTCACTAGATTATGCCACACTAGGGATTCGAACCACCGAACTGCTGACCTTTCTAATCGACAGGCTCAACATCTTAGCCCCTGAGCCACAAGTAATGATTAGAGAAGACCAAAAAAAAGTGTACTTTATATCAAAAGGAACTTCTTTCTAACTTTTTTCTTACGATTCGACTTTTAACTTTTTTCTTTTCTTGCAATTTTTGCTTTCTTATTGATTTCTTTCTTCTTACTTTGTATTCGTTTGTGCAGGGTTCATTTTTATTTACTTTATAAAATGTTTCAATAAAATATATTTTTTAAAAAGAGGGGGAGAAGTCTAGGCCAGGAAAAAGCTAACTCTGGGCGGTGGAGGGGGGGTTTGCCAGTGGTGCATGTGCACATTAGGGTTGGCAGTTATAACGGAGGAAGAAAAAAAAATAAAAGTATTAGAAAACTTCAGTGTAGGGGAAAAAGAATGGAGATGAGATTCAGCCTTTCTCTTTTCACTCAAATATCTTTCTGGGATCCCTCTGAATATTTTTTCAGCCACATTTAAAACCACCAAAAATTCTGGGTTTAATTTCTCCTAAATTGTGGCCAAACCAAAATGGTTCAGCATGTTTTCTTTCGAAACAAGACATATTTTCCATTTTCTGCATACCCTCATTTTTAATTAAGGTTTAGGACCCATCTTAGTTTGTAATATTCTATTACAATTATTATTGTATTATTTCTTCCATTGGCAGACGCCAATAGAAGAAAATATGTGTAGCTAAGGATTCCTTGGTGCTCTATGAGCTTGGTTGCGAAGTATTCGAAGCCTTCTTGATTTTAATTGTTAATTTATTCATTCCTGCACATTCTAATATTTATTCATTTTCATATCTTTGTTTTTCCACTGTTGTGCAAACACAACTCCAGCAGCTGCTAACATGTGTAAAATTAAATATATATTGTATTCCCTTGAAATACAAGTAGTAAGTAGTAGCTACTTACCTTCTGTAAGTAGCTCTTTTATTGTTTTATGTACTTATTTTAATCTTATTTAAGTAGTAAGTGCACAAAATAATAAATTTCCTTTTTTATATCTTCTTTTTGTAGATCATCCATTGGGGCAAAGAATTCAGTGACATCCTCTTGGACACTCCCACCCAGTCACATGGCTGGCAAGCCACTCCCACCTGGTCACATGGCTGGCAAGCCACTCCCACCCGGTCACATAGCCAGCAAGCCACACCCACAAAGCAGGCCACACCCACAGAGTAGGTTCCAAAACTTTTTGAAACCCACCACTGTTGCAGACGTTTCATAACCCAACAAGGTAACATCATCCGTGCTGTGGCATCAGCCACAGAATAACTGATTTCAGATACAGGATTCCCATTCTTTTGACATTTTGACTTTTGATGGTTGCAGGAACTGGGTATGTTTAGCTTAAGAGAAAGAAGGACTAGGGGAGACATGATAGCATTGTTCCAATATCTCAGGGGTTGCCACAAAGAAGAGGGAGTCAAACTATTCTCCAAGACACCTGAGGGTGGAACAAGAAGCAATGGGTGGAAACTAATCAAGGAGAGAAGCAACTTAGAACTGAGGAGAAATTTCCTGACAGTTAGAACAATTAATCAGTGGAACAGCTTGCCTCCAAAAGTTGTGAATGCCCCAACACTGGAAGTCTTTAAGAAGATGTTGGATAGCCATCTGTCTGAAACGGTATGGGGTTTCCTGCCTAGGCAGGGGGTTGGACTAGAAGACCTCCAAGGTCCCTTCCAACTCTACTATTGTATTGTATTGACATGGGTAGTCCTCAACTAAAGACCACGATTGAGCCCAAGATTTCTGTTGCTAAGCAAAACATTCCTTAAGTGAATTTTGCCCCATGTTATTACCTTTCTTGCCATAGGGGATCATTGCAGTTGTTGAGTTAGTAACATACTTGTTAAGTGAATCTGGTTTCCCCATTGGCTTAGCTTGTCATAAGGTGACAAAAGGTGATCACATGACCACAGAACACTGCAACCGTCATAAATATGAGTCAGTTGCCAAGCATGTGAATTTTGATCAGGGGACCATGGGGATGCTGCAATGGTCGTAAGTGTGAAAAATGGTCATAAGTCGCTTTTTTCAGTGCCATTGTAACTTTGCACAGTCACTGAATGAACTGTTGTAAGTTGAGGACCATCTGTACAGCCACCAGTCCCTCCAATATCCAAATCAGAGGCGGAGGCGGCGTGGGAGACAGAGTCAGCACCGAGGCTCCGATGTGGGAATGGAGTTGGCAGAGAGAGAGAGAGAGAGAGAGAGAGAGAGGGAGGGAGGGAGGGAGGGAGGGAGAGAGAGAGAGAGAGAGAGAGAGAGAGATCTGGAGGTGGCTGATGAGGAAGAGGAGGAACAGCTGGGTCCAGTGCCTGACATGTGGATACCCAGAAAGCAGAGGAGAGGAGAGCAGTGGAAATCCAGGGGACAATCCTTGGGAAGGAAGAGCCACCACTGATAGCAAAGCCCCACCCTAGCTCTAGGGATGAAAGGCAGGGGGCGGAGATGACGGACAGACTTGTTAGCCTGTTAGACAAACTTTTTCCCAGGGCTGCAGGCATTCCTAATAAAGGAATCTCTGTAGTTCACATCAGAGGTTTTGTTGTGTTTGGGGAGCTGGGTCAGAGCAATGATGCATAGCTATGGATCATGACTAGTGGGCTATCATGAAATGGAGAAACATCTTCAGGAGGGGTGATCTTGGTTTTCCTTTTCATGCACATTTGATGAAGAACATTAACAGAGCTCACATACCATGTAGTGAGTATAACAACTTTTCTAGAGAAAAGTTCTAATAGTAATCCTGTCAGGCCTGCAGCTTTCTTTTGGATCTTTGGCCTGCCACGCTTTCTATTATTCTCCTATGCCTTTTTCTACTGTGGGAAAACGGGAGGGGGGATTGTATGGAGTCACTACTGTGTCCTTTGTCCCTGCACCTCTGCATCTGACAGGAACTGGATGGGTGGAACTGCCAGCATGGCAGTGAGAGGTTGGACCATGTGATGGATTTGTGAGGGTGGGGCAAGATCATGAACTTTCAACTAGGTGGGGAAAACCTGGAAGCTTTCAGATTTGGGTTTTCCCATATATGCCAACATGGCTCTCTTAACATGGAACTGTCTAAAATTGTGTTGGCTGTTTATGCGACCCAAAACTGTGCAGCATATTGCTAGCTCATATTTAAATCATTGTCCACAATGACTCCAAGATCCGTCTGACAGTTACTATTATTGAGCAAAGTAGCACATATACTGTACCTGTGCATTTCGTTTTTCTTGCCTAAATGTAGAACCTTACTTTTTTTCACCATTGAATTTCATTTTGTTAGATAGTACCCAATGTTCAAGTCTGTCAAGATCCTTCTGTATCTTAAGCCTATCTTCTGGAGTGTTGGCTATTCCTGGCAGCTTGGTGTCATCTGCAAATTCAATGCGTTCCCCATCTATCCCCTTGTCCAAATCATTGATGAAGATGTTGAAGAGTACTGGGCCTAAAACAGAGCCTTGGGGTACTCCACTGCATACCTCCCTCCATGTAGATGCAGTTCCATTGAGGACTACACATTGAGTGTGATTGTTCAGCCAGTTACGAATCCATCTGGTGGTGATGCTGTCTAACCCACATTCTTCTACTTTATCTAGTAGTAGGTTATGGTCTACCTTATCAAATGCCTTACTGAAGTCCAAGTAAACTATATCAACGGCATTCCTCTGGTCCATTAATTTTGTCACTTTGTCAAAAAATGCAATAAGATTACTCTGGCATGATCTGTTTTTGACAAACCCATGTTGGTTTTTGGCTATTACTTTGTTTACTTCTAGGTGTTCGCTAATTCGTTGCTTGATTATGTTCCAGAATCTTTCCTGGTATTGAGTTCAGGCTGATAGGTCTGTAGTTTCCTGGGTCTATTTTTTTTCCTTTTTTGAAGATGGGAACCACATCAGCTCTTTTCCAGTCCTCTGGCAGTTCACTGGTGTTCCAGGATCTCTGAAAGATATAATTCAGTGGTTCTGAGATCTCATCTGCCAGTTCCTTCAGAACCCTGGGGTGTAATCCATCCGGTCCTGGTGATTTGAACTCGTCTAGGGTAGACAGGTGCTCACTTACCATTTTCTTCCCTATTTCAACTTGTGTTTCTAATCTGATTTCTGTGGTGCTGTTTTTAATAGGTTGGACTGTTTTATCCCTTTGTGTAAAGACAGATGCAAAAAATGAGTTAAATAGTTCTGCTTTCTCCCTGCTGCTTGTCACCTTCTTGCCACTTTCTCCCAGCAATGGACCAATTGTTTCCTTAACCTTTTTCTTGTTTTTAACATGTTGGAAGAAGGTTTTTGGGGGGTTATTTTTTACTTTTGTGGCAAGCCTTTCTTCATTGTGAGCCTTAGCTTTCCTCGCTTTACCTTTACAGACTCGAGCTATTTGCTGATATTCTGCCTTAGTTATGTCCCACTCTTTCCACTTTTTATAGTTAACTTTTTTTTTTTGAACAGAAATTTTATTGGTTTTACAAATTTTTTAGGAAAAAGGGTAGTGGAAAAGGGTACAAATTATGGCAGCTACATTGTGCAGAGAATGGCACACACAGCCCCCCCCCCCGACTCTCATAGTTTTCTCTTGTTAATACATTAATACATTAAGTAAAATACTACTTAAAAAAATTTTTGACAGCATATTTTACCTTATATCTTCCAATATTTTCAATCTATTTTATATCCAACAGAAAAAAATTCCCTGTATCAGCAATTGCAGTGTTTTTCTAGCTCACTTTTGTGATCTAAGTTTTCTCGATGCTGCCTCTTCTCCCCCCACCAGCAAGGCTCCGGCACCTCCCGTGTCCTGCATGTCCTGTATGATGTCAACAGCTTTATCTAGGAGAGCATTGGTTTTTTCCATGAAGGCCTCTGCCTCCATGATAGTATTAATTCTAACTCTGCTACCCTCCCAGAATATCAGCATCCCTTCTGGCAGAAGCCATCGAAACCAAACCCCTTTTTCAAATAGTTTTTTCGCTAAAAATGAATATTTTTTTCTTTTATCTCTGACTTTCTTTGGGATTTGTTTCAGGATGACTATCTCTCTCTCCTTGTATTTTAACATTTGCCCCCTTTGTGCACTCAGAATCTCATCTCTTGTAGTCTTTCTAAGAAATTTAATATGAACCTCTCTTGGAACATTGTGTGTTCTAGCATAGGCTGAATTGACTCTATAGATCAGGTCAATATCCCACCCCAACTGCTGTCTGTCTTTTTTTGATGTATTCAGCGAGTAAGTTTGTCATAATCTCCCTCAAATCTTCATTATCAGCCTCAATTACATTTTGAAATCTAAGGAAAAAAGACATCCTTTCAAATTCTATTTTTATCTGGTGGTTCTCAAGTTCTTGGTTTCCTCTCTGGACCCCCTTCACCTCTCTCCTCATCTCAGCCGTCCCCTCCTCCAAAAGTTCCAGTCTCTGTGAATTTTGAGCCGTTCGGTTTTGGTTCTCTCTGAGTTGTTCATTCATTTCTTTCAGTTGGTTTTTCGATTCCTCCTGCCCCTTTAAAATCTTTTGAAGCAACTGCTGGGTTAGGTCCTCCTCAGGGGGTTTTTGTAATAGAGATGTTAATGTCTGTTGTCCACTGGGGCTGGACATTGAAGATGTTGGGGCAGAGCCAGCAAAGCCTGGTTTCCCAGGTGGGGGTCTTTTCGGTGCCATCTTAATGAAGAAAAACTCAGTGGTGTCTGTGTCCACAAAGTAGAATGGCAGTAATGAGCAGAGGATAGGCAAGAGGGATTTCTATAGTTCAAATCCAGACAATAAAATCCATCAGTCCAAGTCAAAGGTACAGTATTTCAAGAGATATTTCTGGGTGTCACGGAGACAAAGACAAAATGCCAGCAATTTCTGTGGGTGGAGTCAAGTCTCAAAGAGCATAAAGACAACGGAAGTGTGCCATCTTGCCTTGCCAGCACGGGATCAAAACGCAGCAAACTGAAAGTTTTCAAAAGTTTTCAAAAGAAACAGATCATCACTTCTCTTTCACAATTGCAACAGGGTATTCACCTGCTTGCTTGCTATGAGTGTGATTTCATTTTAAAACTCTCCCCCGTCTCCTCCAGGGGCAGAGAACAATCCAAAGCCACCCATCCAAGGGGGGGGGGAATCCCCCTCCCTTCAGTCACACTTCCCAAAAGCCGATTGGAAGTTTTTTTAAAAAATGCTGTCAATCCTTCACCAAACAGTCAAAGAAAGGAGTTGGGGGGGGGGGTTCCATCTCACCACCTCGCAGCTGCAGCCTTCAAAGTGCTAGATTCATCCAGCAGCCCCGTTGTGGAAGCGCGCGGAAGCAGAGAGCTCCTGCGCACCCCCTTTTGCCTCCTGGCGCCTAGGGCAATGCCAGGAGCCCCCTCGCGGCCACTGCCGACACCGGGGACCCCCAGCTAGCCACCCCCTTGACTGGGCGCCCCTACAAGGCACCCAGTGCCCCCCCCCCGATCAAGGAGGAGCCCACCAGGAGCGCACAGGGCGAGCGGAACGCGCCCGTCGCTCTCGGGAGCCGGAACTGGACGTCCTATATTTAACTTTTTTGTCTTTCAATTTGTCAGAGAGTTCTTTATGCAGTTATGCTGGTTTCTTTTGGGAGCTGTTATTTTTCTTCTTCAATGGTATTGTGCTAGATTGAGCTTTTGTAATCTCATTTTTTAAAATCTCCCAAGCTTCTTGAGTTGTTTTCCGCTTGTGGAGTCTCATCCATGGAATTCTTCCCAAGCTCTTTCTAAGATTATTGAAATTAGCTCTCTGAAAATCCCAGATCAAGGATTCCTATGGCTTCAACACATTCTATCATTTCCTCTCTGTTAGTGAGAATTAAGTCTAATATGGCTGATCCCCTTGTTCCCTTCTCTACTTTTTGGGAAACAAAGTTGTCTGCTAGGTTCGTTAGGAACCTGTTGGATCTTCCACTTGGTCCAGAGTTTGTTTCCCAGTTGATGTCAGGGTAGTTAAAATCCCCCATTACTATTGTGGTGTGCTTCCTACATACCTTAGTTAGCTGAATAGCAAAAAGTTCATCTACTTCCTCTGCTTGGTTGGGTGGCCTGTAGTATAGACCTATGGCAATGTCATTTCCCCCTCAAGCTTTAATATTGACCCAAATGCATTCAAGATAGTTCTCATCATTGTTGTGCTCTGTTTCTGTAGAGATGTAATTATTTCTTATATATAATGCAACTCCACCTCCTCTTTTATTTGGTCTATTTCTTTTAAATAATTTAAATCCTTCTAGCTGTATGTTCCATTTGTGGGTTTCATCCCACCAAGTTTCTGTAATGGCAACAATATCCTATACTACTTAGTTATGATGTTATTTCTCATTCAGGAGTCTGACAGCCCACGGATAAAAGCTTCTAGATAATTCCATTCCACAACAGAATTCCAAACCAATAAAGTTTTTACTCCAACTCGGCCAATAAACATTAGCCGAAAATGTGATCATATCCTAGACAAAATAAGTTACAGCTAGCTGAATCTTATTTCCAGTGTAAGTATAAAAGTCAAAGTATAGCAGATAAATGATTGCTCTGTGCCCAAAGGTGTATTGGATTCCTAACATGATATAAGATGTATAATTAATTTGAAATATGATTAAGATGTTTGTAAGGCCATAAACCTAAGCATTTATAGTATGTCATAATACCGTTTAATTTTGAAAAATTTATAGCTCAACGAGCATATTTAAAACAGGTATTTCTTCAAAAGTGTTGTAGGTATTTTTTTAAGTTTTAAACTTACTCAACTAAAATGTCTTAAATAATAAAACTTGCCATATTTTAGCAATGACAAAAGTAATTACAATTATTTGGTTTTCTTTCTCAGTCACTCCTAAGGGGTCAACTCCATTATAGTAGCAATCCTATATCCTTAATATGTACTTCTCTGACTTCTCCTACAGTATTCAATTTTTCTACCGCCTCAGCAAATTATTCCTTGCGTTCTACTGCTGATGCTGTTAGTTTGGATAAGCACAGAAATAACTCACAAATATTCCATGCTTTTAGCCAAATTAGTCTTTACACTATCAACAAAAAAGGCACCACTTGCGAAAAAAGAAAGAAAGAAACAAAATTGTTTCTGGGAAAGATTATTTAAACAAATTGGCTATGATGTGTGTTGATAGATTCTACGGAAATCTTAATGACCTAAAAGGAAATGAGTAAGAATTCATTTTTTACCTCCCTTCCCTTTCCTTTTTTTTCTTTTTGATTTTGAGGAGTGGATAGGGTGGGTGGGAAGAAGAATTACAGAATACTGCCTGAAATTTCTCAACAGCAAACCCTCGTTTTGAGTGCCATTATAATCCAGATACATCATAAACCCCACTGCAATAGCAGAGAAAGTTTGGACCATTTCATTGCATTTTATATTTCATTTTATTTTTATTTTCTTCTTTTTTTATTTTATCATTTGGTTTTCATCCCAAGAACAATCCTGCTGCAGTTGCCATCTTTATCTATCTCATGTGGAAGGGGCATAAGGATGAACCTTTTCCTCCTCCCCCACCCCTGGCCGCTTCTGATTAAAATACCCTTTACCTCCGTTGGCAACTTGGCATCAAGTGCGGTTGGGGTGAGGAAATTTGTGAGGATCACAAAATTTCATTCCTACTCAGGGAGCCTTGCTTCTGCTACTCACCAACAAAAAAAAATGTATTTATAAGAGCTTGGGACTCTACCTCAGTCTTTGGCCCCTGTAAAATCAAATATGCATCTTTAATCTAAAGGAAGACAACTTGGCTGACTCCACAATACCTATGGTTGGCATGCTGAAATCAGCATAATGACTTGCATATATATTCTTCCTCTTGTCACTTTGGGGCTGCATAGACATACTGATAATTTAAGAAAGGACTGTCTATCTGTCTGTCTGTGTGTCTGTCTGTCTATCTATCTATCTATCTATCTATCATCATCTATCTATCTATCTATCTATCTATCTATCTATCTATCTATCTATCATCTATCTATCTATCTATCTATCATCTATCTATCTATCTATCATCTATCTATCTATCATCTATCTATCTATCTCTGTGTCTGTCTGTCTGTCTGACTTACATCTATCGTCTATCATCTATCTATCTACCTACCTACATACCTATCTACCTACCTATAATCTGGCACCTGTCATCTATCTGTCTGTCTGTCTGTCTGTCTTTTTGTCTGTCTATCTATCTATCATCTATCTATCTATCTATCTATCTATCTATCTATCATCTATCTATCTATCTATCTATCTATCTATCTATCTATCTATCTATCATCTATCTATCTCTGTGTCTGTCTGTCTGTCTGTCTGACTTACATCTATCGTCTATCATCTATCTATCTACCTACCTACATACCTATCTACCTACCTATAATCTGGCATCTGTCATCTATCTGTCTGTCTGTCTGTCTGTCTGTCTGTCTGTCTGTCTATCTATCTATCTATCTATCTATCTATCTATCATCTATCTATCTATCTATCTATCTATCTATCTATCTATCATGAATTGTCTATCATGAATTGTTTGTAAATTTTTCTTCTATTCATTAGCTCAGATATAGGTAAATTATAGATTTAGAAAAACTTGACACTGACTTTAAAACATATATCCCACCGAGACATAAAAATACTGCAATTGTGATGATGCTTCCTCTCCATCTCCAAATGTTCCTCTGTTTTGCTTTTTACAAAATCAAGCTTTATAGGTCTTCTTTAAAAAGACTGTGATATTGACTTTACAATATCAGAGCCTGGACCGTGTTTTAACTACTCTGATCTTTGCCGCCAGAGAAATCCTGCACCTTATTTATGAATCTGTTGCTGTCTTCTAGGATTGGGAAAAAATCCTCTTTATTTCTCCAGCATGGATATTTATTTGTTCTCGAGTCAAGCTCAAGACATCAGATATCCATTACCTGAGCTTCTTTGCAATTAATGGTGAATTCACTAAGAGCATTCACTTTGGCTTATTAATAATAAGACTGAGATTTTTCTCTTTCCCTCTAAGTACAGCAATCATTCTGATCCTGCTCGTTTTTGTTTCCATTCCAAATAACAGGATGGGACAAAACAAACAAACATGGGTCTAGGGATATGGGGAAAATCCTACATTAATTATAGAATTAAAAATATAATATCACACCCTTTGAGTTTGTGTAGTTATGTATAGTTTAGAAATGTATGAATCAAGCGTGTTTGTCTGCAATGACCAAAGTTGTAGACAAGTGTAGGTGAGATCCAGTCTAAGGTTAGACAACATGGTAGCCATGGAAACACACCCAGATATGCTAATTCTATATATTTTTTTGTAAATTTACATTAACAGAATCTTGCAAGTCTGAAAGTACAAATCTCCCACTGTCTATTGTATAGCCTTAGAAATTAGAGCTTCTTGCCCTACAGAGCTTCTTGCCCTACTCAATATCCAACTGCAGGCTATGTTGTCTCTTAGCTGACTGTTCTCTAGGCAATATCTCTTCCCCCAGTCTCTCACAGTCTTTCCCACATATCATTAGATTATTGCCTTTTTTATTGATCAACAACAACAATAGAGTGGAAAGGATCCTTTGAGGTCTTCTAGTCCAATCCCGTGCTTAGGCAGGAAATCTCAGATAAATGGTTGTCCAATCTGTTCTTAAAACTTTCCAATGTTGGAGTACCCACGATTTCTGGAAGCAAGTTGTTCAACTGATTGATTGTTTCTAACTGGCAGGAAATTTCTTCGTAGTTCTAGGTTGCTTCTTTCCTTGATTAGTTTCCACCCATTGCTTCTTTTTCAACCTTCAGATGCTTTGGAGAATAGCTTGACTCCCTCTTTTCAGGGAGGAGCCTGGGAGATGATGATCATTCATTGGCTTAAAATGCATTTCTTTCCAGAGGGACTGTCCCCACTAGTGTTGACTGACAACTTCCCCTCCCCCTCAAAACATGCAATTGATCACAAGCTGGGCTCTCATGGGCTCTCACCGGTATTCTTACTGTCTCTAGGCTTTGACCAAGCAAAGCAAGTAGTAATCAGTAGAATGAAGGACATGGAGTTCCAAGAAGAACTAAATAGGTTGCCTCTCCACAGTAGGGACAGAATCAAACAGGGAGTGTGGGAATCGGTAAGATATCTAAATGACCTGATCTTCCCAAAACAAAGAATAGCTTTCTTCAGAGCCAGATTTAACATTCTTCCTTCAGCACTCCTCCAGGGCAGGTATAAGAGAACATCAATAACAGAATGGGTTTGTATATGTGGTAAAGGAGAAGTTGAAGATATCTCACATGTTCTATTGCACTGCGAGCTATACAGAGTTTGTAGGTCTGCATATATTCTCCCCTTATTGCCAGGGAGGGCAGACAATTTTTATGTAGGCTTTCTCCTCCAGGACACAAACCCGGCTACCATGTATGCAGTGGCAAAATTCTGTGTTGCTGCAATGTCCACAAGAAAACAGTTGGTTATAGAATTATAGCTGTCAACTTGTACCAATTATTTGGACATATCTCTAACAATTTCTGGACCATTGTATTTACTCCCATACTTATCGGCTTTTCACCCATGGACACCATGGAGTGACCCGAACAATTTGACAGCATGTATGTTATTATCCACTTTTAATGTCAATACTTTTTAAATATATTTTAATGTCAGTACTTTTTAATATATTGTAAAAAGTAATGGGCATTGGTGGTCTTTGACTGTAATAAAGTTTTATACTATACTTATATTGACTCCCTCTTCATTGTGGCAGCCCCTGAGATATTGGAACACTGCTATCATGTCACCCCTGGCCTTTCTTTTCATTAAACTCAAGATACCCAATTCCAGCAACCATTCTTTTTTATGTTTTAGCCTCCAGTCCCCTAATCATCTTTGTTGCTCTCTTCTGCACTTTTTCTAGAGTCTCAACATCTTTTTTTACATCATGCATTTTCTTGTGTTTACCTCGTGCTGAGGTAAAAGAGTCAAAAGGAAATACAGAAAAACAGATTAAATAATAAAAGATAACAAAATACCAGTTGTTTCTACCTGCCCCATCTAGTCTGATAGGAGGGGCATGCTCCAGGAACTGTCCGCGAAGGAATGTTGGCTGGTGAAGACCTAGAGGGCCTTCTCTGCCATGGTTGTGAAACATTATCTTGCCTGAGATTAAGTCATCCCCAATCCTGCTGGGCTTTCACAAAACCATGAATCTTGTTTTTGTGCCTGGGCCCGGGGGCTAAGAATAGTAGAGCCATCTCTTGGTTTTGTTAACAGTAATTTATTTGATATTATATATTTTATTGTTTTTGCCTACTGTATTGTAATGTCGCTTATATGAAATCTGTGATAATATAAAGAAATAAATAATATTGATGGTTGGACTTGTAAAACATCATTGATATTTGGAACTTTCAATTGTAGTCTTTGATTCTTATCCGGAGGTGGTATTCAGCAGGTTCTGACCAGTTCTGCAGAATCGATAGCAGAAATTTTGAGTAGTTTGAAAAACCAGTAAATATTACCTCTGACTGGCCCCACCCCTATCTATGTTCTGCCTCCTGAGTCCCAGGTGATCGGGAGGGAATGGGGATTTTGCAGTAACTTTCTCCTGGAGTGGGGAGGGAATGGAGATTTTACAGCATCCTTCCCCTGCCATGCCCACAAAGCCATGCCATACCCACCAAGCCATGCCCACAGAACCGATAGTTAAAAAAATTGAATCTTACCACTGTTCTGATCACTGTTCTTGGCTACCAACTTTGGTATTACTAAAGGATGTTATTGGAGCCTAACCTAGCCCTGAAAACTTTTCCAAATTATTTGGCTATTCATGGAGAATATATTTGGGTGGAAGTGGAAGTATGTCTTTAAGTTATTGTTCACTCCTAGAGGTTGCCAGGGAAAGCCCCTGCAATTTTCTTGGCAAGATTTCAGAAGTGGTTTGCCATTGCCTGTTTCCAGGACTAAGAAAGAGTGATTGGCCCAAGATCACCCAGCTGGGCTTTATGTCTAAGGCAGGACTTGAACTCACAATCTCCTGGTTTCTAGCCTGGTGCTTTAACCACTACACCAGGGATTTCCAGCCTTGGCAACTTGTGAGAATGCTAAGGAAGATAAATCTATATCAGCATCTACTTCTGTCCTACTATCGCAGCACTATTGAGAGTGTCCTGACATACGACATTCTTGCATGGTATGGGAGGAGCTCTGCAGCAGACAAAAAAGCTCTACAGAGAATCATTAAAACTGCCTAGAATATCACCGGGGTCCAGCTACCATCCTAGATGACATCTTCACATCTCGCTGTTTGAGGAAGTTGCATAACATTCTGAGAGACTCTTCCCATCCTGCTTACAATCTTTATGGACTGTTGCCTTCTGGCAGAAGATCCAGAACAATGAAAACTGGGACCACGTGTCTTCTGAATAGTTTTTATCCCAGAGCTATAATTGCACTCAACAATGAACTAAAGGGCCACCATCAGTGAGGTGTTGGACAGCATTACTTGGTCTGTTGTGTGGATGATTGGGTGGTTTAGGGGCAGGGAATGCTTGGTGGGCGGGTGTGTGTGTTTGGGGATTGTCATGTGTGTTGGGCCTGGTCTCTGGGTTATATGTGAATTTCGTTGTATGTGTAAACTGTGTAGATATGTACAATGACAATAAAGTAAAGCAAAGTTTAAGCAAAGCTGGATGAGGAATTCTGGGAGTTGAAGTCCACAAGTCTTAAAGTTGCCAAGGTTGGAGGCCCCTGCACTACACTCCAATGGCTATCAATATGCATGTATACGCGCACAAACACACACATTTTATCTCCATGAAATGTCCATAAATTGGACAACTGTTTATTTGATTTGTATTTGTCTCTGCCAGATCAATGAGTAAAAGAAAGCAAATTTGTTCTGAAAAAGTATTGGGAAAAATATTTTAACATGTGTCATAAATGATTTGACAAATATTACCAACCTGTGGCAGGCTGTGATTAATATACACATTGCCAGGATATCTCTGTGGAATTATTTCAGAATGTCTCAGTGGCAGAGGTCGATACTGGGGGGGGAAATCAATGTTATTTCAGTTGTCGGCACACAAAGCACTATATTTCCGAAGTACATCAGCATGAATAGAAGGAAAACTTCAGTCACTCCCAAACTGTGAATGCGCTTGGTAATTTATCTTTGTAAGGAAAAGGGGCAGAAGAACTGGGTATAGTTGAATACGTCCAGGGCTTCCCCCACCCACCCACCCCCGAGAAATACAGTATACCCTTTCTCTCCTCTGGTGCAGGATGATCCTAAAGACTTCCCCTTTTAAAGGAATTTCTAGTGTACATACTTATTTACCCGTGAAAATGTGATTGCTATTTCATTGACTTTTAATTCAATTTCATGCATCTATCTGCTGGAGTCATATAAAAGGCAGGACTGAAGCAAACAGTATAATCTCTCTGTTATCACTTTTTCACTTTTCCATTTCTTTCCAATGTCTCCTGTTCTTCTTTTCTCCAAGCTGAGAAGGGACAAATAAGTCTTAACCAGAGGCTTAAATCTGTGAGAAAAGGTTTTTGAAAACATACCAATGGCTGAATGTTCCTCTTTACATTTTCCCAGGCAGCTACACTGTGAGGAAACTGTCTTTAGCTGAGGGCCTTCAAGTAAAATCAAGAATGTCAGTCAGCAAAATCGAGCAGGTTTAGTTTTCTTAACTCATCACTACAAATATTCTCATTGGCAGTTTTCACTATCTAGAGAAATCCACAAATCCTTTGGGAGCACACAATTTAGAGGAGTCAAGAAACTTGTACTTTCACTGCGCTTTTCAGAATGAGACCTGGGCAGACAGAGAAGGGAAGTATCCTTCTTTCCTTCCTTCCTTCCTTTATATATATATATAAAGGAAAAACTGGTAGCAAGAAAGAAAAAGCCTTCATGTAAGTTATGAAATGATTTCTGAAAGATAAAAAAATATATGTAAGTCTGAGTTTAACTATTTCATTCATGGTTTGTGAGCTACCATAGCAAACATCATTTAGAACATGGGTGTCAAATTAGTGGCATCATGTTGTTGTCAGGTGATGTATTGCAACATTTTTCCCCTTCATTAAAATCGGTTTGGGCGTGGCCAGCGTGTGAAGCATCTGGCCCGCGAGCTGTGAGTTGACACCCCTGATGTAGAAAGACGGACAGCTGACTGTGAGCTAACTCAGCCTCTATGTACTCACTGCTTAGAATCATTTGCTCTCCTTGGGGTCAACACTTCAAGGCCCATCACAGCCATCCAATGTTGAGATGCATTGTTTACAATTCACACCAGCCAACCAGTGGTGGGTTGCAGGTGGTATGCCCTGGTACGGGCGCATCGGTGCCTGCCGGGAGCACCAGGTACTGTTCCAGTATGGTGCTCCGGAGGGCCCACCCACCCACCTGAACTCCTTACCTGTATTTGAACTCTTTGGTGCTTTCGCGCACATGCACAAAGCAAACGGCGCTTGTGCAATGCTCCACCGAGCAGCTGGAGCATTGCGGAGGTGTCATAGAAGTAAGGACGCATGCTCTCACTGCGCATGTGTGCACACATTATGCACACACGATGCATGCATGCACCGTATGGGTTGCAACGGGATCTGGAACCCACCACTGCGGTCAACTGTATGTTATTCAGCCAAGGATGGAACATTTTCAGAGTGTTATGGATCCAAGGCAGAGTTGTTAGCCATTAGCATAATGTATTCCTTCACAGGTAAAAGAGCACTAGGGTAAGTTGGAATCTACAGTGTCTTTCGTACTCAATGCCCTGAGGGAGGTTATAGTAACAAACCTGAAATCTGACTTTATTTTCCCTTTCCTCCCTCTTTTCACCCCAGGGAGTCAAGTCAGAATTGGAGTGTTTTCTTCATTTCTCAGGCCTAAAACATATTTTGGTAACTGTCACTGAAATAGTTTCTCCAAGGGCACATCTGTGACTCTCTACACTACTAATAATTAGAAAGGAATTACAACAGCCATAAGTTCTCACTCACAATAACAAGAAATTTCAACAGGAACTTTTGGCACTAGCTGACCATGGAAACTAGATTTATAACATCATGGCCACATGTTAATCTGATCCAATCTTCCAAAAAAATCTTATTAATGTTTCAAACTAGAATTTCAGGATTTGGAGGAAGATGAGCAAAAGTTCAGCCAGAAGCCATTGTGGAATGGTTCATAATCAATTCATTTGTTTCATGCAATCCTTGAGCTGCAAGTAGTCAAACCTGATTATTTTTTCAATTAGATTTTTTATCTCATCTCATTTTTTTTGTGAACTCAAGGAGACATGCATTCTTAATGCTTCTACCTTGTATTTTCCCCATAACAACACTTCTCTGGGAGGGGCTAATGAGAATGACTGGCCCAAAGACACTCAGCTAGCTTTTATATCTAACCATAGGGGGCTGGGGGGCAGATGGACTAGAACTCACAGTTCCCTGGTTTCTAGTCTAGCACCTTAGCTATTATGCCAGACCAAATGCCACAAATCCATGAGGGAAAAAAAGTCCAGGTTTAAACAAACCTACATAATAAACACCCGCAAAACATGCATACTTGAAGTCCACATGTCTTGAGTTTGACAAGGTTGAACAAAACTGATTTAGAAAGCTACCATAAATTTTGGAAATGAAATAGCTGATAAATAAATGGCTTTATAAGACAGCTTCTAAATCCTGGAGTAATTCTATTTCTATTTCTCCTGGGGAATTCTGAAAATTTTAATACTGTATTTTTTTATATATATAAAGCAAGTATAAAAATAGCGTAAGTGGATAAGTTTGAAATTAAACCTCAAAATGATTTTGATTCTTGCCCACTGCTGCCTTCTTGCACATTGTTCAAAAGTTGTATTTATTGCCGAATAAGGTTGCTACGTTAGAGATTATCTTCTATTAAACATTATATTTCCAACAGGGGATCGAGTGTTATGCTTATATGTTTTTCAAATACAAAATTAATCTGGTTGACTTTTTTTTGGGGGGGGATAGGTGAAAAGTTACTAAAATTGTTTATACTTGTGATGAAGGGGGAGATCAGTCTTTATAGACTTATTTTCTTTGTCTTTACTATATTCTTGTTTCTTCTTCTTTTCTTTCTTTTCTACAGTTTCTAATTTTTATTTTTCTAGTTTGTATTAATTTCTATCTTTTTAATTATTATTTTATTTGGTAAAATTATTGTTTAAAAAAACAGCCCAGACAATAGCCAGAAGAACGTGACATATAGTAATCTCACATTCTGCTCCCAAAGTAGGAAGATTTCAAACAGAACATGTATATCAAAGCAGTACTGTCCTGTTCTTTAGCAACTGGTACTTGAGGCTACCATCACTAAAAGACACTGAGTCCACTGGTGGGAGAATGTGTGCAGGTAATGCAAAGCAATGGCTGAGCCCTGAGCCAATCTTTTAAACCCTTGACGGCAAACCTATGGTACTGGTGGCACGCGAAGCCATATTTGCCGGCATGGCAGCCCTCAGCCAGCTGATTTTCGGCCTTCCGGAGAGCCGGGGGAGGCTGTTTTTGCCCTACCCAGGCTTCAGGAAAGCTTCCAGTGCCGGGGAGGGCGAAAAACAGACCCAACGGGAAAACCGGAAGTTTGTTGGGCTTGTTTTTCACCCTCCCCAGGCTCCAGAGGCTTTCCTGAAGCCTGGAGAGGGCAAAACCGCCCTCCCCTGCATGGGGGGGAGGGTGGCATGTCTCTCATATGCATGTGGCGGCAGTGTCCCATGTATGCATGGGGGGCATGGTGCATGCACAGGTGCGTGTGCATGCAATAGCATGCGTGCACACAATTTTGTCACACCTTTAGAAAAAGGTTAGCCATGACTGTTTTAAACCATCCTTCCTTCTCCAAGAAAAATGTTTCAAGCTTATCACCAACCTGCTAATCAAAAACACGAAAGCAAACCACATATATGAGTTAGAAGCAAGGGAAGAGAAAACTAAATTGTGCATGCACATGTGAGAAAAGAATAAGTGAAAGAGGGAAAGTAGTCTTCGTAGATTTAATGAAGTAACTTTCCTCTTTTCATACAAGTACATCTAAGGGTTTAAAAATCACTCAGGCCATGGGAATTCATTGAAGCCTGGCACTCTACCAACAGATCTATTGTGGGTTTCAGTAAGCATGAACCAGACCAGCATAGCTGCAACAGCATTTATTGACTCAAAAATGGAACTGAGGAACTGCAGGCAAGTGCCTGTGATTTATATTCTAGGCCCATAGGGCCTTAACCAATCATAGAACTAGAAAAAGCCCGCCCAAATATAAATGTTCTAATTTTCCCTCCAAAACAGTTGGGGTCATCTAAAGGTTAGTTTCACTTTAGCGCAGTTAACAGTTGGGGTCATCTAAAGGTTAGTTTCACTTTAGCACAGTTAACACAACTACATACATTCAATACATAACAAGATCCATCCACAAACACATTGACTTAGAACCAGCATGTGAACCAATAAGAATCACCAATCACATGTCCAACCAACCACAATACCATACAGGACCTATATAAACACAGAAGAAATCGAACAAGACACTTCACCTCCACTGAAGATGTTACCTAGTTTGGTAACAAAACATCCAGGAGCTAAACAGCAAGCTTGACGAACAAACCGCTGCCAAAATCATCCCACTTCTCATCACTGCCTTCCTTCCTTTTATCATGCAATTATGAATACATATTTTGTCATGTTCTCCTTTTGAAAAATATTTGAATAGCACCCATCATTCCTAAACTAGATACATTATTGTGGAAAGACGCGTCCAGAATATGGAATGAAATTAGTTTTTTGGCTGGGCAATCAGCTAGACCGGTAATTAATATTTACTATAAGCCAACATGCTTGGGGACCTCATTGCTGTCTTAGGAAACTAAAATAAAAGGGAAGAAGGCAATTAATGGTTCTGTAGGTTGTTTCAGCTTGTTCTGAAAATCCGAATATGAGATTGAATGTCCCTAAAGAAAAAAATACAGCACAGCTCTGAATGTGCTGAATTAATAATAAATATTAATGATTGGCCTTGTGTTGACAAGGCCTTTTATTTTCTGCGTTTCCCCCTCTTTTTAAATCCTTCATTCCTAATGAAAGTCCTTGGAAAATTGAGAGTTGGTAAACTAGTTCATGAGACTTCATTTGACATAATTAAGGTTATCACTGTACTGTGGATTTTTGATATACTGTATTTTTTCCTCATTGATAATATAACTGCTTTGGTATGTATTTAAAAGCCTTACTTTATCTGATTTCCTTTTTCTGGTACCTGACTCCCCCTCTTAACTTTTAATGTTCCATTTGGAAACTGCTGTATTATTTTGTATTTCAAAGAAACAGTTTCTAAATTCCCATTTCTGTTCAGCTACTGAAATGCAAACATTTTGAAATGTTTATCACAATGGTGAAAATTCCTTTTACCCCTTACAGCTTTTAGGAACTAGAACAAGTCCATATTGAGCGGCAGTGGGGCAGTGGTTAGAGTGCAGTATTGCAGGCTACTTCTGCTGATCACCAGCTGCCAGGCTCAAGGGTTGACTCAGCCTTCCATCCTTCTGAGGTGGGTAAAATGAGGATCCAGATTGTTGGGGGCAATAGGCTGACTCTGTAAACTGCTTAGAGAGGGATGTAAAGCACTGTAAAGCGGTATATAAGTCTAAGTGCTATTGCTATATCTGTTGCTCTAAAGCTACATTTTGAGAATGGCACTGTAAAGACTGAGGAAGGGAGGGTCTATTTTGGAAGGGTAGAATTGCTGCCAAGAGCACCTGTAAAGTTTCAGACACTCTTTTATCCCTTAAGGTGTGAAGCTATAGAAGGGAAGAAAAAAACATGACTGCCTATTTTTCATTCTAAATATGTTTAATAAAATAAGTCTTGTAAACTTCTGTTGGCATACAGTTGTTTTTGATGAAAGAACCACCCAAAACATGTAGGAGAATAAATAAAAGAATCTAAAAAAACCAAGTGATTCTGTATATTCCTCCCCTTCCCCTCCCCCCTGTATTTAGAGAGTTGTCCACATTCCCCCACCCCACCCCATCTATTTTTCCTCCTACTTTTCCTATAAATGTATCTATCAACTCTATCTATCTATCTATCTATCTATCTATCTATCTATCTATCTATCTATCTATCTATCTATCTATCTATCTGTCTGTCTGTCTGTCTATCATCTATCTATCATCTATCTATCTATCTATCTATCTATCTATCTATCTATCTATCTATCATCAATCTATCCCATCATCTCTATCTACCTACCTGTCTGTCTGTCTATCTGTCTGTCTGTCTGTCTATGTAATCTATCATCTAATTTATTAAATTTATTGGCTACCCATCTTGCCAGAGGGTAACTCTGGGAGGCTTATAATATTAAAGTGATAAAATTATACAAAATCACAATACACAATATGAACAAAATACTGTAAAAATGTACTGTTTCTAATAGAGCAATACAATAATGGGCAATGAAGTTTCAAATGGTGAAGATATTATTTTGTTTGTTCCCAGTAATGGCAGGGAGGGAGGGAGGGAGGGAGGGAGGGAGGAAGGAAGGAAGGAAGGAAGGAAGGAAGGAAGGAAGGGTTACCAGATATCTGAACAGGCAAAGGAGGACATGAGCAATTGAAAGGAGGTAGGACATATTACCTGTTTTACTTTCTTGGCATCTGCAACAAAAATTGCAAAAAAAGATGCACGCAGGTCCACATGTTTATGAAATTTCTTTTCCAGCATTAGAAAAACTGGTCTTTAAATTATAAGAATGTGCTAAAACTGGTTAGGAGATAAAAACCCTCAGTAGGCAACTAATACACACTGAAATTTACTGGTTCTTGTCAATTTCAGGCAGCAGTAGAAGCTGGAGAAGGGTACTAATCAACTAATTAAGAAGCTTGTTAACTTGCTTGTGAGCATTTATTAGGGAAGCACTGCACCGTACAGAAAAGCTGCTCAGGAAGGAAAAGCTTGTTAGAGACTCAAAAGGCTAGACAATATTTGATGTGAAAGTTATGCCTGCTAGAGGGATACAGCACAGAAGTCTGGTAATTCTAAATAGGGTTTGTGTTTTGGAAAACTTCTTGGTTTCTGGCTTTTCCTCCTAAGCTTTCCATTTGTAGGACCATTGTTCTCCTTTGTGACTTCCACAAACAGCCCAGTATGTCTTTTTTTTCGATTTTCAGCCATTTCCAGGTGTTACAAAAAACGCCAGTCAAACATATTCACCTGAGACTGTAATTCCCCCTGCTCTCTGAAAATTTATCTCAAGGTTACTTCACATTGATCAAGGGTGTATTATTTTGCTCTTCGAAATTGCAATCACAAATTGAGTCAAACTACTTTAAATGATATTTCAAATGCTTCGCTATAAATATTTTATTTCTTATATTCATACTGTACCTTCGATGCCCAGGAGCTATTCATAACTCTTTTTTAGTGCTAAAACGTCACTCTTTTTATTACAAACAACAAACCTATACCCGTAGGTTTCTAGTTGGGTCATAAAGATAGAGAGTACCCTGGTTAGAAATACTTTACAACAAAGCAATCCTAAGCATATCCATTTTGTAAACTCTATAAACAAGCTTCTGCAAAGAAAAAATAATTTTCTGACAGATAATCAAAGTAACCTATATACCCTGGTAGCCCCTGTTTAACAAGCATTCATTCAGGGATTGTTACGATGGTGCTGAACAAATTGTATTTACAACCAGCCCTCAAAGTTATGGCCATTGCAGTAACACTGTGGCCAAGTGATCAAAATTTGATTGCTTGGCAGCCTGACTGTTTTACAACCACAGCTTGTGTTTTAACTGCCCACAACTGTACCCCATCACTGTATTTTTGGCTGCTATGCACTCTGAGGGCCTGCCATCCTGCTCTCCACCACCCATGCCATCTCCTGCCATTCCCTGCCACCCTCAGGTGACCTGCCTTGTTTGTCCCTCCATTTTGTCAGTAGGTGGTTGAGTAGAGCAACAGGGGCAGCAGAGATGGCAGAGAGCAGGGCGGCCAAAAGGACAGAGAGGGGGAGGAGATAGGTGGGTGGGGAAGTTGAAGAGGCGGCAACCACGGGAGCGCAGGAGAAATATGACGTTCTCACCTAATGACACCTAGTCTAAGGAACACAACTGGGGCCACCAGAAGTGCCGTTGCTATGTGGTATGTTTTGTTTAGCAACTGCTTGACTTGTGAAGCAGTGAAAATCTTGGCTCCAACTAAGAGTGAAACCTGAAGATTATTTGTCTTCCCACATTCTTAAGAACCATCTAGGATGAGTCTGCTTCTATAATGTAAAAGTTGCAGTACTGGGGTGAGCACTTACACTTGCAAATTAACTTGCAGTTTGATTTCAGCAGTCCCCAAATCCCTGACTGAAGCTACTGCAGGAGTCCAGTTTTCATCCGGAATTTAGTGAAGGTGTGTCTAATTTTGAGCCACAAATGTAAGATTAAAATTATTTTTTTTAAGTTCACATTTTACTGTGGCTGTGACAGGGACCGAAATTAATACATCCTATGGTGCAGAGGAGGGTTCCTACCGGTTTGGACTGGCCTGCCATGCCCCGGAACCGGTTCTATTGTCGGCTGCACCATCTTGACTTTGGTTTCTGCACATGCACAAAACAATCTTCATTGCAAAAATGTAATTTTTTCCCCCTTTATTGATGTTATGAGCAAGCGCAGACCTTTTAAGGTGCAAATGTTCATGCATTTGCATGCATGCTGAACTGGCAGTGATGCCAGTAGCAACTCACCCCTGCTATGGTGTCAGATGAACTTATCCCCCTCCCTTGACTGTTCCTCCAGGGCCTTTCAGAGTTAATTATGTTTATCATGGTGGTTTTTAAATTAATTTTATATTTTACTTTATTTGCTTTCAAAATGTTTCTATATACAGGTGAAACTCAAAAAATTAGAATATTGTGCAAAAGTTCATTCATTTCAGTAATGCAACTTAAAAGGTGAAACTGGGATTACTGTGCTTGATTGGCCAGTAAACTCACCTGACCTGAACCCCCTAGAGAATCTATGGGGCATTGCCAAGAGAAAGATGAGAGACATGAGAGTGAACGATGCAGAAGAGCTGAAGGCCGCTATTGAAGCATCCTCGTCTTCCATAACACCTTAGCAGTGCCACAGGCCTGATAGCTTCCATGCCAGGCCGCAATGAGGCAGTAATTGCTGGAAAAGGGGCCCAAACCAAGTACTGAGTACATACGCATGCATATACTTTTCAGAGGTCCGATATTGTTCTATGTACAATCCTTGTTTTATTGATTGCATGTAATATTCTAATTTTCTGAGATGGTGGATTTGGGGTTTTCATGAGCTGTATGCCATAATCATCACAATTATGACAAATCACGGCTTGAACTATCTTGCTTTGCATGTAATGAATATATCTCGTATATTAGTTTCACCTTTTAAGTTGTATTACTGAAATAAATGAACTTTTGCACGATATTCTAATTTTTCGAGTTTCACCTGTATATACACCTGTAACAACCTGGAGTGTGGCTGGGTTATAAATATGTTAAATAAATAAATAAAATGTCCATCACTGAGATGTAGCCTTGGACAAGATGTCAAGTGTAAACTAGTAGTTGGAAGCCCACCTGCCTTCTTCTCTGTAGACATCTAGAAGAAGCATTGTAACTTTGGCAGATTTTCAGATTTTTCTTTATTAAAGAAAAATCTGAAATAAGCCAAAACTTCTTGTACTTATTTCAAGTTGATAATTTGAATATATATTTTTTTCTAATAAGAGCTAAGCCTCTAGGGATACATACCACAACTTACCATGCAGTTCTCAATGAGACTGCTGGGGTTTGTTTTGTTGGCTTGGGACATTTTTTTAATTCAGTATGGCTACAAACCCTTGGGCAGCAACTATATTTATTATGCTCAGTGGGAACGTGGCAAAATTAGAGAAAGTTCATACCATATTCAGAAAGGGAAAGGGAATTGATATGGAGATATAGCTATGAAATACTTTAATAAAGGAAAAGGGACGAAGATGCCACAATGACAATTTTGATTATTCACTTATTTTATTTATTTGTTTTAGAAAATTTATATAGCCATCTACTTGCTCTAGGAAGCTTATAGAAACTTAAAACACAATGTAGAAGGAATAAAAATAATAAAAAATAAAAAATATAACACACACACCCCTAACCCCTCAACAACAGAACGGAACGGAACGGAACAGAACAGAACAGAACAGAACAGAATAGAATAGAATAGAATAGAATAGAATAGAATAGAATAGAATAGAATAGAATTCTTCAAAGCCAAGGAATTTGTCTTTGGTGCAAATGCTCTCGGTGTACATAAGAAAAATAAAAGAGAATATATTCATCAAGAATCATAAGATACAACATTTAGTGATAGTCATAGGTTACTAATAAGCGATCAAATTATACTAGGAAACAAATAAAGCAATATAAAATTTAAAAATAGAAGCAACATGGTTATAGTCATAAGTGGAAAGAGATAGGTACAAGGAAGGAAGAGAAGAATTATAGTAATAGTCTTAGTAGATAATTTGACAGTGTTGTGGGAATTAGTTGTTTATCAAAGTGATGGTATTCAGGGAAAAAACTGTCCTTGTGTCTAGTTGTTCTAGTGTGCAGTGCCCTATAGTGTCATTTTGAGCGTAGAAGGTGAAACTGTTTTTGTCCAGGATGTGTGGGGTCTGTAGATATTTTCACAGCCCTCTTTTTGACTTGTGAAGCAATTGCTTTTTCTGCAGTTCTAATTATCCTTTGAATTATCCATTGAGCACACATTCATATCAGCCATATAATGGGCTCTATTTCTGCGCTGGGTTTTCCAGGCTTGTTGGCAAAATCACGTCTTCCGGGTCTTCTGAAAAAGTGTCAGAATGGGGGCCAGTCTAATTTCTGGAGGGATGATGTTCCAGAAGGAGGGAGCCCCCATAGAGAATGCCCTTCTTTTGGGTCCTGCCAGATGTACCCCCTTAGGGGACAGGATCCACAATATTCCTTGCCTCCCTGCTCTAGTAGGTTGGGTGGATGCAACTGGTAAGATATCGTTCCTCAGATAACCTGGTCCCATGCCATGATATTGTATTATTCTACTGTATAAGATCAAAGCTCAGAAGGCAACCATTTCATGATACAGCGGTAAAATAAAGCTGTTAGGATGGTCATCTCTGGAAGAGACATTCTTTATCATAGCTGCTCTATCTGCAACTGCTTTTCCCAATCCATCACTTTCCAAGCAGTCTAGAATCTCCATAATCCACAGCCATCAGCTCCTCCATACATGTAGTCCTCAGCTTACAACCGTAATGGAGCCTGGGTCATGAAATGGGACATCACACGAACAACCTGAATTTCTGACCTTTTATTTTGCCATAACTGCCTGGTGGATCACACAGTTAAATGAATCACACAGTTGTCAAGTAACTCCATCTTCCCTATTGACTTTGCTTGTTAGAAGACAAGTGGGAAGATCCCAAATGGAGGTCACAGGATGCTACAATTGTCATAAATAGATACCGGTTGCCAAGCACTCCAATTTTGATCATGTGACCATGGAGACGCTGAGATGGTTGTAAGTATGAGAACCAGGTGTAAATCACTTCTTCTCAGTGCCGTTGTAATTTTGAATTACAACATTCGAAATTATAACGGTACTGAATGGCATAGGAGAAGATCAGATAGAGCTGGTGTAAGTTTACAGCCTGTAAGTTTACAGTCCTTGCATTGCCACAAGAGACCCAATTCCCCCCACCTTGAATTCTGTTGACCCCTATCTAACACCAACTTAGTGTGGACTGTTTGTTCACCAGATTGTTGGTCAGGAATCAGATGATTCTGATGATTGGCCAAAAGGAACATATGTTGAAATGGCAAAACTAAAGTCTAGGCCTCAGCTGGAAACTTCTAGCCTATGACCAAACCCACAGAAAGCATGCTTGACTATTTTTATGTTTTCTATATTTTCTATATCTTATCTGGAGTGTGCCAGCTGCATATTATGTAATTAAATGAAAGCAGAGAAATTTATAAATATCTGTTTGGCACTACGCTCGGAGTTCTTTCCTTCTTGGAGGGACCTGTCTTTATTTAGCTGAATAAATGTGATGGCTTATCATCACCTCCACCTGGACTCTGTCTTTTATTTTTCAAGCCACACCTGTTAATCTGCACAATGAGATCTTCAAAAAAATCATCCATGCTGCTGTCTACACAATGGTCCTCATTCTTTGTGCCTGACAAACGGTCACTAAATGAATGGTTGTAAGTCAAGGAGTGCCTATATTTTCAGACCAAATTTGCAGCCCTGCAATCTAGATAGGGCCCATTATTTGGAAAGGTCCATCTAATAATGTCTCTATCTTCCTCGGAGATTGAAATTCATGTTTTTTAGATTAGTTAGCAAGAGAACAGCTTGAAGAGGGCAGAAAGACAGCATTCGTATTGGAGTTCATTCATCTAGAGCTGTGAAGAGATATTGTCGTAGCCCAGGTGAGCCAATCTGTTGCATAAAATGGGTCAATCTGATGAGGCAGTTTAAGGGTGAGATACGAGTTTTTGAATTTGATCTGATGTTTCGCAGAAAGTCAACAGCGCAACAGTGCCAAGATTGCAGGCACTCCAGTCTTGAAGCAATTGTACCATTGCACACGCCTGCAATGTTGGTTTTGAGAATTGAAATAATCAAGACTTTGGTTTGCAAATATGAGAGCATACCATGTATAATAAATCATGAGGACTAGTTCCAAACTGCAGGGAGATACGGATTTTTTTTAAAAAAAATCTGCCGTAAGATAAAAAGAAAACCAAATTTAATTATATTGAAACATCGATAATAGGAAAATGACCTTCCTTGTGCAAGAAAAGATGGAGTTTATTTTTCAAGATATTTACTGTGTTGAAGCCAAAGTGTATATGATTTATTTATTTTTCACATTTCTCCATCTGACATAATAGGGACGTGCATAAGCGTGTCATTGTGCCTACCATCCCTGTCCTACTGTCCCCATTTATTCATACCCATTTCATTCATACTCATGTTTATTCTTATACCTATTATCTTGTAAACGACTGGGAAAATCAAATAAATAAACAAATAAAGTTATCTGCCTTATAGATTGAATTAATTCACCTTTCTAACTTTGATGTCAAGTACACAGGTAGACCTCAACTTATGACCATGATTGAGCCCAAAATTTATGTTGCAAAGTGAGACATTTGTTAAGTGAATTTGGTCCCAGTTTATGATCTTTCTTGTCACAGTTGTTAAGTGAATCACTGCAGTTATTAAATTAGTGATTCGGTGGTTAAGTGAATTTGGTTTTCTCCATTGCAGAAGGTCGCAAATAGTGACCATATGACCCTGGGACACTGCAACCGTCATAAATATGAGTCGGTTGCCAAGCACCTGAATGTTGATCACATGACCATGGTAAAAGCAGGCACTTTTTTCAGTGCTGTTGCAAATGGTCCTTAAATGAATTGTTGTAAGTCGAGGACTACCTGTGTCTAGTCTTCACAGCAGAGAACTTCCTTTAAACCAAGGTCCAATGTCCAGATTTTTTTTCTGTGGGAAATACAGTCCTAACTTTATGCCAAATACAGTCCTAACTGCAGTGCCAGAATGCATCTTAAGGGGCACAAAAAAAAAGCAATATTCTTTTTCATTTCAGGAAACCAGGTCAAGCCTGCAAACTAATTAACCAGCATTGGGAGCATTAGAGACTAAAACTGGAATGTCTTGTTCTTGGTTCATTTAACCTTTGTGGGAAGTTACCTGAAGCTAGAAGACTTTGCAGAGAAGTACCTGTGTTTTGAAGAGTTTTGAGATGTGGATGCATTGGTGGTGATAGTTCATATAAACAAGTGTTCACCTGTGGAAATTAACATGACGCTTCTGAACTCTTCATTCATTCTGGCCTTTGACATCTCCAGATGGTGCCATTCTACACTACATGGCCACAATTTTATTTATATCTACACCTGTGGTCTACACTTACGTGTGTGTACTTTTGTGTATTTGCATTCCTGTACTTCTGATCAAAGAGTATAGGGGCATTCTTATTTAAGATTTCATTTATCATATTTCTCGTATTATAGGATGCTCTGGACTATAAGATGCAGAGGAGGAAAACAAGAAAAAAAATCTACCAGCCCGTTTGCCACCTCCATGGCCCGTTCACTGCAGCCTAGTCACCACAGCCCGTTCACCACTGCCACCCGTTCGCCGCCACCCCTTCGCCACCACCGCCAAATCGCTGCCACTGTGGCCTGTTCACCATGGCCTGTTCACTGTGGCCCATTTGCCGTGGTCCATTCAGTGTGGCCTGTTTGCCACATCCCATTTGCTGCCGCCGTGGCCGGTTCACCACTGGTCACCGTGATTGGCAGCGAACGGGTGGTGGTGAATGGGTGGCAGCAGCAATAGGCAGCGATAAGCGGCGGTGATCCTCACCACCTAGAACAGCTGATAGGTGTCACAAACACCCCTCCCCACCCACACCACAGTATTCACTTTATAAGCGGCACAGACATTTCCACCAACTTTTTGGGAGTGGAAAAGTGTGTCTTTCTACAAAGTGGTGGTATTTTGTATGTTCTTTTGCCTTTTGTAGTGTACCAGAGGTACAGGGTAGTCCTCAATTTATGACCACAGTTGAGCCCAAAATTTATGTCAGAATGTCGCAAAAGGGGATCACATGACCCTGGAGCACTGCAACCGTCGTAAACGTGAGTTGGTTGGTAAGCCTCTAAGTGTAAACCAGGTGACCTTGGGGATGCTGCAGCGATCATAAGTGTGAAAAATGGTCAAGTCACTTTTTTCAGTGCCGTTGTACTGTTCGGTCACTAAGCAAACTGTTTTAAGTTGAGGACTACCTGTATTTTAAGAATAGGCAGCAAAACCTTTCCATGACATGAATTTATTTTCATTGAGCTCTTGACCAGACGTTAAACAGATTATTCTTCCTTCATGTTGAAACGGAAATGTGCTTCTTACTTATACTATCTTCTTATTTTTTTTGAAAATTTTTTTTATTTTGTATTCTCTTACATACCATTTTAAGTTACATTCACATAATTGTAATTCTTCTTTACATTTGTCATTCTTATACATTTATTGTTTCAATTAATAGGTTATAACAGTGATGGCTAACTTTTTTTGGCTCCTGTGCCCAAAGTGGGCGGAGCACAGGGGGGTCGTGTGCAGGTGTGCCACATCCATAATGCTAGGCGCGCAGCCCCCCCATTTGTTAGGGCATGCGAGGCGTTGCATGCGCGCGCTGGCCAGCTGACTTTGGCCTTCTTTTGAAGCCGTTTTTCTCCCTCTGAAGGCTTCCGGAGCTTCCTTGAAGTCTCCGGGGCATGAAAAACCGACCCTATGGGCAAACTGAAAGTTCAGGAACAGACTTCCGGTTTGCCCGTAAGGCCAGTTTTTGCCCTCCAGAGCCTTCATGGAAGCCTCCAAAGGGTGAAAAATGGCCTCAAAAGATGGCCTCAAAAGAAGGCCGAAGCCCAGTGTGGGCATGTGCACTGGAGCTGACAGGGCAAAGCCTTGTGTACCCTAACAAATGGCTCCATGTGCCACCTGTGGCACGCGTACCATAGGTTCGCCATTACGGGGTTATAATAAACAGTTTGGGTTGCTTTATTTACCATCCCTTCCTCCTGTTGTAACATCACCTTATTTTCTCTTTCTTTTCTCCCTCCCTCCCTTCTCTACTTCCTTCCTTCCTTCCTCCTCTCCTTCCCCTTCCTTCTTATCTTACCTTTCTCCTATTCCTACTCTTCCTTTTCCTAACATCTCTCCTTCTCTTTATCTTCCATCCTCCTCTCCTTACCTCTTTCTTCTTTCCCCTATCTTCCTTTCATTCTCTCCTCCTCTCTCCCTTTCTTTTTCTATGGTTGTTTGTGTATATTTCAAAACTCAGTTTATGTTTCCTTGGGATGGTATTTCCGCAAACCCAGATATAATTTAGTATCATTTCTTATCCCCTTACCTTCGCTAATCTACCCTACTTATATCCTCGCTCCTTTATATCTCCTCTTGAATATATACTTATATATTTAATATTTTCTTTTCTGTCTTCCCCTTCTTCCTCTGCTTTTCCATTTAATAGTGCATCGTCTGGGCTCTTTTATTTTCTCCCTACTTTCTTTTCTAGCTTCCTTTCTCTAGCCAATCATAAAATCTTCCCCATGTCTTGAAGTACTCCGATTCTTCTTCATCCTTTATTATCCTATCTTGTTATTGATGGGGTGTATATTCACCTAAATGACTGTGGGTTGAAGACCAGGCAAGTAGGAATGCAAAATGCTAAATATAGTAAGGAGCTTTGCTATTCTCCTATGGTCATTCTGCTACCTTGAGTTGGTGAGGCAGTAAATAGCAAGGGAAGAATGCAAGCTAATTTGGTGCCTGACACAGTATACAAGAAAAGAGGGTGAAGAATCAATGACTAGATAGCCACAGGATAACATATACTGTTCCGTGTAAATGTACTCTACTCTCTAATCCCTTTTCTTCTCCTTTCGTTTTTCCCACTGCTGGTTTTCCCTTTGATTGGCACATATCTAAATATCTGTCTAAGAGCAAGGTGTGCAGCTGTGATCAACTAAGAAAGCTGTTTGCTTTTGGTCTGATGCGGTGCTCTCTTCTCTTTCGAAATCATGATGGATGGATTGATTTCAAAACTCCAGCATCAGCAGCTGTCATTCGCTCTGCAATCCATGCTACTCTGATTTTCCAAATATTTCCCAAAGACACAGTAGATGGAGTTTTTAAAAAAGCACTGCAGAAGGAGCTTATTTGCGCTTGATATGTTGCTGGGAACCAGTGCAATTTAATGAAATATCATACACAATTTTCTGAAGGAAGCAAATCTTGGCTGCGAAATATCAGCTATCTCTTCATGCATTTTATAGATCCGAACTTCCTCAAAAAAAAAAAAAGGACCCTTTTCCTTTTCTTAACATTGCTTTCGGTGCTTTGTCCTTTCAATAAGATTTGCCTCCTCTTCTTATTTTCCAAACTCACCCTCACTGCTCACTCCAGGAGTTCAATTCTGAGTGGCTCAAGGTTAACTCAGCCTTCCATCCTTCTGAGCAGAGGTGGTATTCAGCAGGTTCTGACCAGTTCTGGAGAACCGGTAGCGGAAATTTTGAGTAGTTCAGAGAACCGGTAAATACCACTTCTGACTGGCCCTGCCCCTATCTATTCTCTGTCTCCTGAGTCCCAGCTGATCGGGAGGGAATGGGGATTTTGCACTAACCTTCCCCTGGAGTGGGGAGGGAATGGAGATTTTACATTATACTTCCCCTGCCACACCCACCAAGCCACGCCCATCAAGCCACACCCACTAAGAAATGCCACGCCCACAAAACCAGTAGTAACAAATTTTGAATCCCACCACTGCTTCCAAGGTTGGTAAAATGAGGGTCTGGATTGTTGAGGGAAATTTGCTGACTCTGGAAACCATTGAGGAAGATTTGTAAAGCGCTATGAAGCGACATATAAGTCTAAGTGCTATTGATGTCACCAGTCTCTCCATTATGTTCCAGAGTTACTTTTGAGAAAACCATAATAGTTTGATCTGTTGCCACATTACAACTAGGCTGCATTAAAGTTTTGTGAGTTTGCTTGGTACATTTACTTTCCAAAATCTTTTCCCCCTTCCCTTAGATTGGTTCTGCAGTTCTATAGCTCAAGGGAGGGTAGTACCGGTAATGACTGGCAGCCATTCATTTAGTAACCATGCAAAATGACAATGGCACTTATTTATTTATTTAGCATATGGCACACCATGCCTGGACTAGCAGTCTATATTAACACTAGATTAGTAAAACACAACAAAATATAAGTGTTCAAAAGATCTATGTTCAATTACTAACGTCTAGGCTTGTGGTGGCGAACCTATGGCATGCCTGCCACAGGTGGCATGCAGAGCTCTCTCTGCAGGCATGCAAGCCATTGTCCCAGTTCAGCTCCACCATGCAAACGCACCTTCCGCCGGCCAGCTGGTTTTCAGGTCTCTGCTGCACATGCACAGGGGGCGGAGTGCATGTGGGAGACATGTGCACATGCATGGGGGTGCACATGGGGGACCATGTGCATGCACAGGGATGGGGTACATGTGGATGGGTCATGCACGCATGCACAGAGGATGTGGGAGCGGGTGGTGTGCGCATGCAGGGCGGGCATGCCCGCATTCACAGGGGGTGAAAGGTGCATAGGGGTGCATGCATGCGTGGGAGGACAGGGCACATGGATGTCACACGTGCAATGAATTACAGGTGCGCACACACATGCTTTCGGCACTTGACGACAAAAAGGTTAGCCATCCCTGGTGTAGACCATCTAGCCATTGAAACCCGTATAGGTGGCCATGATGTTACCTACAGTTGCACACGGGTATCCTCAGTTACACCGAGTGGAGGATATTATGTCCCATTTAGACAGTCCCGGCAGATGCTGCTTGAGGTGTGAACGCTATTTGGGATTGTCAATAGCTGACAAGCCTGGCACCTTTTTTGATGGAGTCATTTTTATGTCTTCATTTGTCTGGGCATTAATTTGGCTCTCCATTGGGGATCAGTGTTAAAGTTGTTGGGCAGATGTTGTACAAGTGCCAGTGGAGGTTTTCTGGGTTTGAGCCTTTCTGCTGATAAAGGAGGAAGGTCAGCATCCAGCTTTACACCATCTATGGCAGGTTGCCTTCTAAGGTCAACACACTTGGGAGGGAGATGTTTCAGGGATTTTAAGGGGTGAAATGATTATCTTAAGATGGCGCAGTGGTTAGAGTGTAGTACCGCAGGCTACTTCAGCTGACTGCTAGCTGCAGTTCGGCAGTTCAAATCTCACTGGCTCATGGTTAACTCAGCCTTCCATCCTTCCGAGGTGGGTAAAATGAGGACCCCCGATTGTTGGGGGCAATATGCTGACTCTGTAAAACCACTTACAGAGAACTGTAAAAGCACTATGAAGTGGCATATAAGTCTAAGTGCTGTTGCTTAAGACCCACCAATATTAAGATTTCCTTTTGTCATTTTCACAATTAAAAAAAACTCCCCAGAAATGTATTAAAAAGAGGCTGAGGAAGCTGGCCTCACTCGTTTAAGTTGAAGATGGGACCTCTGAAAGTTGCAAACAGAAAATACCAGGCACTGGATATTTTGTAAAGGTACACATTTTGCACCCTCATTCCCAACATTCCCAACATTCCCAACATTCCCAACGGTCGCGGGGAGGGGAGGATGCGAGGACAAAAGAAGATTACAAGGTCGGTTGGGAGACCGTGGCTGTTGGCTACGCCCGGTCGTTTGTACCAACCCCCGCAACCTAGGTGGCCAGGAACTACAGAGCCCGGGCCTACGGCTGATGCTTTGCAATGCAAGGTCCGTAACCAACAAGGCCCCCCTCATTAATGAGCTGATCTCTGAGGGGGAGCTGGACCTTGCAGGGATAACGGAGACCTGGTTGGGCCACGAGGGTGGTTTACCCCTCCTGGAAATGTGCCCACCAGGTTTCCGCGCATTCCATCAGCCTCGGGCCCTGGGTAAGGGTGGTGGGGTGGCGGTAGTTATACGGGAAGGTCTAGAGCCGAGGGAGTTCACTGTTCCTCAGATATCCGGGTGTGAGTCCCTTGGTGTGAAATGGGGCCTAGGGAGGCAGTTGGGCTTGCTGATTGTATACTTGGCTCCTCGCTATACATCAGCGGCCCTGCCCGAGCTCCTCGAGCTGATCTCGGAGACTGCGGTTGAGATCCCCAGGCTTGTGGTTATGGGGGATTTCAACCTGCCGTTGACGGGAGCAGCGCCTGAGGTGGCTCGGGAGTTCATGGCTTCCATGACAGCCATGGGCCTGACCCAGTTAATTCAGGGCCCCACACATGAAGGTGGCCACACATTGGACCTTGTTTTTGTATCTGAGCAGTGGACGAGTGATCTGGGTATAGGGGACTTTGTTGTTACACCCCTGTCATGGTCAGATCACTCATGTCTCCGGCTGGACTTCCCTGGCGCTACCCCCCACCGCGAGGAGGCGGGACCAGATGGTCCAAGCTGGTACCGCCCCAAGCACCTGATGGAGCCGGATAGGTTCCAGGCGGAGCTTGGGCCATTACCTGTAGCCCTGACCCGCGCTCGGTCGGAGGACCTGGCGGCCGCCTGGAATACGGCGGTGGCTGGGGCCTTGGACCGGGTTGCGCCTTTGCGACCTCTCCTGCAGCAGCGACCCACCCGGGCTCCTTGGTATACCGAGGAGCTGAGGGTGATGAAGCGCCACAGGAGACGTCTAGAGAGCAGGTGGAGGTCCTCACGCTCCGAATCTGATCGAACACAGGTAAGAGCCTACTTACGGACCTACCTTGTGGCATTAAGGGCGGCCAAACGTAGATATTGCGCTGCTCTTATTGCGTCCGCGGATAACCGCCCTGCCGCCCTGTTTAGGGTGACCCGCTCCCTCTTGTCACAGAGGACGCAGGGGGCACCCTTGCAGGGCAGAGCAGAGGAGTTTGGGGAATATCTGCAGGATAAAGTCGCCCAGATCCGGAGCGGATGGGCCCCCCTCAGTGGACCGGATGGGCCGCCAACAGCGAGTCTTGTGAGACCATCCTGGGAGGAGTTTGATTCTGTTGCCGCCGAGGATTTGGATAGGTTGCGTGGACGGCTGCGACCCACCACATGTTTAATGGACCCGTGTCCCTCCTGGTTGGTACTGGCATCTTGGGAGGTGACCCGAGGCTGGCTTCTGGGCCTGGTGAATGCCTCATTGGGTGAGGGATCCTTACCAACCGCCTTGAAGGAGGCGGTGGTGAGGCCCTTACTTAAGAGGCCTTCACTCGACCCAATGGAGCTAGCTAACTATCGTCCAGTCTCCAACCTTCCGTTTCTAGCGAAGGTTGTTGAGAATGTGGTGGCGCAGCAGTTTCCACGACACCTTGACGAATCCGATTATCTAGACTCACGCCAGTCCGGCTTCCGACCCGGGCACAGCACAGAGACAGCCTTGGTCGCGTTGGTTGATGATCTCTGGAGGGCCAGAGATAGAGGTTGTTCCTCTATCCTGGTCCTATTAGACCTCTCGGCGGCTTTTGATACCATCGACCATGGTAACCTATTGCGCCGGTTGGAGGGGATAGGAGTCGGAGGTACCATTTTGTGGTGGTTCGGCTCCTACCTCTCCGACCGGAGGCAATGTGTGTTGACAGGGGGACAGAGGTCGACCCCGAGGCCACTCACTTGTGGAGTGCCACAGGGGTCGGTCCTCTCGCCTCTCCTGTTCAACACATATGTGAAGCCGCTGGGTGAGATCATCCGTGGTTTTGGGGTTGAGTATCACCTCTACGCTGATGATACTCAGCTGTACATTTCAACCCCAAACCACCCCAACGAGGCTGTCGAAGTGATGTCCCGGTGCTTGGAAGCCATCGGCGTCTGGATGGGGGACAACAGACTTAAACTCAACCCCTCCAAGACTGAGTGGCTGTGGCTACCGGCACCTCGGTTCAGCCAGCTGATCCCATCGCTGGCCATAGGGGGCGAACAATTGCCCCCTGTGGAACGGGCGCGCAATTTGGGCATCCTCCTTGATGCCCGGCTGTCAATGGATGACCATGTGGCAGCCGTGGCGAGGGGGGCGTTCCACCAGGTTCGCCTGGTGCGCCAATTGCGCCCCCTACTGGACCGGGATGCCCTACACACGGTCACTCATACGCTGGTGACGTCCCGCCTGGATTACTGCAACGCTCTCTACATGGGGCTGCCCTTGGGACGCGCCCGGAGACTGCAGTTAGTTCAGAACGCAGCCGCGCGGGCTGTGATGGGGAGTACGAGTTACTCCCACGTAACACCTCTCCTGCGCGAGCTGCACTGGTTACCTGTGGTTTTTCGGGTGCGTTTCAAGGTGCTGATTACCATCTTTAAAGCGCTCCATGGCACGGGACCTAGTTACTTGCGGGATCGCATCCTCCCACATACATCCCTGCGGCCAATTCGCTCACACAGGGAGGGACTTCTCCTGGTGCCGTCCACTAGGCAATGCCAACGGGCGACGCCAAGGAGTAGGGCCTTCTCTGTGATGGGCCCAACCCTCTGGAATGACCTCCCCCCCGACATTAGAACCACTTCTGACCTCCGCTCCTTCCGGCAAAAATTGAAGACTCACCTGTTCCGATTAGCAGGCCTGGCATAATTACAACTGTCCCTCCTGGCAAATGTATTATTATCTGGTTATCTTAGGGGTTTTTTAATTCGTTGTGTCTGTTTTAGGGATTTAAAATTTGTATTTATATAGCTTTGTACAGTTCTTTTAATTGCATTTTAACCTCCTCCAAACTGTACATATTTAACTTTTTTACTGTATTTTCTGATATTTCTATGGACTGTACACCGCCCTGGGTCCCTTTTGGGAGAGGGGGCGGTCTAGAAGCACCAAATATAAATAAATAAATAAATAACATTACACTTAAAATATGATTACCTACTAGCCAGAAAGTGTCTCTTTGAGCCTAGGCCATTTCTTGTATCTATTCACAATTGATTTTCTTGTGAAGCTCCATTCCACTTGTTACTGTGTTCTTTATTCTCCAGCCTGCCTTAACAGGCCCTAGGAAGATTCAGCTGACATTGCTTCACACAATAAGATCCAACACATTAATGCGAGACCTCAGCACAGTGCAATTTTCACATAATAGCTTTGTATATTATGCCTTCCTGTATGACTCTCCTCTTTTCAAAAGACTGTTATAGAAATTATCTCAGAAGCATTAAGTGGCAGAAGCTACTCATCCACCAGCTCTAGCTCTTTACCGCCCCCCCCAAAAAAAAAATCGAGGCAAATTAACAACAACCATGTATATGCAAAACCCTATCATATCTATTCAAATTAACCCAATCATAGCTGTTCAAATAAAACCCACATAAAGGCATACAGGGAGATCTGTCAACAGTAAATAGTGGGATTTCACAACCTTCTTCAGTCCTTTAGTCTATTTTCTCACTACTGTCAATTTAAAATGCAACATCTCAGAAGAGACTTCTCTAGCTGTGTGCTTAGATTGCGTTCCTTCCAGAAGTGGTATTCAGCAGGTTCTGCCCAGTTCTGGAGAGCCAATAGCGGAAATTTTGAGTAGTTTGGAGAACCAGTAAATATCGCCTCTGACTGGCCCCGCCCCCATCTATTCTCTGGGAATGGGGATTTTGCAGTAACCTTCCCCTGGAGTGGGGAGGGAATGGAGATTTTACAGTATACTTCCCCTGCCACACCCACAAAGCCACGCCCACCAAGCCATGCCATGCCCACCAAGCCACACCCACAGTAGTAAAAAAAATTGAATCCCACCACTGGTTCCTTCCATAATAATTTAAATGTTGGTGTTAGATCTAGGATGGTATAACGATTAAGAATTTGGACTGGAGCAGAGACATCTAAGTTGAAGCCCACCCTAAACCATAAGCAAAGGTCAGAGAGCACCAAACACCCCTCATGTCAACCCTGACCTACAAATATTTTCCTTTATTGGTACATCCCCATTCCTTCTCTGAACAGAGATGCCTTTTGTCTGATTGTTGTCTGGCCTGTGACTCTTCCTTTTCTGTCTCAAGGTTATTTTCACAGCCCATTACAGTCTGCTACCATGGTGAATAACCTAGAAATTGTTTCATTACTTTGAATGGCCTGAAGTAACCCTGATTTCTTCTGGGTTTATTAAAAAGATAGTTCCAAAAAAACTAGCAGGAGGCACTTGCATTCACATAAATTCAAAAAGCCAACATAATGGTCCCATCCTGTATCTTGTTTGATCCTCAAGCCACCGAAGGAGTCTAAGGGTTAGCAAGCCATCATTTCTCGGTCTCCGGAGCAATTTTCTTAAGCTATATGCCAAGTCATGCATTTCAGGTTTGATCATCACCGTTTATCCCCAGAAAGTTTTCCATTCTCTCCTCTTGCCGGCTTGCCTTGTATTGGATAATTAGAATTATTGGCAGCAATAATCAGTAATGCTATAGCTGCACTTTTGCCAAACTCCACCGAGATTGCAGTTCCAATTCTTAAGTGACTGAAGGTAATTGAATGAGTGTGTTTTCCTGTGGATGGCTTGTCAGTCAAGTTGCTATGCTGCTTGCTTTGTGTTTTGTCGTGTTTTAAGGTACAGTATAGGTGGTACCTTGCTCAACAGTAGTAACTGTGAGAGGCATCTTGGAGTCCTAGTGGGCAACCATTTAAATATGAGCCAGCTGTGTGCAGCAGCTGCCAAAAAAGCCAACCCAGTCCTAGGCTGCATCAACAGAGGGATAGAATCAAGATCACGTGAAGTGTTAATACCACTTTATAATGCCTTGGTAAGGCCACACTTGGAATACTGCATTCAGTTCTGGTCGCCACAATGTAGAAAAGATGTGGAGACTCTAGAAAGAGTGCAGAGAAGAGCAACAAAGATGATTAGGGGACTGGAGACTAAAACATATGAAGAACGGTTGCAGGAACTGGGTATGTCTAGTTTAATAGAAAGAAGGACTAGGGGAGTCATGATAGCAATGTTTCAATATCTCAGGGGTTGCCACAAAGAAGAGGGAGTCAAGCTATTCACCAAAGCACCTGAGGGTAGAGCAAGAAGCAATGGGTGCAAACTGATCAAGGAGAGAAGCAACTTAGAACTGAGGAGAAACTTCCTGACAGTTAGAACAATTAATCAGTGGAACAGCTTGCCTCCAGAAGCTGTGAATGCCCCAACACTGGAAGTTTTTAAGAAGATGTTGGATAGCCAACTCCATCCCTTCCAACTCTGCTATTGCATTGTAAATATTATATATAGAGATCCTGAATAGATTTTTTTTCTCTTGGATTCAGCAGGTTGCTTTCACTGCAGGTAGTAGGTATATTGCCTTCTTTTCAAGTTGTGTGTTTTCATCTGTAGCTATTAAGGAGCTCAAATCAACACAAAAGAAAGACGACTGAGGGAAGGCCCAAGTTTCATGTTTTAATTCAAAATGTGCAAATAAAAAAAGAGCTGCTACTCTGATTTTAATGGTGCGTGTATGTGACATGAATTTGATGAGACAAAGTTTTGTCTTAAAACTTTAGGAGCCTGCAGGTCAGCTCTCCCAAATAAATCCACCACTATCTGGATGACTGAGAATCTCTACAGACTTTTAGCTATACAGTTTGGGAAGGACACCCTTGGAATGGTGTGGGACAGTGGTGGGTTTCAAAAAATTTTTAGAACCTCTTGTGGCCAGCTTTGTGGGAGTGGCTTGCCAGCCATGTGACCAGGTGGGAGTGGCTTGCCAGCCATGTGATTGGGTGGGAATGGCTTGGCAATCATGTGACTGGGTGGGCATGGCCAACTTGTAACATGTGGTGAAAGTCACTTAACAACACTCTTGCTTAGCAACCAAAATGTTGGCTCAGAAACTCTGGCATTTGAAGCACATAAGTCTTAAAGCTGTCAAGTTACAAGACCCTTGCACCCCTAACCCTTTAGAAAAAAAATACCCCCGGGGTGTTCAAACTTGACAGCTTTAAGACTTGTGGACTTCAACTCCCAGAATTCCTCCTCCAGTCATGTTGGTTCAGAAACTCTGGCATTGAAGTGTGCAAGTCTTAAAGCTGTCAAGTTACAAGACCCTTGGACTCTTAGAGGCAGGCAGGGAAATTGGTGAGCCAGCCAATCAGTAAGCGTCTGGAGGGGCAAGCATGGTGCGGACAGGTGGGGGGAGGGAGCTGGAACCGGTTCTAAACGGCACGGTAGATTTGTGGAACCTCTTCTATAGAAGAGGTTAGAACTAGCAGGAACCCACCCCTGGTGTGGGAGTAGGAATGGATTTACAGAGGAAAAAATTGCAGACTACAGGAGTACCACTCAGGTGAACCTGAGGACACATATAAACGTCCAAGTGCTACAAGGACCCTCTAAAAGAATGCAAATGACCAACTGTCTGGTCATTTGCATTCCATTCTCCACTATCCTGTCAGAGCTGAAGAAGCTTCTTGAATGAGAAGAGAAATGTTTTCAAAGAAAAAACAAGAAAGTCCAGTTGCCTCCTGAAAAAGCATCCTTGGGACAACCATGATCTGGATGACTGCGAATTTCTACAGACTTTTAACCAGAGATGGTGTATCATTCAACAACTGCCCAACTTCCATATCATTTAACCCCAAGCAAAATGTCTTCTAATTTATAGGAATTAGTAATGGGTTTAAATAACTGTGCGTGTAAGGGGGAGAGTGCTTGCTCAGACACGTAGTGGGCAGTCAACTTTTTCCTTTAACTCCATTATTGTTTGTACAAAAGATTCATATCCAACTTACCTGCCTGAGTTTGTGATAAAAATAAAGTGTTTTCCCTGTCCTGTCATTTTTGACTCCCGGAGGGTGTTGTTCAGGGAGCTCAGGGAGCCAACATTGTCTGAAGATACTTTCCATGGTCATGTGGCCAGCATAGTTATACACCGAGGCACACAAAAAACTGCTACCTTCCCACTGAAGTGGTACCTATTAATCTACTTGCATCTACTTGAAAACCAGGAAGGTTACAGTTTTCTGCTGGATCCTGTGGGGAGAACCTGACACAGTTTTTTTCAGGCACTTTCTGACATCCATAATAAGTGTTGTTTCTTTTGCAGTGGGCCTTTATGGTGGCACACGCTAACTGCAGAGTTGAGGCAGGCCCTTTTTTGATCATGCCCTTGACAACATATTAGTTATTTATGCATTTATTTGGAGGCTGCTGAACTCAAAATGACTCTAGGTGACTTAGACTGAAAGTGGAAAAACAGTACAGTAAAAAAAAATCCTGTGCATCTGGACAACCATGCTCCCTCAGAAAAATTACCTCACCATAGGGTTTCAAGAACACCTACACCCTTAGATTTATATGCCAGCTTTCATATATGAAGTCAAGGTGGCATGCATTGCATTCCTTCCAATAGAAGAGTATATGTGTAGTTCAGGGTTGAACAGTGGAGTCTTTGGTGCTCTCTAAAATGATTGTTTCATTGTAGACATTTGGTTACTGTTAGATCGGGGCAACGAGAGAACAGACTAGGGACACGGAGTGACTTATCAGCTCTTTATTAATAGTAGTAGTGATCCAGCTTGCTCTGTGGTCGGAGGGTTCCCCTTTTATAGGGATCGGGTACGCCCCTCGACCAATCAGAACGATACCTGTTTCCCGCTGTAGCAGCGGACCAGAGAGGAGACTTGCCTCGATATATGCTAATATCTAACACCCCTCCCCTCCTAGACGGAACGTTGCGGTAGGTAACATAGTCTTTTAGGTATGTTGGGGGTTGCCTTGCTCGGGAGGAGCGTCGTAGTTCTGGTTGGTCAGAAGTGGTTGCAGGATCGGATGCTTTTCCTGTTCCACGTTCTGAAGGTTTCGTGCCCTCGTAGCTGGGGCGTTCCGGAGTCTGCTCGGTTGCGTTGTCTGGGGGTTGCTCTGCTTCGTGCTTGCTTTCTTGTTCCGAGCTTGGTTCGCAGGTGTCGTAGTTTTCTATGATGGGGCTCTCGCGTGGCTGACTTTCTGTAGGCAGGAAAATCTCGTCTTCGTTTCGAAGGTCTGAGTGTGCTAGGCGACCCCGAAGTTGATCGATGTGCCTTTTCCAGTTCCGCCCATCTTCCAGCTCCAGCAGATACGATCGTGGACCCGTGATGCCAATGATCTTTGCCGGCATCCACAATGTTCCCCCTGCATAGTTGTGGGCGTATACGGAATCCCCTATACTAAAAGACCGAATTTTGCTTGTGGAGTCTGGGGGAGCTGTGGCAGAGTAATTTGGGTGAAGACGGTCCAGGTGAGACCGTAAACGGCGGCCCATGAGTAGTTCAGCGGGGCTCCTACCCGTCGTTGCGCTAGGGGTAATATGCTGAATTAAGAGGTAATGGTCAATGCGTGTTTGCCAATCACCTGGACCCATCCTAGCGAGGGCCTCTTTTGCGAATCGCACCATTCTCTCCGCCTGTCCATTTGATGCCGGATGGAATGGCGCGACGAGGGCGTGCCGAATTCCCTGACCTGCTAGATATGTCTCAAATTGCATGGCCATGAACTGGGGCCCGTTATCGGAGACCAGGAGGTCGGGCAGGCCATGGGTGGCGAAAAGTCGCCGTAGAACCTTAATGACTGCCTCTGCCGTGGTTGAAGTCATTAGGACTACTTCTAGCCATTTTGAGTATGCATCCACAACTATAAGGAAAGTCTGACCTTGGAATGGCCCTGTGAAGTCGATGTGTATTCGCGACCAGGGTGCTTTAGGTTTCTCCCATTCTGTGGCGGGCGCTTCCGGGGGTGCTGGTCTCGATTCCTGGCATGGGTCGCAAGTGGCCACCCACTCCTCTATTTCTTTGTCCATGTTTGGCCACCAAACGTAACTTCTTGCTAACGCCTTCATCCTAACAATCCCCGGATGACCCACATGTAAAGCATCTAATACATTCCTACGTAAAGCATACGGAATAACAACTCGATCCCCCCACAATAAGCAACCTTGTAACACTGAGAGTTTGTCCCGTTTTGACCAAAACACTTTGAATTCTGGGCCCACGTTTCCCTTCGGCCACCCCCTCCAAACCCAAGTTTGAACTTGCTTTATTAAATTGTCTTTAGAGGAGAAACTTGCAACGTCGTATGAAGAAACCGGTCCAGAGTCCAAACAGTCAATGAGCAATACCGGTACTTCTGGAGTGGGGTCTGGCAGAATGTCAGGTAATGGGCAACGGCTGAGTGCGTCTGCGTGTCCGAGAGTGGAGCCCGGTCGATGAATCAATTTGTATGAGTACGCAGCCAGGAAAACAGTCCACCTGGTCATGCGTGGAGAAAGGGAGACTGGAGTGGGGCGGTTTCCCGCCAAAAGTCCCAACAGCGGTTTGTGATCCGTAATCAGTTCAAAATCGCGGCCGTAGAGGTATTCGTGGAAACGTTTTACTCCAGCTACAGCAGCCAGCGCTTCCCTGTCCATTTGGCTGTAATTCCTTTCGGCCGATGAAAGAGTCCTGGAGTAGAAGGCGATGGGTGCTTCTTTTCCGTCGGGCATCCTGTGGCTGAGGACTGCTCCAACTCCGAAAGGTGATGCGTCGCAGGTCAATACCAGCGGTAGGGTCTGGCTGTATTGGACAAGCAGTGAGTCAGTGGTGAGCAGGCGCTTTACTCCGGTGAAAGCTGCAGCTTCGGATCGTCCCCATTTCCATGGTGCATTCCTCTGGAGTAGACGGTGTAGTGGCTCAGCAACGGTCGCCTTCTGCCTCAGAAAAACGCTGTAGAAGTTAAGTAGTCCGAGGAAGGCCTGCAACTCGGTCTGATTTTGTGGTGTGAGGGCGTCCTGGATCGCCTTAATTTTCTTTGAAGTGGGGTGTATTCCCTGACCATCGATTCTATAACCCAGGAATTCTACGCTAGGCACGTTAATTTGGCATTTTTCCTTTTTGAGGCGGAGACCCTTTTCTCTGATTCTGGCCAAAACAGTTCTGACTCTTTTATTTAATTGCTCCTCGTTTGCAGCGGACACCAAGATGTCGTCAAAATAGGGGACGACTCCCGGTATCCCTTGCAAAAGTCGTTCCATGACGCTCTGGAACAATCCTGGGGCAATACTCACACCGAATTGTAGCCGGTTACATTTGAATGCTCCTCTATGCATCACTATAGTTTGGGCCTCCGCTGTGGCGCTATCAACTGGCAGTTGCTGGTAAGCTTGTGCCATGTCTAATTTAGCAAATACCTTTCCTGGCCCCAACGAGTGCAATAAGTGCTGGACTACAGGCACAGGATATGCGCTCTGTTGTAGCGCGACATTAATTGTGCATTTATAGTCCGCGCAGATGCGGACTGACCCATCTGGTTTGACTGGGGTCACGATGGGTGTTTCCCAGCGCGCGTGATCCACCGGCTCAAGGATTCCTTGCTCCACTAACTTATCTATTTCCTTATCTATTTTTGGGCGGAGTGCAAAAGGCACTCGTCTCGGTTTAAGTCGGATTGGCGCCACTTTGGGGTCTAAATTGAATGATATCGGTTTACCCACATACTTACCTAGACCGGGGCTGAACACATCCTCGAACTCCTTAAAAATCTGTTCAGCGCTGCTGTTTTCCATGGCGTTGATTCCGATGACTTCTAACCCCAGGGCTTCAAACCAATCAAGCCCCAGAAGGTTCTGTAATGGCGCGCTGGCGATGGTCACGGGCAGCTGGGCTACGATGTCCTTGAAACGGATCTGGAATGTTCCTTGGCCCACGATGGGGACTTGGTTCCTTTGGTAGTCTCGTAGCAGGACGTCTGGAGCGCGTAGTTGGCTCTTTCTGAGGCTAGGGATAGCCTGTTTCATGGATGCCCATGAAATGATCGTCAGGGTTGATCCTGTGTCAACTTCTAGCTCGCAAGGTGAGCCCTCCAAGAGGACTGTGACTCTCAGCCTTTTGGGCCGCTTGGGGTGGACCTGATTTATCGTGGTGAGATACGTTCGCAACTCCTCTCTCTGGGTCAACTCTATCTCACCATCTATATCCTGAAAATACTTTCGTTGAGCGTCTTGATAGAACGCTCTCTCAGCTCTTTGCGTGTAGTCTCTCTGGGGATACGCTCGCTCAGCTCCTTGTGAGTAATCTCTCTGGGGATACGCTCGCTCAGCTCTTTGGGAACTTTCTCTCTGGGTAAACACTTGTGGATTTCTCTCTGGGCGCCCTTTTTGATTCCGCCAAGCCCCTGGGTTGGGCTTCTGTTGGCGGTACATGGGTGGCTGCCGTGAGGCAGGGACTCCGCTCCGGCACACTCGTGCGATGTGCCCAAGTTTGTTGCAGTGCGAACAAACAACGTTCCTGAACCTACAAATAGACCTGGGGTGATTCCCTCCGCAGCTTGCGCAGGGCGGCAAACGGGATCCGGGTCTCCCCCCAGGCCTCAAGTGACTGCTCTGCATCAGGTGACTGTCCTCGAACTCGGGATCCTCGTAGTCAGGGCTTGTGTCCTCGTAGTGCACTCTGGTCTGCCTTGGTGCTGGCTGGTTTACGCTGAAACCTCGTTGTATGGTTACCGATGATTTCTCTGCTGACTCTGACGCTCTTGCTTCGTTTAGCGCTATCTGTAGGGTTAAATTTGGGTTTGCCAACAGCTTCTTTTGTAGTGAAATGTCTCTTAACCCACAGATGAGCTGCGCTAAGATGTGCTCGTCCAGATCCCTGAACTCGCAGTGAGTTGCTGCTTTACGCAGGGCTGCAACATATTGATTGATGGATTCTCCCGCCTTCTGGTTCCGCGTGTTGAATTCCTTGCGGCAAACATGGCGCGTAATGAGTTTGTAGAGCCTGTTGCAACGCCGTCCACGATACTGCCTGTATTGGAGTAGGCGCGGTGAGGTCTCTGGCCGTGTTGAAGACTTCTTTTCCGCAGTAGCCGAGGAAGATGTTTTTCTTCCGGGCGTCGGTGATCCCCGTGTATTCGTTCGCTTCGAGAAAACACTCGAAACGAATCATGAAGGCTTCCCATTCGTTGTTCGCTGGGTCGAATGGAGCGGGGGGAGTGTGCATCGCCATCTTCTCTCGTTTGAATTTGCCGCGCTGCGGTGACCTGAGATGGCTGCCGGAATTTCTGCTGAATTCCTAGGCTGGATCAAATCCGGAGATTCTGGAGGTAGCTTTCTTCGTCCTATCTGTCTCTCGATCCCACCCTCGTCGCCAATGTTAGATCAGGGCAACGAGAGAACAGACTACGGACACGGAGTGACTTATCAGCTCTTTATTAATAGTAGTAGTGATCCAGCTTGCTCTGTGGTCGGAGGGTTCCCCTTTTATAGGGATCGGGTACGCCCCTCGACCAATCAGAACGATACCTGTTTCCCGCTGTAGCAGTGGACCAGAGAGGAGACTTGCCTCGATATATGCTAATATCTAACAGTTACCCAACTAGGCAACTTTATCAGTTCTAATGAGTGCAGGGTTTTCTCCCTGTTTATATACAGTAGCTTGCCCTGCCAATGTTGATGAGGCTTTTCCTCTGGGTGCTGGGTGCTGTAACTGGGTTGTATCTCCCAACCATATAAAATCAGCACCCATAAAGGCAACATTGCCACTATGTGTTAAAGGATCTTTGTGACGTAAGCTAAGTGCAGGGCTCTGCAAGCCAGGGGAAAAAAATAAGATTTAAAACATGCTGAGACAATCCTGTAACTCAATTTATAATTTATTGAGATATGGGCATATACTGCCAGGAACGGGAAAGAGCAAACTAATCGTCAGGCAATAACCTTTAAAGCTGCAGATGGGGTTCAAAGGAGGGCACTTAAAAGCAGTTTAAATATAGGTTAGGGAGACTCAGAAATGTGGAATTTAGAGCTAAATTTCTACTTGGAGAAAATCTCAACTTGAATAGAGGGAAAATTAGAAGATAGAAGAGCATGAAATTATACCTTTCCTGAATCTGGGCTCAGCGAGGTTTTGCAAAAGCTAAGGCTGGGCACAATGCCTAGGAAACAAGAAAGGGGATTGGTTGAAAGTGTGAGTAGCAACACAAGCACAGCAGCAATCAGGAGGAAGAAGCAGTGAGGTTTAGCATCTTATATTTATTTATATGATTTATCTACCCGCCCATTTTACCCGGTGACTCTGGGTGGCTTTGGAGGATTGAGAGCACAAAAACCACAACACGCAGACCCTGCACCCAAGGATAAAACGATGATCTCTCTCATGAAAACAACTAAACAACCATTATAAACAAAAAGAGCTCCTTCCCAATCTGTTTTTGTCCCACCTGGAATTCTTAAGGGAATCTCGGGGTTTTCCTGGTATGACAACCCCATTGGAAATTATCTTGATTGGAAAATGCAAGACTGTTTGCATAATTAAAGCCACCCTATGACCTCACATTTGTTTAACAATAGAAATCATTCTTTTTGGCTCTGGCTGGAACTTAATCAGAGGCAATCCATAAACTTCCATAAGCCAAGTAGTCAGGGGTGAAATCCTCCCAGTTCGGCCCAGTTCAGCCAAAGCAGTAGGGACAATTGTCCTTGGTTCTGCAAAACAATAGTAAAAATAAAAAAAGCTTCCGAGGATCGCATGGCTCACAGCTGATCTGCTCGATTGTCGGAAGATTTCCCCCCTCCCCCCACTTTTTTTCCATTTTTTTAATTTTTTTGAATAAAAAACCCCAAACAAAATCATCCTCCATTGCAAATTGTAAAAAGTGTGTCAATTGGTTACAGAGAGTTTTTGTGCATCTCTTCCACAGTCATCACCTCTGATTCATATCAAATTATCTATTTTACATCACATATACTTATATATATTGTTATCATCATACCTCATCCTTCATATGACTATAGTTGTTTTAAAGTCCCTTTATAACAAACATTCCAAAATTTAAAACAAAACCACATAGTGGCATTCCTTTATCTATTTTCAATATCATCTAACCACATTATACCTTTATAACACATTCAAAAAAAATTATATTTAAAACAAAAAAATTTAAACCTCTTTTCATAATCATTGTTTACAATTTATATCCAATTTCCCTTTTATCCTGTCAATACAAATTATTACATTGATATCATTATCAGTCATTTATTTAACAATAGTTTGATTAAGTTTAACTTACTTTTTCCAGTTTTTTTCAGCATTTAAAATATTTACCAAATTTCCTCTTAGCAAACCAATACATTATATATATTATATAATGTATTGTATATATATACATTGTTATCCTTTATCTAACTTTATCCATTTAACATAATGCTCTAATTTTGACAAAATTTTTAAACCTCTTTTCTTAATCATTATATACAATTTATATCCAATTTTCCCTTTCATCATATCAATACAAATGATTATATTATTATCATTATCAGTCATTTATTTAGTGATAATTTGACTATATTTAACTTACTTTTCCCCCTTTTTTCACCTTTTAAAAATTTATACCAAATTTCTTCTTTTAAAACCAATATATATGTGTACATTGTTATCATTATCAATTATTTACCTAACTTTATAATTATCACTACATTTTTAACATAGAGCTCTAATTTTAACTAAATTTAACTAGTGTTTTATTATTAATTTTCATATCTCAACCTGTGTCTTTCCAGTAATAGTATAGTTCTATTTCTTTTGCCATTTGTGGTATTGGTCTTCTGGTTATTTCCTTAATCAAATTTGTTTGGACTTCTCTTCGCAACTTGTTACTTATTACATATCTTGTAAAATCTCAAAACCCTCCATCAGCTTCCTTAATCAGTTTATCTTTGGTTATCAGTAATGTTTTGGTCAAAATTTATCTCCTTAAATCCATCCATTCTTTCTTTTTCCATCTTCTATATCTTGAAATCTGTAGCAAAACACCTTTCCATCTATCTTCCCTTTCCTTAGTCCACTCTTTCCATCTCCAATCACACTCAGTTCACTGTCAATATCCATGGTTATCTTGCCTCTTTGTTCATTTTCACCCTGGGCTTTTAGGAGTCCAGCCTCCACTTTTTCCTTTTGCTCAATTTCTTCTATTTGCTGTTTATCTTCCATTTTTCCATCAGGTTTTGCCACATTAAAATTTATATTTTCAATATTTTCCCATCTCTTATCAATTCTCTCTGTTGTTTCTAATAGTCTTTGAATTCCAGACATAATCTGTTGCAATGTTATGGTTTCTTTTTGAATCCGTGTCATCCTTACAATTAATAAACACAGCTACTCTGGTTTAAAAATGAATCTTTGTTATCGCTTCTTTCCAGCTAGCAACAAACATCCAAAGGGCACCTGTGTAAACAATCCATGTCCTTCTTTATAAACAAGGTGAAGCCTTTAAAGTGCAAGGTCAAAATGATCAAAGGGAAAAAAGAAAAAGCAATGTTTCCAGGTCTCAACCTCCAACCTCCAAGTGGCAGTGTAACTTCTCTTCCCTCTCAGGTTACTACACTCTTTATATACCTTTTAAATCTTCTTTATGTTTCAGGCTTAAAAGAAATAAAGTTCTTAAAAGAAACCAAATAAAAAGAAAAAATCCATCCCAACCAATATTGTAAAAATAAAGGAAAAAAATTAATCCATAGATAAAAGAAGAAATAGAAGGAGAAAATCCAAGACTTTCACTTTAAAAAGTAAAACGTAAAAAAATATTAGCAAAACTTCCATCAATAGGAAAAAAAGATAACACACTGTCCAATTATGCTAATTCTGCTGCTTATTTTCTTTTCTTTACCAATTTGATTTAACTTCAATCTTTTTGGGGCAGTCTTTTATAAAAATAAATTTTACTCCCCAGATGGACACACTTTCTCTTTCTGCTTTCCTCCCGTTGCGGAGCTGTTCCAACTTCAGCAGCTTGAGGCTGTGCTTTTTGTCGCCAACAAGAAGAGATTCTCTTGGATTGATCAAGGACTTTGCGATGTCCCTGAGATCAATAAGACGTACTCTTCCCTGTCACCATCTCTTCGGGATGGTTTAGGTGCAGATGGACCGTCCAGCGGCAAAAGTATCAACTGTGATCTTGGAGCCCTGAGATCACATGTCGTGTCGTCACGACGTCAGCTCCCATTCCCCCCCCCCCACTTTTTAAAGCACTTTTTTCCTGCTGGTTTGGGTGAATAGACAGGAAAAACATGCTTTAAAAAGTGGGGGAAAGCTTCTGATGATTGCGCGGATCAGATGTGAGCCACATGATCGCCAGAAGCTTTTAAATGCTTTACAAAGTGACAAAAAGTTGGCCACACCTACCCAGTCACATGACCTCCCCACCAAACCATGCCCACAGAACCGGGGGGGGGGATTATGATTTCAAAACTGCAAGTAGTCTCTTTTGAAATAGCATGATGTAGTCCATGTAGTCATTTCCTACTCCTCTCTCCCTGAGGGCTGCTTATAAGGCAACATAAGTCTCAAAGGAAATTTCTCATTTATACCACAAATGATCAAAATGTAGTTTCTCGGCTTTTGGGCTCAGATCAAGTGTGTGTAGCTTTATACGTGTCAGGTTTATTGGTCTCTGCCACAACTGCCTACAACCTTTTATTGAATTGCTGTTAGGGTTCCAAATAACATCCAAAATTAAATCAGAGTCCAAGGCAAAATATTGCTCAAAGTTCCAATTTATTAAGAGAATCCTGTTGGCACACCTGGGAAAACCCAAATCTGAAAGCTTCCCAGTTTCCCCCACCCAGTTGAAAGTTCAAGATCTTGCTCTCATACCCACAAGTCCATCTCATGGTCCAACCTCCCACTGCCATGCTGGCAGTTCCACCCATACAGTTCCGGTCAGATGCAGAGGTGCAGAGACAAAGTATGACCTTGGCTTTCTAGAAAGAATTTTGTTATGACTATGTAGCATCTAACTCTGTACAATCTCCCCTCCCATTTTCCCACAATAGAAAATGCCTAGTAGAATAATAGAAAGTGTGGCAGGCCAAAGATCCAAAGGGGGAAAAAGGCTGCAGGCCTGACAACTGCATGGGAAGTTCACTAGCCAGCCTAGCCTAGTGAAAAACCGGCATCTGCAGTGAGATCTAAAAATCTATTCCATTCAAAGTCCCATTTGTTGATATCCCCAACAATTAATGATTGAGCAGAGCTCAGTTCTTCGTTTTCTCATTTACTTCAGAAATGAATGCACATCATTAATCCATCTATTGTGTAACTCTTAAAGTCTATTCATCCGCGCACAATGGAGAGAATGTAGTATGACATGCACAGAAAGATATATGAACGCGACGGTGTGAGAGACAATGCCTTCTGCTTAGCATAATTACATAGCAGAAAGATAAGGGTAGACAGCAGATTTCCTTCCATTGATGCATCACTTTTAACTACCTGATACTCAATATTACTAGTCTCAGATTATTACTACCACCGTCGTGCATAGATTCACTTTCGGTTGTTCTAAATCAGTGTTTCTCAAACTTGGCAACTTTAAGATGTGTGGACTTCAATTCCCATATTTCCCCAACCAGCATGGTTGGCTGAAAAGTTCTGGGACTTGAAGTCCACACATCTTAAAGCTACAAGTTTAAGAAACACTGCTTTAAATCATGAGTGTCAAACTCGATCGTGTCATGTGACGTATTGTGACCTATTGTGATTTATTTTTTTAGCTTGGGTGGGCATAGCCAGAATGGGACTCATCCTCCCCATCATGCCACCAGTTTGACAGGCCTGCTCTAAATGATAATAAACATAAATGGAATAAAGTAAATGTTGACCTTTGAAAGCCCTCTAAAAATTTCACTCCATATTCATTTTGCTCTTTCAGTTTCTTGTTCTTCATTCATATTTTTCTTTCTTTTTTTCTTTTTTTCCTGACTCTAGTTTCTTCTGATTATGTTTGTCATTAAAGGATATAAATAAAAATAATATATAAATACAAACTAACATTAAGGACTTCGTAATTTCTGTCTAAAATGAAAGAATAGCAACCCCCCCCCCCAAAAAAAACCTGGAAATTCTAGACTATGCCAGTTATCTCTACTTAAAATATGACTGTTATTCAGATAATTTCTCATTCAGATTTATCCAAGGTTGTTTTCCGTTGCAATTTTGTGTTGCTAACCACCTGGAAACATGTAGCTGACATCTGGATCAAATATTCTGACTAACAGGAACCTGCCCATTTCTTTTAAATGTAGAATGAAATTATATTCTCTGTGATGCTTTTTAAATGTTAACATTTCTTGGGAGCTGTAAATAAATTATTTGATTTGATGTATATATTTTGTTTAATCTTAGTCACCAGTCAAACCCAGGGAAACAAGAAGCAGAAATCTAACTAACAGTTCCTAAAATGTCATGCTGGGTGTTTGTTTTGTGACCTTGTAAGCAGAAACATTTGTAGAGTGACATTTAATCACTTAAATCAACTAAGGACAATTTCCAAAACAACTCACTTGAGAAAATCATTGGATGTTGTAGATTAAGGGGTGATCAGGATGTTGCAGAGTTTCTACAAGTTGTACTGTTGAATCTATTACATAAAATCATTAATAAGCTTTATTTACAGAAACATTTGTAAATCTTTATGCCTGCCTAAATGACCTACACACTCCCCCTCCCCATTGGTTTGTGATTTTCTTTGCCTCTATATACTGTGTAGAAGGATGCACTCGTATTCACTAGAGAAAGAGAGAGATAATTAGATAGATAGATAGATAGATAGATGATAGATAGATAGATAGATAGATAGATAGATAGATAGATAGATAGATGATAGATAGATAGATAGATAGATAGATAGATAGATAGATAGACTTTTGTTAAATTATCAGCATGTCCATGCAACTGCAAAGTGGCAAGAGAAGGAATATATATGCAAGTCATTATGCTGATTTCAGCATGCATGAGACAGGCAGGCAGGCAGGCAGGCAGGCAGGCAGGCAGGCAGGCAGACAGATATGTATGCACTTATCTATCATGTATGCATATAGATAAGTATAAAAAAGAAATCCTTTCAGATTTTACTCCACTAGTTGTTGCTGAGTCTAGGGGTGACGCTCATCAGCATTTCAAGAACATTGGGCCAGCACATTTCTGTGGTCATCTGGCCAGTGCTGTTACCATCTCACCAAAGTGAGACCTATTTATCTACTTGCATTTGCATGCTTTCAAATTGCCAGGTTGGTAGGAGCTGGGGAGCGAGGATGGGAGCTCCCCCCGGCCACATGGTGCTCAGGTCTTGAATTTGGGCTTCCAGCTTTCCAGCTGACATGTTAACTGCTGAGCCACCACAGATTCTAAGAATTTGGAGAAAGAGCAGGGCGTAAATGAAGTTTCCAGATTAACTCTCAAATATTAAACTATATTCCCTCCCTCCCTTCCTTTTATCTTAAGTAATTATTGATTTTTGATGACTGCCTGGACAAAATCCCTTCAGTTTTCTTGGCAAGGTCTTTCAGAAATAGTTTGCCCTTGACTTCTTCCTTGGGCTGAGAGAGAGAGAGACTGGCCAAAGTTCACCCATCTGGCTTCGTTCTGAAGGCAGGACTAGAATTCACAGTTTGCCAGTTTCTAGCCTGGTTACCTTGATCACTCCATCACCCCATGTTTCAGAACTAAATTAGTTCAGGTTTAAATATCCAGTCAGTCATTAACTGTAGATGGCAAAGTATTTGTTTGCCAATAGTAATTGTGTCTATAAGATTTGAAATGAGGCATAACCCATGATTTCTATATTTTAAGTTTGTGCATCCTTGAAAAAGAAGAAAAAAATGTTTAATGACTTTAACAAACCTACTAACCTTGAAGGGAAAGTTAACGCTGAAAAATATTTTAATTTGATTACCTTATCACTTCTTGAACACCAAAGAATTTGATGGAAAGGAAGAGGATTTTAAATGCACCAAGCTTTGTATAATAAAGTAGTAGGAAAAAGTAAAGAATATATTTTCCAACCTTCTAGCTGTCAAAAATAGATCATGAATCTAACATGAATTGTGTAGTTTCAGTAAAACAGATCATCTGAAAAAGCCTTCAGCTCAAAAATATATTGGACTAGTAGTCATAAAGCTGTTCTAAATGATCAGGAGTAAGAAGCAATGCAACACTGGGCAACTTTATGGGCAACATCAGATTATTCTGGTGAATCCTCTGCCTGTGAAAAATTCTCTGAAATATTGCCATCTGATGGTACCTTATTTTCCATGGTTGCTCCTAACTTATTCCAGTGGTGGAATTTAAATAATTTAACAACTGGTTTTCTGCCCTGATGACCAGCTGAATGGGCGTGGCTCAGTGGTCATGTGACTGGGTGGTTATGGCCAACTCAACGTTACTCATGTTGATGGGCGTTTAGCCTTAGCTGTTTCAATGTAATAAGGGTTAACCAGAGAGGCAGTTTCTGTAAGCAGGGCAATAAAGATTAGGCTAGAAACAACACCAGAATATTTCCTTCCTGTCTCCCTTACAGGATTAGACCTGCAAAGTGGGGAAAAAAACAAAAGGAGATTTCTTCTAACAACTGGTTTTCCAAACTGCTTAGAAAGTTAACAACCGGTTCTCCCGAAAAGGTGCGAACTGGCTGAATCCCACCACTGGGCCACTCTCCCCCTGGGAGGCTCCCACCAACTTTAGCATCTGGAAAACCATCAAGACCTGGCTCTTTAACTGGGATTTTATTCTGCAGATTGGGGGTGGGTTCCTTCCAGTTCTACAGATCTACCTTGCCATTTAGAACCGGTTCCAGCCTCCCTCCCCCTACCCGTCTGTACATCATCAAGATGAAGAGCGAGAGGAGGAATTCTGGGAGTTGAAGTCCACAAGTCTTAAAGCTGTCAAGTTTGAACACTCCTGGGCTTTTTTTGTAAAGGGTTAGGGGTGCAAGGGTCTTGTAACTTGACAGCTTTAAGACTTGCGTGCTTTAAATGCCAGAGTTTCTGAGCCAACATTTTGGTTGCTAAGCAAGAGCGTTGTTAAGTGAGTTTCACCACATTTTACAAGTTGACCACGCCCACCCAGTCACATGGCCGGCAAGCCACTCCCACCCAGTCACATGGCCGGCAAGCCACTCCCACAAAGCAGGCCATACCTACAGAAGAAGTTCTAAAAAATGTTGAAACCCACCACTGCTGCTGATATAATGATTTGTTAGGATGTCCTTGAGAGAAAGAAGGAGGCACTGGTCAGATAAGGGGCAATGTAGCCCACAGAAGCAATGGGAATGTGGCAAACATCCAAGAAGGAATCCTCTCTAGTTTTGGAGAGAGTAAAAATGAGGGGCAAGAGAGATACTTTCAGAATTGCAAAAATCATGTTTCTGTAATTTTAAAGGTAGTTCTCATGATTGGTGCTTTTTGTCTGGAGTGCCTCAATGGGCTGACATAGGGTGGTTTGGGGGGCACCCTGGGAGTTTGATTTAGCCACTGGGCTTTTAGGTTTTGTTTTATTTTTGCACCGAACTGCCTAGTGTCAGGGGTGGGTTTCTACTGGTGTTACTACTGGTTCGCTTTGCTGCATGTGCATGCACAGTTCACTGTAAATTGTTCTGCGCATGCACAAAGAACATGAAAAACTATTAAAAAACATGCTGGCAATGGCAGAGGCGACCAGGGAACTGGTTCAGGGGCATGGCCAGCCTGCAAAGCTGCAGTTCTGCGACCAAAGCCAAATTACCACTACCCGAACCGATGCGAAACAGTACAAACCCACCTCTGCCTAGTGTTATTTTAATATATTTTAAAAAAATAAATACATTTTAAAGGATCTTGTCCCAATAGATGTGAAAGCAACCAAGTAACACAGGTTTATTCATGTCTTTGTGAAGATGGTATACAATTTTTATACCCAAGAAAATGCTCAGAATGTGAAGGATCTATGTAACTGGACAAGACCCAGCATGAGATTCCATCTTCAAGTTGAACTCAACTTGTGGCTACCACCTGGGCACATCCTCGCAGTTTTATGGGCTGCCTTACAAACGAGGCTTAGCATAGCTTTGTTGATCAGGAATCTAATAATTCTAATGACAACCTGGGCAGATGGCACCACCACTTCAGCAGATTTTCAAGGTCATGGAAAGTTCCTCAGGAAACACCCAATGTCCCTGAGGTACCACCCAATGTCCTTGGAAGACCTCCAAGAGAGGTAGTTAACTATTTCTGTGCTTCCTTATCTCATCTATAGTGCCAACTCCTCTGTATAATGAAGTAAGCAACTTAGCAAGGATATAAAGAGTGTCACAGTATGTTCAGGGTTCATGCTCTTGCTTTTGGGGAGCCCATCTTTATTCAGCTGAATAAACATGTATAGCTTATCAAGGCAAATACCTGGATTCTGTCTTTATTTCTACTGAGACCAGCAAAGCTGCTTTCTTCAAGGATGTTTTTCTACTTCTCCATCTATCCTACCTGTCAGGGGAAATTTCACCCTGAGCTAATGAGGTCTTAGACCGACGGCTTTTCCAAACAGCATATCTTCAAGAAAGCGAAAGTAAGATCCAATAACAAGTTCTAATTAAAACAAACTTTTAATATGAAAGTAAGAAATAAGAAAATAAGCAAATCTATCTAATTGTTACATTTTGGTAAGAGCAAATTATCGTCCACCTTCTTGGCAGACGAACAAAGATCAAAAGGGAAGAAGTCTCTGGAATGTGTGATATATTAGAAACGTGTTAAGCATGCACAGTAAATCATTGCTGATAAGGACCTATGACCTGCACAGTAACTCTTCAGTAACTATTCAGTTCAGCTAGCAAACAATTAACGCAGTGACACTACCGTCCTAATATTTCTCAGTAGTTTTTTTGTCTAAGATCCTGGTTTAGTGTCTGACCTCCAGCTAGAATTGCCACTTGCTGAGACACATCCACCCTCTCAGAAACATACCATCTTTCCCCCAAAATAAGACAAGGTCTTATTTTCTTTTGATCCCCAAAATAAGCACTTGGCCTTATTTTCGGGGACTCTTATTATTTTGGAGGTGCAGGAGGTGGTGAACGTGGTCAACTCATGGCTGCTGCTCTGGTGCAAAATTTTCAGAGAGGGCTTATTTTGGGGGGAAGGCTTATTTTATTGCATGCGCTCAAAAGCCCGATTGGGCTTATTATCTGGGGAGATCTTATTTTCACGGAAACAGGATAGTAATCAAATTTGAATGGACAGGAATTAATCAGGAAAAATATTTAGGCATTGTGTTAGCTAGATCAAACTTAGTGCATTCCTGAGTGTGGCAGTGATGAAGAAGAAAAAGAGTAAAAAAAGAAAAACCAGATTCCATGCTTGGGATTTATGAATGCTAAGTAACGTTCGGTATGTTGTAATGCTTATATATTAAAGCAGGAACAAATCCTGAGCTCTTTTTCTGATTCTTTTGTAGAAGGGAGCCCAGCTATCTGTGTACATAATTTAAAAAGAAATTCAGAAATGTTTTACAAAAATGAAATCAATAGAGTAATTTTTCAGAATAATATATGTGGCTGTGGGAGATGTTTCTTTTCTAAATGTTAATTGCTGAAATGAGTGGGAAGAATTTTACTGAGTTTACATTGGGAAAAGGGAAGGATAAACCAGCCTTTCTAGCGGTATAATGATGATGACTACTACATTTCTTTCACATCTCAATGTGTCTAGAATTTTAACTTTAAATGACATAACTGCTTCTTAGATTGCTAGGCCCTGAGATGCTTGTCCTGTTGAAATGAGTAGAATACAGTTATCTGAGGAAACATCGATAAAATCAGCCACAGAATGTCTGGTTTGAGAATAAAACATGTATGAACAGAATGGCATCTTGCCCTGCAATACACTGATTTAAAAATAAATCCCTTTGGATGGGAAGTTTGTGGAAAGTGTGGAAAGAAATAAAAGCTGAATTGATGATTTATGAATCTGGGAGTTAACAGGGTTAAATAGGGAGGAGAAAAAATTAAGATGGCAGTTACCCGACAGAGAGTAGGACAGAAGTCATAATTCTATGTTTCCTTCCTTCCTTCCTTCCTTCCTTCCTTCCTTCCTTCCTTCCTTCCTTCCTTCCATTTTTTATTTCTTTTTTCATCTTTCATCTTTTTTAACTTTTTATACTTTTAGTGTATCAAACCATTCTAATAACAATGGTTTTTAAGAAAGTAAATCCTTTTTTATATAAAAAAAATGAGATTCCAGCTAGCCATATCATTCAAGACAGAGTTAGATATCAGTGAATTCAGTCCAGCAGAAACTATTGTCTGATAGTTAGCAATGCAATGGGATACAGGTTCTAATGTAATAAATGCTTATTTAGATGTATGCTTAGAAATCAAACTGAATTTATTAAGCGGAGAATGGGCACCACTTATCATCTGTGCAGTATATTTAGGATTAAGATCAGAATAGTTAGCATGGACCTAGCTTTAAGCTAAAAGCCATTCTGTTCTCTGGCTTTACGAATGTTCTGACTTAGGCTTCCTGAGAAAGCATAAATCACAATCTTAGTCCACCAAATCCTCTTTTATTTATATGGCTGTAAATTATGGTCATTAATAGTCCACAAGACTTCACAAACAGTCTGTGAAGGTTCCAGCAGATGTCTGCTTAAGTTGCCACAGTCTTTCAGGGGAATGTTGATAAACACCCACCTTACCTCCCTTGGAATGGTGCCAGAGACCTAATTGCTAAATGCAGAGCAGGGCCAAACTTAGCACAGAGTCAAACAGAACTTTTCAAAACTTGATCGGACTAGATCAGCGGTTCTCAACCTGTGGGTCGGGACCCCTTTGGGGGTCGAACGACCCTTTCACAGGGGTCGCCTAAGACCATTGGAAAACACATATTTTCAAAAAAATATGGAAAACATAAAATAATTTTATGGTTGGGGGTCACCACAACATGAGGAACTGTATTAAAGGGTCGCGGCATTAGGAAGGTTGAGACCCACTGGACTAGATGAACTAATTGTTTCCTGCAAAAGCTCACATCCCATTTGCTCCTCTTTTATGGGAGGAGCCAATCATCTCCAAGCCTTACTCTGAGCCCTGTTTTCTTAATTGTTCTTGCCTTCTGGCAGCTCTGCACATGAACACACTGGGAATAGGCTCCAGCTGTTCTTCTGCCTCGCTGATGTCAGACTCCGGAGGCTCCAAAGGCAGCAAATAACTACCAGGTGGCCTTGGTCCCCTCTCTGCCTCTGACACAGAGCCCTCATCCGAGCCTTCCCCAGACTCTAGGACTGGCCCATGTTCCTCCCCAACCTTCTCACTGTCTGAATCTGCTGCCAGCTCTGCTGGTAGGCCACAATGATGAATGAAATCTCTTGTGTTGGATGTAAATAAATGAGCACATTGTAACAAATCTATATGAGTTTCAATAAAAAAAATATATAAATGATATAAGTAACACACATGAATTTAATATTGGTGCCGAGCAACCGCTTGTAGCACATCATTTATTTCTGGAAGTTAGAGAGGACCTCATCAGTCAGGAGTGATGGAGCAAAGCAGAACCACAAATGAGTAATGAAAGGCCATCAAAAGAAATAAATAAGGGATCCAAAACCTAGCCTGGTGAATAGGCTCTCTTTATGCAACACCAGTTTTAGCCAGCATTGATTGCCTGTTAATATTTTACACTAAATGTTAAATTAATACAGGAGCTGCTTATGAGTTAGTTGTAGAAACTTTCCTAATATTTAGTTTACTGGCAATAGAAAAAAAAAAACTTAGTCATAGCGCTTAAACATCATCCTGAGGGGGAAATTTTTGGTTCTGGGCCCAACCATCTTGTGGATGATCCCTTTTAATTAATTTAATTAATTAATTGGCTGCACATCTTACCATAGAGCAGGGGTGTCCAAACTTGGGAACTTTAAGACTTGTGGACTTCAACTCGCTGGCTGGGGAATTCTGGGAGTTGAAGTTCACAAGTCTTAAAGTTCCCAAGTTTGGACACCCCTGCCATAGAGTAATTCTGGGCAGCTTACAGTTACATATACAGTTAAAAAAACATAAAAATGGCCCTTTATGGCTCTTTTAATGGCCATAAACTATATATTATTTTCTACAGTGTAGCACACAATTCACATTTTTTTAACTGAATACTTTTCTGAGGTTGCAGTTATACAGGGTAAGAATGAATAATCAACTGGCAAGAAACTAAAAATCAATATTTGTGATTGCAAAAGGGTTTATTTAGTTTTCCCTTTCCTTCTTCCTTTTTAATGAGGTCCTTTTTTATTGCAAGATAAGAAATTCTTGTTATTCTTTGTTAGGTAATGCTTCCCAAAACATCCTCTTGTGTAACACTGTGAAATGATAAATTGCTCTTATTCATCATTGCCCCTTCTGTGGCCATTTGGGTGTGTCCACAGGTGGTAATTGTGGCAAGGAATACTTTTGAATGATTAAGGCTATGGCACCACAGGAGACCCTTCCTGAATCAGGCAGGCATTGTGTCAACTCTGAAATGAACCTGGCTGAATCCATCTTGTGCTGCCTCATAGTTGCCACAAACTGTGAGAGGAGGAAGGGAGAGAGGAAAATAGATATGCTTGCTAGTAGTCAAAACAAAAAGTTTTCTTGTGGGAACCAAGGTCATCCCAACAGGTGGCAGCTGAGGGAGGAGAGGAGTTACCAAGCACACTGCTAGCTATTCAAATTGGACAATGTGACTGGTGACATCTGGGGAGGGAAATATTTGCTCTTTTAAGTAGGGAAAACCCGTGGGAACTTTTAGAGTTGGTTTTCACTAGCTGTACTGACATGATGTATCCAATAAGGGTTTTTTGCCTTGTATTTTGCCTTCTACATTCTGCCTCTGAGTTCTGATTTTAGCGGATGCATTACTCGGAACACTGACACTTTGGTTACATCCTTTCTGGACTGCAATGTACCTTATGCAGTTAACTTTTAAAAGTAGCTGGAAAGTGCTATGAGTACAAAACATAACAGCTAGGCTCCTGACCAATAAAGAGTGTAAGTTTACAATGAGCTGTCATTGACAACCAGTATAGCATAGTGGTTAAGACCTCAAGCTAGAAAACAGGGGACCATGAGTTCTAATGCCACCTTAGGCACAAAGTCAGTTGGGTGGCTTTGGGCCAGTCAGTATCTCTCAGAAGTAGACAAGGGCAAGGACACACCATTTCAAAAATCTTGCCAAGAAAACTGCAGGGATTCATTCAGACAGTTGCTAGGAGTCAAGACTGACTTGGTTGTGCACATGCCCAAATTGGCGGCCAGTGGGTCTCCAAACCACTGGTACAAGCTTGCTGAGCATCGCCTGACCATTATAAGATCAGCAAGATAGACTCTGAAGCAGATCCCTCTCCCTATCAGAAGCTATCTAGAGTCTTGTGATCTTGTCATCCGCAATACTCATATGCTAAATATGTGCGGTTTCCACTGTCTAACCTTAGAAACCTTATAAAGGTACTTTCCATTGGCTTGGCTTTAAACTATGAATTGAGTTTTGTCTCAGTATTATTTATTTTATCAATTTCTATAGTTAATTGTCTTGTAATCGCAGTGGCAGAAAATATAAACTTAGGGGTTTTTTTTTCCCTTGTATTTTTAAATATATATATATTTATTAGAGGTCTGGGTGCTTATCTCAGAAAAAAATGTGGATTATAAAGGAAGTGAATGAATGAACAGTAAGGCCTTAGTAAAGCCACACCTGGAATACTGCATCCAGTTTTGGTCACCACATTCCAAAAAAAGATGTTTGGAAAAAGTACAAAAGAAGAGCAACTAAGAAGATGAAAGACCTGGAGACTAAAATATATAAAGAACGTTTGCAGGATTTGGATTTAGCTAGTCTAGAGAAAAGGAGGACTAGAGGGGACATGATAGCAGCATTCCAGTATTTGAGAGGTTGCCACATAGAGGAGGGCTGGTCAACTTATTTACCAAAGCACCTTTAGGCAGGACAAGAAACAATGGATGGAAACTAATCAAGGAGAGAAGCCACTTGGAACTAAGGAGAAACTTCCTAACAGTGAGAACAATTAACCAGTGGAAGAACTTGCCTCCAGAAGTTGTAGGTGCTTCATCACTGGAGGTTTTGAAGAAGAGACTGGACAGTCACTTGTCTGAAATGGTATAGGGCAGTGATGGCAAACCTTTTTTTGCTCGCGTGCCATAAGTGGGGGGAGCACAGGGGGGTCGAGTGCGGGCGTGCCGCACCCATAATGCAACGCACGACCCCCCCAGTGCGCATGCGCGCACAATGCGTGACCCCCCATTTTTACATATTTTTTTTTGCCCTCCCCAGGCTCCAGGGGCTTTATAGGAGCCTGGGGAGGGCAAAAAGATCCTCCCCCGACCCTCCGGAGGCCCTCCGGAGGCTTCAGGGACTGTCCGGAGGCTTCCCTGAAGCCTTCGGAGCGCTTAAAACGACCCGCCGAGCAACCCGGAAGTTCTGGGTTGCTCGGAGGGTCATTTTAAGCGCTCCGAAGGCGGCAGGGAAGCCTCGGACGGTTCCTGAAGCCTTCAGAGCGCTTAAAACCACCCTCCGAGCAAACCGGAAGTGACTTTAGGGTTGCTATAGGGTCTCCTGCTTCAGCAGGAGAAGTTGAACTAGAAGACCTCCAAGGTCCCTTCCAGCTCTATTCTGATTGATTGAAAATGTCTATAATGGTAGATGGTGATAAACTTGGGAAACAGAGGGAATATCTGTGGAGATTCTCAGTCATCCAGGTCATGGTTGTCCCAAAGGTGCTTTTTCAAAAGGCAACTGGACTTCGTTTTTTGCTTGAAGACATTTCACTTCTCATCCAAGAAGCTTCTTGGGTGAAAAGCGAAATGTCTTCAAGGAAAGACAAAGTCCGGTTGCCTTTTGAAAAAGCACCTTTGGGAGACAGGAAGAAGTCTGTGGAAGCCAGGTGAGAATGAACTCCTAACATAGTTCACATCAGCGGTGAAATCCATTTACTTTTGCTACCGGTTCGGTAGTAATGTGAGTGAGCACGTTCTACTGAACTAGTAGTTTAAAAAATGCTTTTAAAAACCCTTTAAAAAGTTCTGACAATCAGCTGTGTGACAATCAGTTGATCTGTGCAATTGTCGGAACTTTTAAAGAACTTTTTAAAGCTTTTTTTTAACTACCGGTTAGCATTTTTACTATTGGTTCAGGTGAACTGACCCGAACCAGTAGCATTTCATCCCTGGCTTATATCTGTTACAGATTAGGCTGTGTAGGTACCCAAGTCAGGCAGGGCACTGCTAGCATATATACTAGGCACCTCTGTGCATAGATCATTTGCACGTGGTGAGAAACTGATTGAAAATATTTAGCATGTATTTATTACATCTTAATTTGCAGGGATATTAAGTTCACCTACATATTCAGCGACAATAAATAAAGTTGTAGAAAGGTCAGGTAAGTTTTGTGAATCTTCCTTTACAAGGCACGAAATATGCCATTACCTGCACAGTAGCCAAATTCTCTATTGTTCCAATAAAAACACGACGTAGCTTAATTTTTATTTAAGATCTTAATATGCAGATTTGTAATCACTTAAGATAAATAATTTAAGTAATGTGCCTTTTCCCATTACAGACTGTAGTATTTTAGCCTCACGTTTGCAGGGTTTATTATTATAGCTCATTACACTAGTTTATGTTGCATTTTTACTACGGAGACTTTCTGCTATGCTGGTATTTTCCCTTATTCGTTTTGACCTGATTTGTTGTGTTGCATATATTCTATATTTTTACTGTCCATTGACTGAATAAATTTACTGGTACTTGTTGCATAAAAACCACTTTTTAAAATATTCTAGTCATACACATGTGCACCTAAAATAATGCTTAGTGTTGTAGTTGTGTGCATGCACACTCACATGCCATTAGAAGCATTTTTTTACCATGTTATTGGCACCCTCTCTTGTGTAGCATCCTTGTGCAGTGCACAATTTGCACTGCAGCCGTGAAACCAAGCTTTGGATTTTTCAGACTTTTAATGATTGGCTTCCTCTCCATGACAGCAAGAGCTATATTTTGCATATATAGCCTTCCATGTCCATAAAATCAGTGTCAACTTTACTATTTTAATTCTCTAACAAAAATTAGAATGGTGAAATGTTTCTCAAGCTCGACAACTTTAAGATGTGTGGACTTCAACACCCAGAATTCCACAACTAGCACATTCTATACCAGTGTACTTATTCAGATTAGGGGATCAGAAATGCTGCTTTTCAAAAACCTGATTGATCTTGGGTTAAAGTAATTTCTTCAAAGTCTGTCTGCCTGCCTCTCATTCTCTCTCCCTCCCTCCTCCTTTTCTCCCTCCCTCTCTCCTTCTCTTTCTTTCTTTCTTTCTTTCTTTCTTTCTTTCTTTCTGTCCTTCCTGCCTTTCTTTCTTTTTTCTTTTTTCTTCCTTCTTTCCTTCCTTCCTTCCTTCCTTCCTTCCTTTCTTTCTTTCTATCTTTCTTTCATTTATATGCAATTCATCTCACTAGGCAGAATGACACCATATAAGAATTCTGCATCCTGCTATAAAGGTTTTAACTATTAACTGTATACTGCAGAATCCCAGCAATTTTCTTCCCTCCAGTCCCCTCGTGTGCTTTGATCGGTTAAGTGAAATTGTAATTTCTGTTTTCTTGTGTCACAGTTTTCTAAAAGGTTCTCAGTTTGCACTGAAGGAATTTTAGGAGGTGTCAGGCATGAAAGACTAAGTCCAGATTCAATTAAACTGACATTGCTAAAAACTTATTGAAAGAAAACTTCTCAACTCAACTGAGCACCTGGTTAAATTTAAATAAGGGTCAATGCAGGGGTGGGTTCCTGCCATTTCTAACCTCTTCTATAGAAGAGGGTCCACAAATCTACAGTGCTGTTTAGAACCGGTTCCAGCTCCCTCCCCCCGCCCGTCCGCACATCATCAAGATGAAGAGCGAGAGGAGGAATTCTGGGAGTTGAAGTCCACAAGTCTTAAAGCTGTCAAGTTTGAACAACCCTGGGATTTTTTTTCTAAAGGGTTAGGGGTGCAAGGGTCTTGTAACTTGACAACTTCAAGACTTGCGTGCGTCAAATGCCAGAGTTTCTGAGCCAACATTTTGGTTGCTAAGCAAGAGCGTTGTTAAGTGAGTTTCACCACATTTTACAAGTTGGCCATGCCCACCCAGTCACATGACTGCCAAGCCACTCCCACTCAGGTACATGGCTGGCAAGCCACTCCCACAAAGCAGGCCACACCTACAGAAGAGGTTCTAAATTTTTTTGAAACCCACCACTGTCCCACATCATTCCAAGGGTGTCCATCCCAAACTGTATAGCTAAAAGCCTGTAGAGATTGTCAGTCATCCAGATAGCGGTGGATTTATTCGGGAGAGCTGACCTGCAGGCTCCTAAAGTTTTAAGACAAAATTGAAACCCACCACTGGGTCAATGGCACTCAAGGGAAGTTGAACTTAGTTTATTTGTGGCTATGTAAGGATTCTAGGCTGATCCCCTTTTTACTCCACCTCCAGATTCTGCCATTCCTTCTCCTACAGGATATTTCATTTCTTTGAAGCATCCTTTTATTTTTTTCTGGTGAAAGACTGTGAGGAGGCTGAAAATGTCACAGGAGGAACACTAGACATCAATAGATCATTCGAGGGTTCGGGGCTGAGTATCATCTGTATGCCAATGATACTCAGTTATACATCTGTACCCCGAACCACCCCAACGAAGCCGTCGAGGTGATGTCCCGGTGTCTGGAGGCCGTACGGGTCTGGATGGGAGACAACAGACTCAGGCTCAACCCCTCCAAGACGGAGTGGCTGTGGTTACCAGCGCCGCGCTTCAGCCAGTGGGTTCCATCTCTGGCCATTGGGGACGAACAACTGCCCCCCGTGGACAGGGCGCGCAATTTGGGCATCCTCCTAGATACCCGGCTGTCGCTGGATGACCATGTGACGGCCGTGGCTAGGGGGGCGTTCCACCAGGTTCGCCTGGTGCGCCAATTGCGCCCCCTACTGGATCGGGACGCCCTTCGCACAGTCACTCATGCCCTGGTGACGTCCCGCCTGGACTACTGCAATGCTCTCTACATGGGGCTCCCCTTGAGATGCACCCGAAGGCTGCAGCTGGTCCAGAATGCAGCTGCGCGGGCAATTATGGGGAGTACTAGGTACTCCCATATAACACCGCTCCTGCGCGAGCTGCACTGGCTACCTGTGGCTTTTCGGGTGCGTTTCAAGGTGTTGATTATCACCTTTAAAGCGCTCCATGGCTCAGGACCTAGTTATCTGCGGGATCGCATCCCACCCCACACATCCCTGCGACCAATTCGCTCTCACAGAGAGGGACTCCTCCGGGTACCATCCACTAAGCAATGCCGGCGGGCGGTGCCCAGGAGTAGGGCCTTCTCTGTGATGGGCCCAACCCTCTGGAACGATCTCCCCCCCGATATTAGAATTACTGCTGATCTCCGCTCCTTCCGTAAGAAACTCAAGACCCACCTGTTCCAATTAGCCGGCCTGGCCCAATCATAATCATAATCTAATCCCGACCCTCCTGGCTGGTATTTTAAATTTTAAATTTTGGGGTATTTTAATTGGTTTTAATTATTAGCTAATTTTATGATCATTGTACAGACTTTTTGTTTAATTTGTTTTTCTGGGGTTTTGTATTTCTGTTGTTTATAGTGCATTTTATTTCTGTCTGTACACCGCCCCGAGTCCCCTCGGGGAGAGGGGGCGGTTTATAAATCCAATAAATGAATGAATGAATGATGAATGAATGAATAACCGATGGATGGGAGGACATCACTTTAATAGCTAATTTCAATCTGGGGTGCCAAAAGCCGTAAGGTAGAGGAAATCATCAACACAGAAAGACTAAAACTACTTTTACTGAGATAAGCTATACTGAGAGTTTTACAAGTCTGATTATGCTATGTCTGCACCAGGGGTGAAATGTTACCAGTTCAGTCCGGTTCGCCTGAACCGGTAATAAAAAAATGCTACCAGTTCACCTGAACTGGTAGTAAAAAAATACTACCGGTTCAGCGAACCAGTATTTCTGATGATCAGCTCTGACGCACATTTAGATTAACTAGAATTGATGGATTTCCTACTTTCTAGCTAATCTAAATCACATGGCACAGTGGATTCCCCATCCCCCGCTGTTCTACTTACCTTTTCAAACTTGGAAGGCTTCAAAAGTTTCCTTTTTTAGCACTGTGCAGGCAGGCCTCAGGTATGCATGGACGCAAAGTGCGCGCTTGGCAGCAGATCAACAAACTGGTAGCAGATGATCCTCCTTCGGAGGATTTCACCATTGGTCTCCTCCTATTCTCATAGCCCAGTGAATTAGGGAGGATCCGGGCTGGGTTGCTTCTACCAGAGATGGTATTCTGCCAGTTCTGACTGGTTCTGGCGACCCAGTAGTACTCAAAATTTTGAGTAGTTCAGAGAACTGAAAAATACCAACTCTGGCTGGCACTGCCCCCAATCTATTCGCTGCCTCCCAAGTCCCAGCTGATCAGCTGGGTCTTCTTTTGTTGTCCTGCACAGGAGAACGGAGGTGGAAAGCAGGTTGGTGGGGTGGGGAGGGAATGGGGATTTTGCAGTATCCTTCCCCCAGGAGTGGAGAGGGAATGGGGATTTTGCAGTATCCTTCCCCCAGGAGTGGAGAGGAAATGGGGATTTTGCAGTATCCTTTTCCCTGTCACGCCCGCCAAGCCACACCCACAAAGCCACACCATCCCCACCAAAGCTACACTACAGAATCGGTAGCAAAAAAAAATTGAATCCTACCATTGGGCCTTCTATATATTATCTTTCTTCCCAGGAATTGGAGAATGCTTCAGGCCTCTTTGCCTGGTAACAGCTCTTGCGTGTTTCAGGCAAGGGCAGTTCCCTCACTCTCTATAACTAGGAAGAAGAGATTCCAAATGTGCAAAAGAGATTCCATCTCAATCAACGCACCGTTAAAGAGATTCCTAGGACAATTCTCAAGATCTTTCCTCTCGCCCCTCATTCTGGTCACTTAAGATTCCTTATGGAAATCTATATGAGTCTTGTTTTCTTGGTCATCCTCGGATTGGCTGCTAGATTTATGGCAGTCACCTCCTCCCCTGCTTTGCTCTCTGCTCTCCACTCATCCATCTTTTCAATTATCATGTTGATGTATTATTCTCTTTGTGTTCCATTTTCATTGTTTATATTATCTCTCTGTTATTTTACTTCCATCCGGTTTACCCCCTTTTCATTTTCTTCCTTTTTAGGAAGCCACCTAGACTAGCAAGAGAGGAAGAAAACAAATTTCACAAATAAATAAATAAATCCTCTTAGGAATGGGGTGAGGTTGACAGTAGAAAGTCTAAGGTTAAAGTTTTGGGGATTTTGGAAAGAAACCACTACCTGACTCTGTGGTTTTTTTCCCCCAAACCCCCAAAACCTTAGACTGTTTACTGTCAACCTCACCCTATTCCTACTCTGTTTCCCCAAAAATAAGACCTCTCCGGATAATAAGCCCAACTGGGCTTTTGAGCACATGCGCTAAAATAAGCTCTCCCCCAAAATATTGCAACACAGCAGCAGCCATGAGGTGACCACTCTTGCCATCTCCTGCACCTCAAAAATAATAAGACCTCCCCGAAAATATTGCAGCACAGTAGCAGCCATGAGGTGACCATGCTCGCCGTCTCCTACACTTCAAATAAGACCTCCCCCCAAATAAGGCCAAGCGCTTATTTCAGGGATCAAAAGAAAATAAGACCCTGTCTTATATTTGGGCAAACACAGTAAGAGGCCTGTAAGGGGCATGCATAAGCACCCCCAGATGCCTATCATCCCTGTCCTGATGTTCCTTTTTATTCGTATCCATTCCATGTATCCAAAATCATGTTTATACTTATATATGTTATCTAATACATGCTTGATGAAATAAATAAAAATTATGGGCTTGACAATTCTTGAGGTCTTCTCTGCTCAGCAGGGCTTCCCCTGCCTACTGACCAGTGACTGCTGAAGAGGTGGGTTACGATCGGTATGCCCCGGTACAGGCATACCGGTGCCTGCCGGGAGCACCAGGTACCGTTCTGGTATAGTGCTCTGGACGGCCCGCCTGCTCGTGCTCCTTATTGGTATTTGATGTTTTCGGGGCTTCTGGGCATGCACACAGAGCGTACGGCACCTGCGCGATGCTCTGCTGAGCAGCTGGACCATCACGGAGGTGACACGGAGCATCGCGAGCAGTAGATATGCATGCGCCTGCTGCGCACATTCATGGGGTGGATGCCAGGCCCCGTTGCACCGTATCGGTTGCACCGGGATCTGGACTGCTGGATCTACTTCTGATACCATATTTATATCTTTATTAGGTTTTTTTAATGCCTCTTTTACTACTTTATAAGTAGCTCAAGGATAAGGTGAAGATACCTACGGGACTACTCCTTCCTCCTCCTATTTCCCCCACAAAAAACATGCCAGATGAGTCAGGCTGGGAGAGAGTGACTGGTCCAAGGACACCCAGCCAGCTTTCACATCCTAAGGCAGGACTAGAACTCCCAGTCTCCTGGTTTCTAGGCTAGCACTTTAACCACTGAACCAAACTAGCTGCCTTGTTCGCTGTTCTTTTCTTTTCTGAAACCCTGCTCTGAGCTTCCGTTGCCATGCCTTTTTCTACACAATCTCACCTCCGCAGCCATCTCAACTGGAAGTGGATAACCTGCTAATGATGTTCTTAGCACAGCGAGCCACAAGCCTCAAGATCAGGAAGAAACCGTGGTCATTTTCTAAAAACGCCACGCCAAACTCCCTCACCTCCCCACGAGGTGCTATTTTTCCCACTTGGCTGCCCTGCTGCCACAAGAAGATGGTTGAAGAGATTCCGCGGCCACTGAATATGTGACTGAAGAAGAGAAAACAGCCCACTCTGGGCAACATATGAATTTTGAGAATAGAGCAGCTCCTCAGAACCCTGGAGTGATTTGCATAGGTTAGTAGTTACAAATCAATTTATACTGGCTCAGCATTTTATACAGAGGTTTGCTCTCAAGTGTTTAAATTCCACTTTAACCCTGAAAACTCTGGTCTATCAGCCCTGGATAATTGGATTTTTCACAGCAACACAGTACAACACTTTCCAGCTTTGCAATTGCCTATTAGGACACACCAACAGAGTGCCCCATTTATACTCCCTAATTAATTTGAACGAAGTATGAGCTATGTCTTCATCTTTGTCTCTCCTATTATCTCTCCATGTCTCAGAGATTCTCGATAATTAGTAAAGGGAGCCAGACAATTATAATTTCTTGCTGTGTTCCGGGTACCTCTAGTCCTCGATTTACAACAGTTTATTTAGTGACGGTTCGGAGTTACGATGGCACTGGAAAAAAGTGACCGATGACCGTTTTTCACAATTACGACCATTGCAGTATCCCCCACGGCCACCAAAATCCCGATGCTGGGCAACTGACTCATATTTATGGCGGCTGCAGTAGGTCACCTTTTGTGACCTTCTGGAAAGCAAAGTCAAGAGGGAAGCCAGATTCATTCAACAACTGTGTCCCTAATTGAACAACTGCAGTGATTCACGTAACAAAAGGGGCAAGAAAAAGTTCACTTAAGAAATGACTCGCTTAGCAACAGACGTTTTGAGCTCAGTTGTGGTTGTAAATTGAGGAGTACCTGCATTTCCCTTCCTTTCCTTCCATTTTTTGACTACAAAATTGATATTCAAAATTTGCCTCCGCCATGGAGAAGATCCTACCTTCTGTAACTGGGTGATCTTCAAGGGTGATACAGTCCCCAGCCAGAGGAAATATAGTTAGATACAGCAGACTTAATTTCTCATTGCCGTTCTCCAGTTTTATGTTTTTTTTTTTGTTTTAGCATTGCCTGGTAGCTTAATCCCAGGTTGACTCATTATCTTTTCTCAGAGGCTCACTATTATGTTTATTTCCCCTTGTGATAATTTACTTTATTTTTCTATCCCACACACGGACTTTCTTTTAAGGTCACTCCTCTCCCTCCCCCCTCTCCCTTCCTTGATCAAAATATCCTGAAGCTCTTACATTCTGAATTAATAAAAATAATCTTCCATGGGAATAAATCACACTTCACTCTCATATTGATTAACAAGTCCCTCTGTGTTAAATATTACATCCGTGCAGTGGCCCTACCTCCATGCTGAGTTGGAAGAAATTGCATAAAATTTTCATACGTTGGTTCCAGGAAAGGCCTGTTCAAGGCAGATTTCATTTTCATTTCCCAAGGGCACCGCTTGACTCACTCTTCACAAGGCTTCTGCTAGATTTGTGCAGCTTTATTTTTTAAAAAAAAATGTTTACAAGCTTCGATTTTTTCACAAATCTATTCTGAATTCCACACACACAAGTTAGATAAGAAGATATTAAGAGCGTAACAATGGGAAGACGTTAGATAATTGCTTGTTACCACAAATCTTTTTTTAAATCTTATATTCCAATCTTAGCTTGCTCCATTTACACTGTCAGTAGCCCAGAGAGCAGCGGCTACGGTATAAAAGAGACACCCGTTTCTCCAGGAACAGGAAAACTGTCTGGTAAGCATTGACTTTTGGAGCTTCTAGGCCTGGCTCAAAGTATTTAAATTCACAATTCCATAGAATATGAGGTCAGGGAGATCCCAGTCAATTAGCACAAATTGCACTTTTGTTATTTAATTTCTTTGGGATCAGTGGCTTTGCTAAATGCAAAGGTGTCCTTTTGTGCAGGGTTTTAAATCATTGCCACTGTTGGAAGAAAAATCAGGTCCGGTTCCAAGCTGGGAGAAAGATGCAGGTAGCCAGAAACTTCAGGGACAGCAGCATGTTTCTGGGGTGGCTGACAATATGGGGTTGAGAGTAGGTGAGCTTTTATACATTCTTTGCAATTTGAGAGTAGGTGGGCTTTGATTGAGATGCTTGCTCCTGTGCAAGAATATGACCTTCAATATTTTAATGGCTGTTACCAGATTCTTATGGGGTCATGTCAGGGGTGGTGTACACTTACCTTCCCTACCGGTTCACAAATATGAGTGCATGTGCCACCTCCATGCATGCCTAGATCCTCCTGTGCGTGCTCTTCTGGCCAAAAAAAATGTCCTAAATGAGATGCCATAGAGCAGTGGTTCTCAACCTTCCCAATGCCTTGACCCTTTAATACAGTTCCTCATGTTGTGGTGACCCCCAACCATAAAATTGGTGTCTCGGTTCCTAAGACCATCGAAAATATGTGTTTTCCAATGGTCTTAGGCAACCGTGTGAAAGGATCGTTCGACCCCCAAAGGGGTCCCGACCCACAGGTGGAGAATCACTGCCATAGAGCCTGGTGCAAGTGTGCGGAGCCACCCACAATTTCTGCTACTGGTTCAGGCAATCCAGTCCAAACTGGTAGAATGCCACCTCTGGATCATGTAGGGGTCAAGGCTGGCTCTACAAGCAAGAGGGGAAATGCAGATCCTAAGTTTTGTTTGTCTGAACTAAGTTTGTCAGTTTGGACTCATTACCTATTGTATTGCTTACTTAAGGTTTCTGGCTGCTCTTTGCTTATGAATGTATTGGCCCAGTCTCTCTGAATGGATGCAAAATGTCCATTGCTAAAGATCAGCCTCTTCAGAAGCTTGAGGTTGTTTTTCTATGGCAGGAAGCAGGGGTGGGTTTCAAATTTTTTTACTACCCGATTCTGTGGGTGTGGCTAGGTGTGGGGGCATGTGACTGAGTGGGCATGGCCAACTTGACGTCACTCACACCCACACGCCCACTCAGTCACATGCCCCCACACTTAGCCACTCCCACAGAACTGGTGAAAATTTCTGTTTTGCCAGCTGGGCGGCTGGCAAAGAAGTCTTGCTTTCCCTGCCGCGATGACTCTTGGAGGAAAGAGGCAGGGATGCCCTCCTGAGGCTCGCTTCCCTTACCGCTCACCACCGCCACTCATTCTGGATGAAGTGTTGGAAGCCAAGCCAATCTCAGCCACCCACCCGGGAACAAACTTCCTCATTTAACCATGGAGTCTATAGTATTATGTCCCTTTGAGGACTAGTAAGATTGTTTTCCTGCTGATTTAGGACCACATCTGGATTTGAAACTTTAAATAGGTATTGACTCCATAATCTTACAAAGGAAATTCAGGTCTAGTGTTCAATTTCAGTCAAAGCAATCCCTATCAATGAAAGCTATTGTCACTTCTACAGTGTTGTTTTTACATAGAGCTGATTTTTTTTCCTCACCAAACTACCCACCCAAAAGTGAGAAGATGCAATGCATGGGGAAAAGTTTGAAAAAGTACATATTCTTCACCCCCACCTGCTACCTAGCTATTTGTTTAACAAAAGCAAAAGCAAAAAAAAAAATCTATTCAATTCCAGAAACCCTATTCAGTCCTGTCTTTTTAAAAATGTATTCCTTCATATTTTCACTGAGAATTTCCAGTTTCTCAGTGTTGGCCTAGGTATGATTGCCATCTGAGTGAAAGTGGCAGCATTGAGGGAATTGAAATAAATATTATATTCTTCCATTCCATCAAAAGGACACTGCTCAAGGCAGCTAAGAATAGAAAAGAAGACATTCATAAAGGTAAAAAAAGGGTGAGTCCAAGGAATGACTTCTGCAAGCATGGCATTTTAAAAAGGCCCTCTCCTTGGGCGTAACTGACCCATAAAGGCAAAGAAGAAGGTGATGACGACAGCAACTAATATTGCCGGAAAAGTCACTAGACTCCTTCAAGTGCAGCAGAAGTGCAGAGTGTATACAGCATGGCCCATTGACAGTGCAGTCATTGCCCACCCCAAGGATAAAACACCCAGACACAAATTGAGCAACGTGATATATGCAGTACAATGCAGTGAGCCATGTACAGATCTGTACATTGGGGAAACAAAACAACCACTTCATAAACACATGGCCCAACATAGGAGAACAAACTCAATCAGGACAAGATTAAGCAGTCCATCTGCATTTAAATGACAAAGGCCATTCTTTTGAAGACAGCAAAGTCTCCACTTTGGGCAGAGAGGACCACTGTTTTGAAAGAGGGATCGAAGAGGCCAACTATATCAAAATTGAACAGCCCTCTCTCAACCAAGGGGGGTGGGTGGGATACAACATCTATCTCCGGTCTACAACACAATCATTTCAACAGTTCCAAGAAGGCTCCACACCCATTTGCAACACTCAGGTGTCCTTGGCGACACAGATAAACCTTCAGGTGGCATCAACAACTCTCTAAAAGAATGCAAATGACCAGCTGTTTACAAGGAGTATAAATCCTTTCATTCCCCACCAATCAGCCAGAGCTAAAGAATCTACTTGGACGAGAAGCAAAACATCTTCAAAGAAAAAACAGAAAGTCCAGTAGCCTCTTGAAAAAGAGCACCTTTGGGACTGTCATTGTCCACAAGTCCACCATTGTCCATTGTCCAACACTGGAAAAAGTGACTTGTCCTTGTTTTAATGACCATTGGATTGCAGCATCCACATTGGACACATGATCAGACTTCAAGTGCTTGGCAACTTGTACGCATTCACAATCATTGCGGCACCTTGGGGTCATGTGATCACCATTTGTGCCCTCCCCAGCCAGCTTCTCACGAGCAAAATCCATGGGGGAAGACCGATTTACTTAATAACCACGCAATTCACTGAACAACTGCAATGATTTCCTTAACAATTGCGGCAAAAAGTTCATAAAATTGGATGCCACTCACTTAACAATTGCCTTTCTTAGCAACAGAAATTCTGATCCCAACTGGTCACAAGCCAAGGGCTGCCTATATTTCTGAACATCTGACCACATCCTGTGGTGGGTTGCCAATTTTTTTACTATGGGTTCGGGCGTGCTCCTGCACGCACAATGCTTTTGCACATGCTCAGAAGCATCCAGGTGGGTGGGCAGAGCCTCCCGCCATTGCTACTACTGGTTCACCTGATCCAGGCCGAATTGGGAGCAACCCACCTCTGGAACACATGATGCTAGCAAGTTGTGGCTGGGAGGCTCTGAGGTGGCCCTCAGAAAGTTCAGTCCTTGTTTGATCCCTGCTTCCAACATTTCCCTCAAGTTCAGTGATTCGGAGGTGGTACCTCATCTCCCTTACCATATTTATGCTAGCTGTGCTGTCAGGCCGTGTGTGCCTTGCTGTGCAAGCCAAGGATTCTGTGTACTGCTCTCATCTTTGGAACAGGATTTGTTCTTGTGCCTGTTCCAGCAATATGGTCTTCAGCTATCTTTTCCAGGGCCTGTAACCTCCCACTGTTTCCTGTCAGTCAGCCCTCCTCCTGCTTTTTCTGGGGAGGCTTCCATGTAAGGCTGCCTCTTGCGAAGTCACAAAAGGTATCTTTAACTCCATATTACTAAAACCATTAAACACACTGCATGCATAAGTAACCTACTTTTATGGTTGAGGGAGGCTTTGATGTCTCTTCAGTTTGAGACAACAGCCACAGTTTATTTCCATAAAGGTGTGCAAGGAATTCCTGTAAACCTTTGTTGTACATCTATTGCTTGTAAGCAGTAGGGAATTGCACTGTGTATTATATGTGTGTGTGTGTGCGCGCATATAATCCCTAACAATGTGTTTCTTGTTGCTGTTCTGAACAGATCACAGATAGGAGTGATTTTCATATCATCGACTATCATTTCGTGGATCAAAAATTAACTGAAAGTACATGAAATGCCTTGGTGGGACTCAAAGGTAGACAGAGATCTGTCCCATTTTAAAATTAAGTTTGGATCCGCATAGCAATAGCACTTAGACTTACTGTATATACTGCTTACAATTCTTTACAGCCCTTTCTAAGCAGTTTACAGAGTCAGCCTATTGCCCCCAACAATCTGGGTCCTCATTTTACCCATTTCGGAAGGATGGAAGGCTGAGTCAACCCTTGAGCCTGGTGAGATTTGATCTGCCAAATTGCAGTCAGCCGGCAGGCATCAGAAGTAGCCTGCACTTCTGTATTCTAACCACTGTGCCACCGTGGCATAGAGAAGGAGTAAGCAGGAAAGCAGAGGTGTTCAATCTTGCCCTCTTTAAGACTTGTGGTCTTCAACTCCCAGAATTCTGTCCACAAGCCTTAAAGAGGGCAAGATTGAACATCCTGGAACAAAGCAAGAATATGTTATTCTCTTAATACAGATTAAATAGTAAGACCTTTTTGAAGAGGGTTGTACAGCTCTTTTTTTCAGAGTATATGAGAGTCAATGGAGCACCTGAGTCAGCTGCATCTTTGGTGTATGTGTGTGTGAGATTGCATGGCAGCTACACCCAGCAGTTGTTTTCAAGTCCTAGGTTTGCACTCCGGGCATTTTGCACCACTGAAATACTGAAATTTTCAGTTTTCCACAGGAAACTGAGGTCGCACTTTTGTGTCAGTCACTCTCTTTTCGCAGTATTAAAACAAAAATGTGTTTGCATGTGTCAGAGGTGGTAGAACTGGGATAGCATAGATGTGTGACAAGTCCTGATTAAATAAAGACCAAGAAAGAACTGGTGTTAAGCTAACAAACAATCATTTCTGGGTTTCTCAGGTCTAATCACAGCAAGCTTTTACACTTTCCCCCCCTTCCTTTATAGTTAACATTAAAGCACTGTACAGTAACTATTATCGATAATAAATGCAAGATTACCTGTTCCTTTAGATACTTGGGAGGATTAATTAAGTGTGGTTTGCAGAATCATTTGAAAATGAAAACGAACAGTCAGAAATCTAAGCGTTATTGAACAACTACATATGGGCTCATATTTCCCAGTGCAGCTGATTTTTCCATATTAACTTGGCGTGCAACATCTTAAAATTCAACTCGTGACTTTGTGAATTATAGAGTGGTTTAGAGCAACATCGATCTTGAGTGCAGCCTTCTCAAAGGACCTCTGTCTTTTCTTGTCAAAATCAATGGCAAAACCACCTAGAGCTTTTCATAATTGTTGTTTTATGCAGAATTGTCTCTGTGCATGATGATAAATTCGTAGGTACGGTTAACATATTTCAAATACGGGAGCAACTTCACTTACACCAACCTATTCCAGTCTATTAGGCCTAATTCTGGGACGAAATGCAATCTGATAGAATGCGTTCCAGAAAAAGAAAAGAAAAAATTACTGTTTGAGAAATAGTTTTAATAGTTCACTGACCTATGAAATAATTTGCTAGCTTCTGTGTATAAGGAGAATTTTTGTTTAACTTGTTTATTTACTGGAGATTTATATTTATTCTCTATTGCAATATATAACATCTGGACAGAAAATCCTGAATACAAATCATCAGACGCTTTGATTGGCAAAGATTCTAATAATGCATGTTCCGTGAAATAAGGGTTATCTTTAAAAAGATAGTCTGGATACTTTTTCTTAGTCTTTTATCTTGCTCCTCTGGAAATCCTTGTTTTTAGTATCTTAATGTCAAACTGTTCTGTTAATTGCAGGCTAGCTGGGAAGTTCACACTTCCCATTTATCTTTCTTTAAAAATTTCCATATCATAAACTGTAACCTTCTTTATGTCCTACTGCTAAAGTAAAGGAATCTTAAAATATGACTCTTTTAAAGTTCAGAAACTGGATGGATTCCTTAACTGCAGTGGCTTATGAAACAAATCTGTTCTTATCAAGATGTAGCTTCAGATGATTGATGGAGAAAAAGATAGAAACTGACTGATGGAGGTCTTTCTATTTTTAGCTATCACAATAATCTGTCAGATTCTCTTTGGAAAATGTGGAAATGGCTAGAAAGAGACCCAAAACTGGAAATATCTTCAGGTGAAATTTTATCCACATGCTTTCTCTTACCTAGACTAATTCCACTCCAAGCTTCCTCCTTTCTTTTTGTACAACTCTCCCCCCCCCCCCCCGCATTCTATTTTGGGAAATAGAAGGGATAAAACATTGGAATTCACTGTCTTGTCACAGATGAGAATATCTAATTAAATGGGACGACTAATTTGACATTGAAAAACATGGGAGGCAGCAACTCGTATCAAAAAATAGATTTCCATATTTAATTGATCAATTAATAGGGCCATCTGATCAACTTGCAATTCTGGGTTGCTAAAAATTAGTACATCACAGCAATGATAAAAACAAGTGAAAAGCAAGCAAATGTGCATGCCTGGAGCAAAAGCCAGCAGATGGAACAATCACCATGACATGGGATCATTCAATGCTGAGGCTGAATGGTGGGCAGGAAAGCCAGGTCCTTCATGCATTCTGCACACCAGGAAATGTTTGGGCCACCTAAATCTCAGAGGTAAGTGTGTTGGTGCTCATGGAAGGGAAATAGTGCAATGGATTACAGTGAAGCAACAGTTTCCCAGGAATAAGGGTGCACATTCCAGAAAAGCCAGGGGAGACAAGAGGCAGCACAATTTGGATAGAAGACTGAGGAAGAAAATAAGGATAGCCACTCCAGAGAATTTTCCAGGATCCAATAGGCTGAGAATAATAAGGGTTTAGTCTAGCAAGATTCTGTCTGTTGTGCCTAAGGAAATAAAGGACTGAACTCTAGCTGAATTGTTCTTAACCTGGCAAGTAGGCAATACATCTAATGGGGCAAACTTCCTGTGTTCCTTTAGATGGCATTGTTTAATAGAGGGTGTAGCACTACATGGGATGAAGAGACGGGATCTCTCAACTTCATGGGATGAACAGAGAGGTGTTCTGCCCAGCCCTATGCTGGGGAGGGTCTTGTAGGTCGTAACCAGCACTTTGAATGGCATGGAAGTCCACTGGGAGCTGGTTCAGCTTGCACACTAGAGTTGTACATGGATGAACTAAGGCATGCCCATTATTATCCATGCTACTACATTTTGGACCAAATACAACTTCTTTTTTCCCCATTTTTTAATGTTTAAACATAAAAGACAACATTAAAACATTTTCATCCATTACATACAGCATGTCGTTTGGTTAAAAGTGTTTTTGCATCCGTATTTTCAATTACATATACAATCACAGATTTTCAATCTAATATAACCAAAAACCTCGCTTTCATTGTACAGTATATATTCAATTACGATTAATATTTCTTTTTTTTTCAGTAAACTTAATTCTCTTACATTCTTGATTGTCTGCTTAATAACAACGTACCTTCATGTACTCATTGTCTCATTTTAAATATTTTTACAGTATAAAAGAATTTACCAAGTGTTTATATTTATATATCTATCACTATTTTCAACAGGATATCTTTATAGTATGCACTTAGAGTTATACATTATATTACCAATCCTCTATCAAATGTACATATATTTGTTATTATCTTTGTCCTTCATTTTATAACAAAAGATTCCAAATGATTCATATATATGTCAGTGTTTCATTGTATCGTTATTAGTCTATTTAACAACATTATTGTATTCTCACTTTTCTCCTTCAATTGAAACATAAGTAAAACATTTTTCATTTCCAGGTTCTTTTTTCCAGCCACTGATAAAACAAATCCCATATCTTATAAAATTGCTCATCTTCTTGTTCTCTAATTTCAAATGTCAATTTGCTCATTTCAGCTTTCAACTTCTGAGCCTTCTTCAAGGGTAGCACATATAGAATGTATTGCAATAGTCCAGTGGTCGGCAAGCTGCGGCTCGCGAGCCACATGCGGCTCTTTACACCCATTAATGCGGCTCTTCTGTGTGCCGGGCGCCCGCTCCCCTCCCTCCTCGGAACGCTTCGGAGGGAAGCTTCTGCAAAAGCCCGGGCGAGTGACAACAAGTTCCCGCTGTTACGAAGTCTCGGAGGCTGTAATTTTCTGAGCTGTGCGCGTGCGCCTGTTTTCCACGGCGTGGAGCAGCAGCGAGGTTTGCGTGGCCGCAATGACTCCAGATGCCATCCGGGAAGATGAGGAACGCGAGGGGGGACCGTTGACGGCCCTCTGCAATCATCGCTCGCCTCGCAGAGCCTCGCTGCTGCTCCACGCCGTGGAAAACAGGCCCGCGCGCACAGCTCAGAAAATTACAGCCTCCGAGACTTCGTAACGGCGGGAACTTGTTGTCACTCGCCCGGGCTTTTGCAGAAGCTTCCCTCCGAAGCGTTCCGAGGGAGGAAGGGCCAGTTAGGAAAGGGGCTTTGCTCCTGCTCCGGGCTGTAAACTTCCCTCCGAAGTCTTGGGATGTTCTGAGGAGCCCCCCAAGGCAAAACGCCGCTGCCAGGTAGTTAAAAGTACCTCTCTGATTCTGTCAGACTCTGTCAGTCTCTCTCTGATTCCCTCTCTCACTCCCTCTCTCTGTTCCTCTCTCTCTCTGTCTGTCTGTCTCACTCACACACACACGCACACACTGTGGTCACCTTGTTGAGTGTTCCAATCACATTTGAAACACTCAACAACTGGCCTGCATTTATGGTATTTTGCAGCATTCTGCAGTCATTTGGTCCTATGACTGCAGAATGCTGCAAAATACCATAACTGCAGGCCAGTTGTTGAGTGTTTCAAATGTGATTGGAACACTCAACAAGGTGACCACAGTGTGTGTGTGTGTGAGTGAGACAGACAGACAGAGAGAGGAACAGAGAGAGGGAGTGAGGGAGGGAATCAGAGAGAGACTGACAGACAGACACACACACACACACACAGACAGAGAGAGACAGAGAGGGGGGAGGGAGAGAAAGATAGACAGAGAGAGAGACACACACAGAGTGAGTGATTAAGTGAATGAGTGAGAGACAGACACACCCACATACACAAAGTGACAGAGAGAGAGGAAGGGAGGGGAGAGAGACAGAGGGAGAGACAGAGACAGACACACACACACACAGAGTGAGTGAGAGACAGACAGACACACACACACACAGAGTGACAGAGATGGGGGAAGGAGGAGAGAGAGGCAGAGATACAGAGAGAGAGACAGATAGACACCCAGAGAAAATGATAGAGGGAGACAGAGAGGGAGGGAGGGAGAGAGAGACAAAGAGCCAGAGAGAGAGAGAGAAAGAAAAAGAAAAAAAGAAATAAAGTGGGAGAGAGAGATGAAATTAAAAACAACAACATACAAACCTGACTTACTCAAACTATCCAAGGAAATGCGAGGCCAATGTTCACATTAGTGGTTGTGACTTTGTCAGTCATTGTCAGGATGTAATTTTCTCTACATTATAAGGCAAATTTTACAGAATTTAACATTATCGATAAATAATATCGTTCTAAAGTTTTTGTTTTATTAGTTGTGTTATTTGTATCCTCCCGACCTATGTGGATACTTGCATGCAGAATATTCTCAATAAAAACTTATTGAAACTAAAAACAGTGTACCATCCTATGTATTTTCGGTTTTAAAAATGTGGCTCTCAAAATAAATTTCAATCGTGGTTTTGGCGAGATTTGGCTCAGTTGAAAAAAAAGGTTGCCCACCACTGCAATAGTCTATACAGGAGGTGACCAGGGTTGGGATTCAGCTGGTTCAGGGGGGTTCAGGCGGACCAACTGTTAAATTGCTGACTGGTCCCGCCCCTTCCTGCCCCACCCCTTCCAGGAGTACACACATGGCCCGTTTTTGCTCCCAGGAGGCTGCAGGGAGGCCTACTAGGCCCAAAACAGGGCGTGAGGAGCAGCAACATTTTTGCTCCCAGGGAGGTGCAGAAAGCCGAGTGCTGCCTGTCACACACCCTGTCACACACCCACCATGGCCACGTTCACCCATTCAGTCATTAGGGCAAAGAACCGGTTGTTAAATTATTTGAATTGCACCACTGGAGGAGACCCAAAATAGATATTATAACTAGGCTTCATCAATAAATTGATGGTACCTAAACTCATACTACCAGAGGGCCTTACCCAGGGGCCTCATGTAGCTGTGAAAAGACATGAGGAGAAACTCTAAAAAAAACTCCACCCATTAGATATTAGGGTTGGACATCTCTTCATCTGTCAACCGGACGTAACCCTGGAGGAAGAAGGAGAACACCGCAACACATCTCACTCCAAATCTCATAGTTATTTCAGAAGGCTACAACAGAGATTACCCTGGCCCAAGCTAACATATGTCTTCAATGGAGCATGAAACCATTTTCACTGCAACTGGAGATGATGTGGACCTCCCTCCTCTGCCTCACATCTAAAAAAGGAAGAAAAGGTGGGGGCAGTCAGGCAAAGGGGGAACATGTTGTCAAAGACCAACTAATGAAAACAGCAGAAGGGGAGAAAGCTTCTAACACTTACAGGTTCAAGGGGAGGGGAGATTGAGAACAGAGGGGGAGGTGGTGTGAGAGCTGATAAGGCAGAAAACAAGGAGCTTGAGACCAGACAGGACTGTTTTATAAACACATTGTGTTGAAACTCGCTCCCTCAAAAGCTGATTGCAAACAGTTGGTTACAAACAAAAAGTTGGGCAGAATAAAATCAGAATGGAACCATGAGCCACATATATGTATATAGAACCAGATTCTTAGGCCAAATAGAATCTAATCTTCACTATCACAGCAGCTGCTTGTGTCTGTAGTAAGATATCTATTCAAGCCTATTCTTGACTTTCCATGAGAGCATCTACTTACTTCTAAAGGAAGAATTATAGCAGTGGCTTGGGGCATCCTCTGACATCAACTACATGCTATACTTGTGGCTTGGGGCATCCTCTGACATCAACTACATGCTATACTTGTGGGTTGGGGTCATTTTGCCAAATGCCCTAGTTCAGGGGTGTCAAACTGGCAGTCCATGCGTTACATGCAGGCCTCGCCCACCTCAGCTCTGCGACTGGGAGAAATGTCGCAAAACAGCAACGTGGCAAGTTTGACACCCATGCCCTTGATGCTCCAAATCTGGCTTGTTGAGAAAAGAGATGCCCAAGACCCCAAGAATTTAAAGACTGCAAACCAGACCTGCAACCAGCCATGGGGCTAGCTCTCACCATTCCGTCCTTTCTTTTACCCTGTAGAGTCAGCCTGGACTTGAAATACAATCACAAACTCTAACAGATTCTGACAACTTTAGTGAATCCTCTGTTGAACAGATAAAATATCTATTTACTCTACTGTCCACTTCTTATGAGACTGATGATGGCTAGCTTGCATCACAGAGCACACTGAATGGCTATAACTCACACTGGGAATCATCAGAAATCTCTGTAACTTTATTTAATCTTCTCATTACATTTTCCTATAGTCTTGAGAATAGTCTCTGGCTGCAGACTCTCAGTATGCACATCCATTAGGATTCATAGCTGGTTTCTAGAAGTTCTATGGACTGCAGTAAGAATCAATTGATCGGTCCTGGATCAAATGAAAACTAACCACTCTATTAAAATGAGGATCAGGAATCAGAAATTTAGGTATGTGTAGATAATGAAAGGCAAAAAATTATTATCTTTAGGGAGATCATGGATGTATGAAATTAAAGGAATCATTACAATGTTCTTAGAAGTGCTCTGAGTTATTATTAAAGAAAGATCAAGATGATGAGAATTTGTTCATGCAATCACCAAGTATGGAAGACGACTTCGAGAGACATATGCCAGGACTGTTGTCCAAGCAGAGAGGGCTGAAGCATTCTTTAAATCCTGGGAAGCAAGATAATATTTTGATGCGACCCAGTCAGGTGTCACTCTGATTCACTGGGGAAACAAGTACTTAGATCCTATTGTTAAACGTTGTCTCAAAGTGTAGTTTTAGTCTGCCTGTGGAGTTGGTTTCCTGATCTGGTCTACCTTGTGGAGCTGACATCAGGAGTCAAACTCGTTTTGAAAGCATCTAAATAGCAATTATCATCTATATCTATATCTATATCTATATATCTATATCTATATCTATATCTATATCTATATCTATATCTATATCTATATCTATATCTATATCTATATCTATATCTATATCTATCTATCTATCTATCTATCTATCTATCTATCTATCTATCTATATCTATATCTATATCTATCTATCTATCTATCTATCTATCTATCTATCTATCTATATCTCTATCTATCTATCTATCTATCTATCATCTATCATCTATCATCTATCATCTATCATCTATCTATCTATCTATCATCTATCTATCTATCTATCTATCTATCTATCTATCTATCTATCTATCTATCTATCTATTGCTCTGTGTGTGTGTGTGTGTGTGTGTGTGTGTGTGTGTGTTCCAGCACAACTCTGGAATGCCTTGAGCAATTTCAACCAAACTTGGTACATAGATGACTTACTCTCTGGAAAAAAAAATACTGTGGGGGGTAAGACATTCCTAACACTCCTTTGGGTGTGTGTTCTGCTAAGATACAGCCTGTTGTGCCTTAAAATGGATTCTACTGTACAGCCAGTAGAGTTTCCATGGTAACGGCTTCACAGTACTCCACAAGGGGACTCCCTCTGGTAAGGGGGAAAATCCAACATTAGAAATTACATTTGGTCCAGACATTTCCCCCCTATAAATAAATACCCGGGCAATGCCAGGTTATCGGCTAGTTAATATGTTCTTCAGTGGTGGGTTGCCAATTTTTTTACTACTGGTTCGGGCGCACACGCAATGTTTCTGTGCATGTGCACTGCACATGTGCAAATGTGCAGTGGCTGGGCAGAGCCTCCTACTGTGGCTACTACTGGCTCTCCTGATCTGGGCTGAAACGGGAGCAACCCACCTCTGATATTCTTATAGGAAAAAATGTTGGGGAAAGCACCATCAAGCTTGCCCATTTCTAAGTACAGTATTAGGAGTCTAGATGAGACTTTCTACAAAATATATCCATATCTTAGCAAAAACCTCTATCTATATTTTCCCAATGATTTGGGATGAAAATCCTCTCCAAAGATAGACCCTTGACAGTCTTGTTCACACTACTCAATTGTTCTGTTTCTCCCTTTAAGTTTGACATTTATGTGGAGAATGAAGACGTTTCTTTAAAGAAAGAAAAACAAAGGTTATCCTGTTTTAACCTTCATCCTCCTTCTTCTTTTTTTATGTTGCTTTTCCATTGAATTGTGTTCTGGATTGATTTCATTGGTATTTCAGCCTGGCGGTAAGGTGGCTGCTCAAACATTCAGGGAAAGGTTTGCAAAATAAAGAAATAAACTGCATAGATAAAGGAGTTTTCAAATCCTTTCAATGAGGCACTTCAGAACAACAAGTGGTTGTACATGCACATGCATGCAGATTTACGTAGATGGGTGCCATTTCTGTGGCTCCAGCCATCGGTTGAAAGCATTTTGTGTTTAAAGACCTGCTCAGCTTTACTGATAATTACAGTATATTTTACTATATGTACAGCATACAAGTCAATGTTTCTCAACCTTAACAAGTTTGTGAAGACTTCAACTCCCAGAATTCCCCCAACCTGGCAGGATGTGGGCATTTTTTAAAAAAATCTGAAATACTTTCCTGAGTGAAAACATTTTGTTCTCCAATTAAAAAGGCTTCAATGGTAGTTTACATATACAGATAGTCCTTGACTCACCACAGTTCCTTTAGTGGTCATTCAAAGTTACAAGGCACTGAAAAAAGTGACTTGTGACTGTTTTTCACAGTAATGATTATTGCATCTTCTCCAGCGTCTGGTTCTGGTGACCCCGGCTGGCAAACCACTACTGGTTTGGCCAACATGATCCGAACCGGTAGGAACCCTAGTCCTGCCCTAGTCCTTCTTTTCATTAAACTAGACATACCCAGTTCCTGCAATCGTTCTTCATGTGTTTTAGCCTCCAGTCCCCTAATCATCGTTGTTGCTCTTCTCTGCACTTTTTCTAGAGTCTCTGCATCTTTTCTACATCGTGGTGACCAAAACTGAATGCAGTATTCCAAGTGTGGCCTTACCAAGGCATTATAAAGTGGTATTAACACTTCACGTGATCTTGATTCTATCCCTCTGTTTATGCAGCCTAGAACTGTGTTGGCTTTTTCTGCAGCACACTGTTGGCTCATATTTAAGTGATTGTCCACTAGGACTCCAAGATCTCTCTCACAGTTACTACTATTGAGCAAGGTACCACATATACTGTGCATTTTGTTTTTCTTACCTAAATGTAGACAACATTATCTAAATATCTAAATTTTAGATAGAGGAGCATCATTTCAAGGCAGAAAGCCGCAATGGTATCCCAAGTGGAGTGCAATTGTCGGTGTGGTAGTTTTGGACAGCAGTTGTGGAAGCCTCCATTCAATTTTCTACTGAACTCTTAAACGGGGTTCTAACTTTCAATCGGATGAGTAAGACTAATCAATTAAAATCCTTTTTGTTGATTAAAAATGCTTATCTAATTAATTAGGCAAGTCAGTTCTTTAAAACGTTGACTGCTTTAGATGACATCTCTGATGAAGCGAACACGACTGCATGAATGCTTATGGACTTAACTCATTTCTTAGGTTTTTAGGTCAACACCGAGATATTTTGTTTTGATGCTTATATTTTACTGACTAAAATTAAGAAGAGCCTATGCCTTTTTCAAATGAATTCCTCAGTGCTAAAGAAACATTTGCATGTCTGTCTAATAAACTGGTTGACTAATCGGTTAAAAAAGCCACAATTTGATCTAACATGATTTAAATTGGGCTACAGATGCATTTTAAAGCTTAGGATGTACTAGGTAAAAGCACCATTAGCCTTCACTTTCATGGAAGGTAGCATCTTTATGGTGCTCTTGTTTGGATCCCACTTTATCCTTCTTATAAAGCTGCCCTATCCTCTCACCACCAGTGGTGGGTTCCGGATTCCATTCCAACCGGTACAGTTGGAATGGCCCCAACGTCACCAACATGCACGCGTGCAGCGCGCGGGGCGCACATGGGTTGTAGCAGCAACTGACGCCACGTAGACAGAAGTTATAATAGACTTCACTCATTTTTTGAAGTAGAAAAGAATTTCACCCAGAATTTTATTTCATTGAATCTTTTAATCAGCAGAAATAGCAAGGACATACTTTCCTGTGCTGTTAGCCACAACTTCTCTTAAATCAAGATTTGGATATAAAGGGGGACGGCTGCATCCCCAAACTACATTTTTTATGGGGCTAAACCATCTCTTTATAAGCTTCATGCTCTGATCATTCTACCGTAGTTTAGCAGATGGAAGGCTTTATGTGACACACTTTACTGCTTGAAAATCAACACTGAAGAAACAAATATCAAGTAGCCAAATAAATGATCTCTGAAATAAGATTAATTGGCATTTTCGATGAAGCCAGGTGCAATGTCCTCGTTTAAAGAGTCTACTCTGATGAATAAACCGTCTGACCTTCTGAAAGGGCTAAAGTTGTACTAGAATGGGTCTTGCAGTCTTCAGAAGAGAAAGTTGTTTTCAGAAAGAAAACAAAGGAAAGTTTTCTGCAGAACTCTATTCAAGTGAAACACAATAGATAACACAATAGAAAACACAAAACAACAGTAAATGAGGGCATCAGAATTGTTCCCTTTGGCCCTGACTTCTAAACAAGGGATACGTTCTCAGCAGATCTGAGAATGTACAGCTTGTTTGTGCAAAGCCTTTCTTCTGAATGGCATGCTGAGTGCTGATCTCTTTTACACACACACAGACACAGACACACACACACCTTTTGTTGAAGGTGTTGTGTTGTCTGAATCACAGATAATAGCACAGATATCCAGTCATCTCTTCAGTGGTGGATGTCTGGCTGAGGTGGAAGTAGCAATTAGTAATAGTTGTCCTGGATGAGGACATTTTGAGAATCACAAATTATCCACAAAAGGTTGAAGGAAAGTGCGCTTTCCGAAATGTTCACTTGTGCAGAATTTCTCTGCACAAGTGAAACCAGGAAATGCTCTGCCTTTCCTGGTTTCTGACTGGCTTTTCGGAGAAGCGGATTTGTGTGCAGTTCCCTCAGTTCAAAGTGTTTGCTACAGGGCAGAAATACAAGAGAACCTTGTAATGTCATTTCAGAGAAGGAGGAAGCATAATGAATTCGTTAGTAAGATGATCCCAAGTCACTTCTTTAATTATTTTTGCTTTTTCCACCTGTATTATTTTTTTCTCTGCTTTATCTTTTAACTCTTTTCTTTCTAACTTTTCTTGATGTTTTCATTAATGTTTTATGTATGTCTATGCCCGTATGTATGTGTATATATACATAGAGAAAGAAATGTAGAGTGGAGTGGAGTGGAGTGGAGTGAATAGAATGGAATGGAATGGAATGGAATGGAATGGAATAGAATAGAATAGAATAGAATAGAATAGAATAGAATAGAATAGAATAGAATAGAATAGAATAGGCAACTTTAAGACTTGTGGACTTCAACACTCAGAATTCTCCAGCCAGCTATGGGAGTTGAAGTCACCAAGTCTTAAAGTTGCCAAGTTTGAAGTCCTCTGCTCTAGAGTTTAGAGGATGGTCCACAGCTTGAGCAAATCTTGACGAGACCATTGTGGAACATATTTTTATAGACTGAAAAAAAATGAAGAGCCACTTTAAGAAAGAATAGACAGATTAGGGTGCTGTGTGATTCTTCGTTTAGAGGGATCACGGCAGCCATCTGCAGATTCAATATGACTGTACCAAAACTATACTGTCTACTGGGAGGTCAGTATTGGGACATAACAGTTAGAGTATCAAGATTTTTGAAATCCATCAAACTCTAACTTTTCCTCTTGATTCACATAATGCCACCACCAGAAGAGACTTGGAAAGACTCCTGAGACCTCAAGCCCTTGGGCAGCAGAGTAAAATAGCAATAGCACTTAGACTTATATACCGCTTTACAGTGCTTTACAGCCCTCTCTAAGCAGTTTACAGAGTCAGCCTATTTCCCCCTACAATCTGGGTCCTCATTTTACCCACCTCGGAAGGATGGAAGGCTGAGTCAACCCTTGAGCCGGTGAGAATCGAACTGCCAAATTACAGCCAGCAGTCATCAGAAGTAGCCTGCCCTTCTGCATTCTAACCACTGCTCCACTACAGCTTGTAAGGAATATAAATAGTTCTTTTTTTATTAGTCCCTTTCAATTGAGAGGCGTGGTTCAAGAAGAACAAACAAGATCTTGGAGTTTAACAATTGGCTACCTAAATGTTGTAGCCAATTAAGGTGTGGATTCTGCAACAAGGCCCTATGCTAACTTTATGCAGTGAAGAACTCTGGGAAAATATGAGTTGCATCTTATGAACACTGAGAAAGAAGCATTTGACAGGCAAAACCTTACGAGTTAGCAAATGAAACTTCATGAAACTGGGATGGGGGGAGAGGAGGGTGGCAAAAATCCAGAGCCGAAGATGCCGCCAGGATTGAAACCAAGAAAACAGAACTCGAAGGGAGAAGCAGGAGATCAGGTGGGGACTGAGAGTTTCATAGGCAACTATAACAATAAGGCTGGCAGGTGGTGCCACTCCAAACCTCAGATGTTTCTATGCCATTGCACAGAGGGTGGAAAATAAGCTGAGAACTAGAGTTTCTAATTCAGAAAGAAAACTAGGGTGGGATAGGCATCACTGGGACTAGGTGGAATGATGCTCTATGGTTGGCACACTGGAAGACTCGCACAGAATCCAGGGACTGTGATAGGGAAGTACTGAAAGTGTCTCTGTAAGAATGAAGAGAGAAAGAAACAAAAGTGACACTGCTTTTGTTATGGGAGTCTATTATAGACTGCATGGGCAGGCAGGCGATACAGATGCGGCCTTTTCTCCATTAGACAGTCAGCTCTTCAAAGAGGCATGTTAGAGTGATAATGAAGGACTTCAATTATCCTGACATCTGCTGACAATCTAATTCTGCCAAGACTGAGATGGCAAATGATTTCTTGTCCTCTCTTCCTGCCAGGAGATGGAAAATAGAACAGGGGACCCACTGTCACGGACCTAGTCTTCATTAACAAGGAAGAATTGTTTGAAGAAATGACAATACAAGTATTTGGGGGGAAACCATCATGCTATCCTTGAATTTGTGATCTCCAGGGAGAAGAAACTGTGAAAAGTTAAAACTTCGTTCTAGACTTCAGAACAACAGATTCTAATGAGTCTCAAGAAAAGGTGGGTGAAAACCAATGCTTGAAATCATGGAGGAGAAAAAGGAATGAGGAATCTTACAAAATGAGTTTCTTCTTACCTGAGAAACAATAATATCTGCAGTACAAGAACGAAAATTGGGAGGACTCAAAAGAGGCCAGTGTGGATACATCCAGAGCTCTCTAAATGGCTGAAGAGAAACAGGGACACATCTGGAGAATGGAAGGGTCCATAACCAAAGAATGCAAAGTGGTTCCTGGAACCCTTAAGAACTATAGGAAAGGCTGAAATTCACAGGGGGTAAATTAATAATGGAGAAGGTCAAGTTCCTTAACACTTCTTCTACATATGATAGAAGAGAAGTAGAACCCAAGATGGACCATGTTGGACTACTAGGGGAAGGAAGAAACTGCATTTTATAATAGACTAGCTGTTAACGTAGCGTTGTCTGGGTATTTGTTTATCCCAATCCTGTATTAGACATTCACAAATGTCCGGACCAAACGTAATTTCTAACGTTGGATTTTTCCCCTTACCAGAGGGAGCCCCATTGTGGAGTACTGTGAAACCATTACCATGGCAACTCCACTGGGCTGTGCAATAGAAGTCATTTTAAGGCAGTACAGTAGAAGCCATTTTAAGGCACAACAGACTGTATCTTAACAGAACACACACACCAAAGGGTGTTGGGGGTGTCTTACCCCCACAGTATTTGTTTCCAGAGAGTAAGTCATTTGTGTACCAAGTTTGGTTGAAATTGTTCAAGGTGTTCCAGAGTTATGCTGGAACATATACACACAGCCATTTATATCTATATCGATTAGGAGAGAATGAGACAAGTCAGCTAAACAAATTGAAATTTCCAGGCTAATAATATAGGCAAGTAAAAGTGCTTGCTGCCCAGAGTCACTTGTATGAGATGAGTGACTATAGAAATCAAGTAAATAAAGTATCTACTGCCCCTCTCTCTGCTGCTGCTTCTTTCTCTCTTCATGGCATCTCCATGCTACCTTACAGCATTTTCCTCTTTTTTGCCTATGTGCTTTTGGTTTTGTGCTGACTTCCTTCCTTCTCCAAGGATAACATGACTTTGGTACAGACCTTGGTGCTCCATCCAGGTACTTCATCTGGTTCACTGCTAGAACTTTCTGACTATAAGAGTAAATAGCATAACAGGATACCAGATGAAGTGTCATCCGTTGGAGGTCTTCAAACAGAGTCTGGAGAAATATCTTTCATGGATGCCCTAGTGCAGGTCTGTCCAACCTAGACAACTTTAAGACTTGTGGACTTCAACTCCCAGAATTGCCCAGCCAGCCATGCCTTAAAGTTGCCAAGATTGGACACATCTCCCTATTGCATCCTACACTTAGCACAGATTGGATTAGATGTCTTTCAGTGTACCTTCCAACTGTATGGTTGGGTGAACTTATTTCTGATAACTCCTGCTATTTCTACAAACATAATATAGAACAAGTGAAGCAATGACTTTGGGAAAGAGGCAGTAAATGTTCAAAATCCTGGAATTTTGATATTTCTGACTGCACTACAGTACTTTTATTTGTGGGGTTTTGTGGCATGGGACATGTTTATATGTTTGTGTGTTTTAAACATAGGGTAAAGATAAAAATATTATATCACATGAGTGAGTACATGAGATCTATAGCAATTAGATTATGCATGGTGTTAGATTGGGTAATGGACAGGCACACACAGGCTAACAGTAACACAGTGACGTGCAGTCAGGTGAGGCAAATGAGGCACAGCCTAACCTCTCATCATCAGGGCAGCGAGTCATTCGATGGGAAACTTGCCTTTTGGAAGGAATGACCCAGCTTGGCTCCCGCTTTCAATCTGCCGCCCAGCGACCGAACGGAGAAGCGAAGAGGCAGGAGAGACAAAGCAGGAGCCAAGCCGAGTCATTCCTTCCAAGAGGCAAGTTTCCTATCGAATGACTCGCTGCCCTAGACTCGAGGCTCCAGTCCAGCCTGCGGTGCTTGCAGCCCCCGCCAGCTCCTCCAGGGACTCCCAAGCTCGGCACCAGAGAGCCGCCGCGAGAGAGGCCGGCCAGGTTGCCCGGGTGGCGGCAGAGGTTCCCTTTGTTCTTTTGGGCACGGGAAGTGGGGGGGAGGCTTCCTCCGCTCCGTCCGCTCCCCATCTGCGCTGCCCTCGCCTGACAAGCGTGGCCTGGATTCCGCGCAGCTCTGGCAGGCGGTGCCGTGGCCGAATCCCAGGGCGGAGGGCGGCAGGTCGCAACTGAGCATGCCTGACTGTGGAATTCTGGGAGTTGAAGTCCACAAGTCTAAAAAAATTGCTGCCTCACCAGCTATAAACCTTATGTCACTGCGGTAACAACAGCTCTTTATTATAACACAACAAGTATGAACAATCCTGCGAAGGTTGAGTCTGACAGCAGCCCTTTTATAGGGAGCTGTCAGACCCTTCGACCAATGAGATGAAACCTCTGTTCCCGCTGGAACAGAGGACCTTGGTGGAAACCATTATAACTGAAGCTAGTATCTAACACATGGTGACATTGCAAAATGGTTCAGAATGTTCTTTGCAGAAAAATATGAACAGGGAATTCAAAGAAGTTAGAAAGCCACACATGGTAGATCAGGAAAGTTCTTAAGAGGCTGAAAACGGGGATAAAGTTGAATAGATATGCTTATTCTCAGGTTAAAGGCATGTCTTAGGCATGTCTAAAGATTAACCTGAGAATTGCGTTAAGCAAAAGTCAACATCAGTCAATTCCGTATGTTAATGGGAAACATTTTGGAATGGTGCATCTTCTTTAGGTTTTACAGAGCTTAGGGTTTGTTGGGATGTGAAGTTCTTAAAACAAAGTCTTCTGATGTTTTGAACCTCAAGTCCTTCTCATTCAGTGAGAAGCATCATGGTCCATGCATGTTGGTGTCAACAAACAGTCATATTATTACATTTGGGTACCACGGTAAGAGCCACAGTAAATCTGTACTGTGTCTGGTAACTTGTTTTAATCTTAGATTAAATCCAGAGCTGATCCATCGTTTGCTCTCCAAAATCCTTTTTCCTAAGTGTGCTTCTCTCATGACCTCATTCTCCCTTTCTAATAAGAAATGGCTGGTTTTTAAATTAAACATTAATATTTTACTTTTCAAATAAAACCCAAGCTTTTCCAAATGGTTCGAAGCAGATTCATGACGTATTGCTATCACTTAGCTTCTGCGAAGAATTTTTCCCCAGAAATAAAATCTCAAATCCCATTCTAAAGCAAATTGCTCCCAAGAACATGGGAAGGAGGAGGATAGCTGCTGTTGCTTAATCCATTAATGTTGCAACTCTAATGAAAATAGTAGCAAAAAGAAATTAATTCATACTGCCTGCTTAGTATTTTTAGAAAATCAGTGTTGAAAAGATGTTTCAAAGCAAAAAATGGGAAAATGCTCAAAACATCTAAAATCTAGAAGTGTGTTTCTCAAGTGTTCTTTCAATCATTCTCAATCATTTAATATATTCTAGATATTTTTTATTGTTATAAGGCAGGGATCTCCAAACTTGGCAACTTTAAGACTTTAAGACTTCAATTCCCAGAATTCCTGGGTGGCTGGAAAATTCTAGGAGTTGAAGTTCACACGGTTTAAAGTCACCAAATATGGAGAACTTTGCTATAAGGGATCTTCATCTCTAGAAGTAGTCCTCGACTTAAGACCACAATTGAGCCCAACATTTCAGTTACCAAGTGAGACATTTGTCATAAATCATTTTTTTCAGTGCTGTTGAAACTTTGGTCAGTAAATGAACTTTTGTAAGACAAAATCCTAGCTACAAGGTAGAATTTGCTTATTCCTCAAAATTTGAGATTCACAAAAACATAATACCTCTTAGCATCAACTTTCCTTCCAGAACAAAGGAAGCATGGCAAGTGACGAGTTGTAAGCTAAATTACAGCAGAACTCCATTTTATTTTGAAACAGAGAGAAACTGGCATCCATCACATATCTGGGTTAATTGGTACAGTTTTTGCTAACCTATTTTTTCGAGAACAGAGTTTTATTTCAGACATCCTTTGGAAAAAAAATTGAGTTTGTATTAAGGTATCTTCTACTTCCTTTCTGGATAACAAAGTTAATTAATGATTAATTATATAGTTGTTAAGAGAATAAGTACCTAATTTATTTATGAAAATAGCTATGCTCCCTATGGGAATTGTTTGTGACAATTTTATTCCCGTAGTTTACATGCATACTTAAGATATAATGGTAACTTTTTTTTTTTTGCTAGATAGTTGATGAAATGGTGATACCATCCATGTGATCAGAATCCTTTCAGGATGAGGAATGAGCAATAAATCACTCTTTGTGGCAAACCATAACAACTTTAAATCGAAACCCTTGGCCTCTTTAGCTAGTTCAAAATTCTTTACTCCATTTAACCTGTATAAATGGTGACAGCAATTGGTACTGGCAGTCTAGTGCCAAATGAAACTTAATGGCTTCCTCCTTATTTTCACTATTTATATACTAGGAAAAATTCACATTGTCATGAACTTTACCCGAGCAAACGGTGCATCATAGAGCAACAATTTTTGAACCAAGAAACCTTGAACAGGCTAACTTAGACAATATGTCCAAAATCCAGGTCCAATGACTTCTGAGGGAATAGAATTTGGGGAAGTTATGGTTCCTTCAGTGGTACTGAAGACCGCTGCAGTCATATGATCTTCATTTTCAATGTTCTGTGACAGTTTCCCAGCCAGTCTTGCAATCTCTTGCTCCCTAAGTACTCAACAACAGCCAATTACCAGGAAAGGAAAGGAGAGAGGAGAGGAGGGGAAAGGAAAGGAAAGGAAAGGAAAGAAAAGAAGGAGAGGAGGGGAGGGGAAGGGAAGGGAAGGGAAGGAGGAGAGGAAAGGAAAGGAAAGGAAAGGGAGGGAGGGAAGGGAAGGAGAGGAGGAGAGATGAGGAACAGAGAGGAGAGGAAAGGAAGGAAAAGAAAGGAAAAAGGAAAAAGAAAAGAAGGAGAGGAAAGGAAAGGAGGGGGGAATAATGACAGTATGAGAGGTAGGGAGGGAGGGAAGGCGAGGAGGAGAAGGGAAAGAAGGAAAGGAGGAAAGGAAGCAGGGAAGGGAGGCAGGAAAGAAAGGAAGGAAGGGTGGGAGGAAGGCAGGAATATTTCTGATGGCCCCTGCCAGTTTCTCAAAAGGAAACTCAATGGGGAGACAGGCAGGAAGTCAGAAGTTGCTCTTGCTCCCACTGCTTTATTTTTTTTTTTGTCCACCTGTGGTCATTCTGTTCCTTTTCTGTTAGAAAAGGAAATATCTCTGCAAAGATGATCCAAAAGTGCACAGGCTATCTAGTGGCTCTCTATAAAACCAAATAGCTGATCAGAGTCCTATTGACAGGAAATGGGAAAGCAAATTAAAACATGCTCACGCAACTTAAGTAACAGTTTCTCATAGGCTAATACACATTTACCCATGGAACCCATTTTGGAAATTGGGTTATAAAGAGAGATCCTGAAGCAAAAGACTGGAACATCTTTAAATGCAATGGAAGCCAGAGACAGATTCTGTAATAATGGTGCCTCGTGTGAAAACACCTTGAAGCTGCTTTTCTGTTTTCCTTCTCGGGTAATTGCAATTCTTAAGGAAATGTTTCTCTTGCACAGAAGAAAATATAACGTGGCTAACCATCATTGCAGCAGTCCTGCCTTTCTAAATGTTTTCCTGCCCAATATTTTTACTTTGCTTAGAAATCATGTTTAATTAGAACATAAGAATACCTGAAAAAAATCAGATGCGCAAATTAAAGATCAACTAGAGTAGTTTTAAAAAGCAAAATTTAATTACTACTTTATACATTTAACTTCAGTTAATAGCGATAGCCCTGCCTACGTGCTATCACACAGCAATTATGGAAACTCCAAAGGAAAGGTGATACTTTTATTGATTTGATCTCTTGGAAAGGACATTTGCATGTATGTTTTTTTTAAAAAAATTGTTATAAATTTACAAATCAGCTGCCAGAGTAGAACTTGTACTGTCACATTTCAATACACATACATAAAAACACTGAAGTGTAATAGATACAACTGTATAGTTTTGCTACGTCCAATTGAATGTAATCAGTGTGAAGAAGTTGTTGGCCTGCTTTTTAAATTAACTGTTTCAATAAGAAAACCAATACTAGAACAATCGTTTTCTTCATTGATTACCAGTGGCAGATCATGTAAAAAAGAAATTATATCCAATCCAATAAAATATTGTTATTTCATAAAATCACAGCATGACTTTAGGAAATATGGCAAATTGAGTTCAGCAAGAGACAGATGATGGAGGAAGAAACATTAGGACAATAAAAAATATGTATATTAAATATTTTGTTGATAATGAGACCATTCATCTACCTAATTCCTGCTGTTTGAGAAGGATTCACCAAAGCCTTCCTCTATTCTGGCTTCCTAAGATTGTTTGAACAGGACAAAAGATATTTAATAATTTTACATGCAACATAAAAGGAATATTAAGAAACATACAGTACAAATCATGAGATAAATTCATAGGTTTTAATAAATTTAATCTACATTACCAACAAATTATTCTTAACTTTTTCATGAAATATACTTAATTACTTATTTTATTTATTTATTTATCACATTTATATGGCCGCCCATCTCACAAGAAGTGACTCTGGGTGGCATACAACAATCAATTAAAAAATATATAAAAAACACTGTAAAATATAATGTATCCATACTACAAATGAAAATCACTACAAAGAAGCATACATTTTGTCTATAAATAAATCCACATTTTAAATGTCTTGCTAATCTATCTATTAGAATATAATCTAAGAATGGTTTCCAGGTTAAACGGAAAACTTTGTCAGATTTACTTGTAAAGTTCGGAGTTATTCTGGACATCAAAGCAAAGTCCTACAAATTATTTAGCCGTTCTTTCATTGAAAATAGGGAGGTGACCTTTCCAATAAGAAGCACACAGTATCTTTGCAGCAGTAGTTAGCTCGGGTATGGTTAATTCAATATGCTTTTCTTTGGTGAAATTAATAAAAATTCAGATTGAAGAAGGTTCCATTTTTAAAAATGATTTCATTTTAATGTGAATAATTTCTCATAACTATTGAGTTTCATGGCATTGCCACTAAATAGGAAAGAATGATCTGTTCTACCTGTTACATTTATTAAATGAATTGTCCATTTTGAAAAGTAAAAAGTAAAGTAATATACCGATGATGAACCATCTTATGCCAATTTTCTCTGAGTATGAGGTTCAGAGTAAATGTAATGGTTTTCTTCCATTGGCTTTCCCATTGCTACATCTTTATTACTGCAGCCATTTAATCTTTCAATCTTTGGCCTGTTTGGGTTCTGAGTCAGACTTCACCAACAATCATAAAATAAGACTTAACAACTCTTGTAATATATATTGTAAGATTTTCAAATTCAATCATTATTGTCCCTGTCTTTGAAATCCTTGTAATGCTATACTGCATATCTGAAGATAAAGAAACCAGTCAGTTAATACTGGATCATTGTGAGGAGTGAATTTCAAAAGATTCTACCTTTGTATTATTCGTATTTAGATTTTCAGAAGAACAAATTATTAGCTTTCCAATGAACTAATATTTCCTGGAACCCTCCTCTTTTTTAAAAAAAAACCAATGATATAAGAAGTGAGAGATCTAGATTAAGCCTCTTCTGTATTTATCCCAAATATTCAGTACCATGTTTCCCCGAAAATAAAACAGGGTCTTATTTTCTTTTGACCCCTGAAATAAGTGCTTGGCCTTATTTTCAAGGAGGTCCTACTATTTTTGAGGTGCAGGAGGCTGAGAGTGTGATAACTTCATGGCTGCTGCTGTGTTGCAATATTTTGGGGGAGGGCTTATTTTGGGGGGAGGGCTTATTTTAGCGCATGCGCTCAAAAGTCCAATTGGGCTTATTATCTGGGGAGGTCTTATTTTCAGGGAAACGGGGTACATTAAAATAAAAGGTAAAGGTAAAAGGTCCCCTTGCACATATGTGTTAGTCATTCATGACTTTGAGGGGCAATGCTCATCTCCATTTAAAAGCCAAAGATCCAGTACTGTCCGAAGATGTTCTTCTTCTTTTTTTCAAATATATTTTTATTATTTTTACATTTAAAACAATGCAATACCGCGGAGTCGGAGTGACCATACATTCACATTATGTACAGCTAGTTTCAACCATTAACAATTAATCTACTTAATACATTGTCTATCCTTCTGGCCAATCACAATATATACATTTGTTCCAGTCTTGTCATCTTGTCTTATACCAATCATAAAATCTGTTCCATACTTCAAAATATTCTGATTCCCCTTTATTTTTAAGTTCAAGAATGAGCCTATCTGCTTCTGCACAGGCCAACACTTTTCTGATTATATCAAGCTCTGATGGTGTATTTTCTTTTTTCCAATACTGTACATAGGTTATGCGCGCAGCAGTTAGTATATGTATAATTAAATAAAGTGTATCCGAAGATGTTCTTCATGGTCATGTGGCTGGCATGACTAAATGCTGTTAACTTCCCACCAAAGGTGGTCCCTATTTTACTACTTGCATTTTTTACATACTTTCGAATTGCTAAGTTGGCAGAAGCTGGGGCAAGTAAAGGGAGCTCACTCCATTATGGTGCTAGGGATTCGAACCGCCAAACTGCCAATCTTTCTAATCGACAAGCTCAGGGTCTTAGCCACTGAGCCACCATGTCCCTACATTGCTTACATTAAATAGCCTGATAAAGTGTTTGTGTCAGCTAAGAGTTTTTTATGCAAGCCATTCTGAAGCCTTGCTTGTTCCATAGTTGTAACAAAGCCATAAAGTGATACAATCCACATTAAGCAACTAGTATGATGATATAATGTAAAATTTGGAGCTGCTAATCCACGTTTCACTTTTGAGTCCTGTAGAGCCTTGCATGTAATGTTTTATTAGACTATATGTATTTCATCACTTGCTTATGCCAATCCCTTGCTACCTTGTCATCAATGTGTATTGGAATCATTTAAAAAAGTCTTGGTAAACTATTCATTTAGATGGCTGCCATTCTACCTAGCCAAAATCAATTTAGGCTTAGGGAGTTCCCCTCATCTGGAGATATCTGATGTTATATTTTTTCCAAGTCAGGATATAGCCGTTTCTAACAATTCCTTACTATTTTTTTTACATATAAGATTTTTACAGTCATATTAAACCTTAATACTAAAAGTAAGAATTACTTCTCTTCCTTTTTTCAAGTCAAATGCCTCAGGATTTGAGGTTTGCCTTTATTAATGTGGGGAATCTCATTTCTAAAGAAAACCGATGACGGAAGTGTCCCAAACTGGTTCTTTATTAGGCTACTGATCTCCCCTACAAGGACCATGGTGGCTCAGTGGCTAAGACGCTGAGCTTGTTGATCAGAAAGGTCGGCAGTTTGGCGGTTCGAATCCCTAGCACTGCGAAACGGACTGAGCTCCCATTACTTGTCCCAGCTTCTGCCAACCTAGCAGTTCAAAAGAATGTAAAAATGCATTCTTTTCTGGCTCTTCAGCTTTGAAACAGAGATGAGCACCACCCCCCTAGAGTTGGGAACGATTAGCACATACATGCAAGTGGAACCTTTACCTTTTACTGCCCTACAAGGTGGCTCTGGGCCATATCTTCTGCCATATATTGTTGCATTGTGCATATGTGACTGCACAATACCCCTCAAAATAGTTTCTTCCTTTCACACGTTTTTTTATGCGGCGAAGTCAGTTTGCTGATGGAAATTTAGCCTGCATCTAAATTCAATTTTCTCACCCTTCTGGCTGGAGAATTCTGGGAGCTGAAGTCCACACATCTTAAAGTTGTTGAGATTGAGAAAAACTGAACTAAATGCAAGCGAATCATTGCCTCTTTACGTGCTCTTTCTTCTAATACAGCCTGATGTTCAGGGTGTTGGATTTGAATAGATTCTGCTCATTTAACATGCCTTATCCAAGCTGGGACAGTAGAGGTTAATGATAGCATTATTAGCTATTAACATAGCACTGGGCATATGTGCTAATCAGGGTTGGCTCACAGACCCACCATTATTTCCCATAAAAATTCTATCATGCGGTTCAGACATGTCAATGTGTCCTTGACTACAGAGAGTTCAGAATCAACTAAACTGAAAAATTTCAGGACACTGATTTGCTTTAAGAGTATAGCATAGTATAAATTTCATCCTTTCAATCACATATTCACACACTGATCCATTTGTATATCATGATCAAACATTTTAGCCCACTTTATCATGGATTCTTATCATACTGGTTCTTCTTCTTCGGTGGTGGCGCAGTGGTTAGAATGCAGTACTGCAGGCTACCATATTTTTCAGAGTATAAGATGCCTTTTTCCCTCAAAAAGAGGCTGAAAATCTGGGTGCATCTTATACACTGAATACAGCATTTTTTGCCTCCCGAAACCCCGCCCCTTCATCAAAATGGCCGTGCATAGGGGGACTTCCGGTTTGTTCCCGGTGCCGATGGCAGGCTTTTTTTTAGCCTGTCAGATCAAGAGACAGTTAGAGGTGTTTTTTTACGATCTTTAACACCTCGGACACTCGTAAATTCTTGGAATTTATGAGGGAGAGATTCAGCTGCTGGGTTGAGCCCTTGTGTACCCTCCGGAGTCCGGAGTCTGACGAGGTTTGCCCCCCTTCGCAGTTGTTGTATTCTCCTGCCTTTTTGATAACCTCTGCTAAAAAAGCAGAACCAGTCGCCGGGAGCAGCCTTAATATCTTAACATCTTAACATCCAAGAAGGAAGCAAGACTTTTGCAAGTATTTTAAGTTTTAATTGGGGGAAGAAAAAAAAAAAAAAGAAATCTCTTTAAAAAGAACACTACTGCTGAGTTCGAGAGGCGTGGGCTTAGAACAAAGGATTCAAAATGGCGTTGATTTATAGCTGAAAACCTACAGAAAACGAAAGCTAATTACCTGCTGATAGCCGGGGCAATAAAGGCGGAACGGCTGAAACAACCCTAACTATTAACAATCTTTAAGCCAGTTTACATAACCTGAACTACTTAAATGTCAAAGTTTTAATTTCGAGCAACTTAGAAAGAAACATTTGCAAGTATTAATTTACAGCTGAATACCTAAGGAAAACGAAAGTTAATTGAATGGTGACAGCTAGAGGCGGCTGTAAGAATTATTAATTATGGCAACGGAAAAAAAAGCTTCACCAGGTGCCACAATAAATTATCAGGATTTCAAGGACTTTATAAGGGAAGAAAATGCTTTTTTACGCAAAGAAATTAAGGAGGTTAAAGAAATGGTTCAGGATACCATTAAAAAACATGATCAACTTGATAAAAAATTACACACTTTAGCCACAGGTCTGTCAGAAGTTGTTCTTAAGGTGGACAGCAAAGTTAATCATCTGGCTTTGGATTTGGAAACTAAAACGAAGGAAACAGATTTGAAATTTGTTGAAATGGAGGGGAATATGCAGAGGATGGATAAGGAGATTATCATGATGCAATTCAGATCTATGGAGTACGCTGTTAGACTGAGGGGTATCAGAGAAAACCCTAGAGAGGACTTAAGAAAAGTTTGTGCTGATGCTCTGGCCACGTTATTGAAGATCCAGAATTCTTCTGAGATTTTTGCAAGGATTGACAAA